>NW_025335548.1:6902704-6906738 GCF_004798865.1 Varanus komodoensis
GTCCCATGCTCTTAACCACTACGCCACACTGGCTTTCAGGTGTATTGTGCATGTTCAATGAACCCATGGCAGACAGCTTTGCTGCCTACCGCAGAATTCGGTGGAAAGGCAGTCTCTAGCTTTTTAGACTTCCGTTTCTAGCATTCCTCCCAACTCACCGTGCTTGCAGCCTCTTTTGGAACTGAAGTCCAAAATATCTAGAGATCTACCTTCTTCTCACCTTGCCCAAGAGGAGGTCAAAACATATTGTGCTGCCTGGAAAAGGCTCCTGTTTACAGCTTTCCATGCCGTTCTTTTTGAACTTTACAAAACAATGTACAATGCACAAAGCAAAGAAGGTGGAGGTTGGTGGGGCAGCCATGCATTTTCTTCACACACACATGAAAAGCATCAGAAGAGGGCTTCTCCCTTCTAGCTTAAACTGATGTCAGCATCATTATAGAGGAAGCCTATAGGTAGCAGTGGAAAGAAGGGAATGTTCTATACAGGGTTGGTACAGGTGAAAGAGCCAAATTGCTTTAGCTCAGAAAGCTACAAAACATACCCTGTGGACAAGTCAAGGGTCCTGACTGGAAAAGTGGAATATACCAGCCTAGCTACCAGCTTTCTCCAAGCTGTCCTCCAACACATCTGGAAGGTACCTATTGGCAGAGGATGGTATCCACCAAGAAGAGCATTGTTTGTGGGCATTGCCCTTTGCTTCAGAAGAACAAGTTTCTTTCAGAACTTCTGGCAGCTTCTAAGTTGCCTGACGTTTCCACATAAGAGCAAATTGGCTTGTGGGGTGGGCAGAAAACCCTCTGCAATTGTTCATTGCCTTAAGACAGCATTTAAAAATGTGTCCTTGGTGACCATCTAAGCAGCAGAATATATTCAAGGTGGGATCATTAAGAGTGCAATCTTGTGCATGTTTAGGCAGAAAAAGTCCTCTGCTCCAAGCATTTTCCTGAATCTGTTAGTCATGTGGTTTGTATATTGAAATGAAACATAGTTTTTGATCACATTAATAATTTTCTGGCATTTCATAATTAGCACAATGCATAATGACTTCAGTGACAACATTGCCATTGATTTATTTACATGATCATTGACTAATGAAATTGTATGATAATATTTCATATAATATTTCACATAAGTGGAAGTCCCTCATTCAGAGTTGCGCATGGCATATGTGAAGGTCTTCTGGGTGAGATGGGTGGCTCCCCAGAGAAACTTGATTCACAGAAAAATACTAGATAAGCATTTCATATTTTTTTACTTCCTGGTCTTATTATGAGTGGCTTGAAAGCACACATGCATTTTTTTACAGGATACTTTAAAAATAAATCCAGGGAAATCTGTTTCCTCTTATGTATCTACTTTTAGCACGCCGCTTGACATGACCTTCAATTTCCCATGATATAATCAGATATATATACTTTGCTCTGAGATAGTACCCATCACAGATACAGAACAGAAGTGTTTGCTATGCTTTTTACAGTGGTTCCTAATGCATACAGATCCCCAAACTGGCTCTTTTCTGCTGTTCTGTGAATATTAAATCCCGTGCAATCTCACAGCTAGTAGAGTATGGGTAAAAGATAGGAAAATGCAGTCTCCTTCTCTTCTGTAGCTGTAAGTAGATAACCACACAGAAGACAATTTCCCACAGGAATGGGGAATATGTGGCTCTCCCAGTGTTAGGATGCATTCCCAGCATCCTTAGCCACTGGCTGCCCTGGCTAGGGCTGATAAGGGGTGCAGCTTAACAACATGCGGAAGGATCCACATTCCCCAGCCCGATATTTGTATGTAGCAGTTGTCTGTATGGCCCAGCTAAGTCCAGTCTTATGGATGCCTGAAAATTCATAGAAATCGACAGAAGTGCAGCATCAGCTGCTGAGAAGCATGTGCCCCTCCCAAAGCACCCCGGCTCAATCGGTTTCCCCTTTTCTTTAGAATGTGAGCTAAAATAGACCTTGATGTACTGGGCAAATGCAGTTTCACATTTCCTGCCATAATCCTCTGTTGACACAGACGAGGGAGTGACCCACTATTCAACAAGCGTGGGACCTCCTCAAATCATTCATGCCAACCCTTCCTCTCATTCTAGTCTAATCAATGCCTAATTCTACCACCCCACTGAATCAGCTTCTGGAAGCCAAGTTGTGTTATACAAGAAGCACTCTACAGCCCACTGCAAACTGGTAAACAGGAACAAGGCACTAAGTAATTTGCTTTTCTAGAAAACACCCTTCCGGGACCCCCTGGTTCTCTCAGCACCCAAACGCATAGCTGATTTGAAACATCAGAACTTTGGCAGTTCAATGGTATTTGCTCCTGCATTAGTGGGTATAGCATTGGATTCTAACATGTAATTTCTCATGAGAAGTTAGCACCACTGAATTCAATGGGAATCGCTCCCAAGAAAGGACTGCATGGTTTGCTATTTCCAGTTTTTCAGCCTGGTTGTTGAGGTCTTCACACTGGAGATGAGGGAATGGAACATCATTGTACTTTCTGGCCATTCCGAGTTTTGAGACAAGTGAAGAAGCCCTGGGCTCTTTACTCACTGACATCCATGCATGACTGTCAGGGGGAGTTGGGGGATACGTTCACGCAATACATGTTGGGGTTCTCAGGAAGGTCATCCTGTACAGTGTTCAGTTGCAATTCTAGAGTGAGGACAATCAAGGCAGTGTCTTTGCTATTTCCCATCAAGAGCCAACCCTAAGATACTCCCAGGGATCTTCAGACACAATGTAGCCTTTCATTGTTTGTTTGCTTGTTTGTGGCATCATTGGGAAACCCATGTCTCCAGTTGATAAGGCTTCCCATTCTCTCTAACATGCTCTGTACAAATTGTGTGTGGGTCATATAATGCGGGAAAACAACCAACAATTCAGAAAAATATTATTTATTATACATGATTCTTCATGCATAGAATTAAGCAGTGTGAAACAGATGACATTTGAAAGATGTGCATCTAAGTCACAGGTAACCATAGAAAAACTCAGTGATGGCTGCCACTGCCAGTATGTCACTTTTAGGACACTAATGTGATGTTAAAAGAGTGGGGAAGTCAGATCTCTGACAAATCAATCAATAAAATAGCACTCAAAAGGGAGGGTGGATAGCACTCAAAAGGGAGGTTTTGGAGGCGCAAGCCTTGACGATACCTCTAGTCAGTAAGGTGGGGAGGCGGAGGAGAGCGCTGCCATGGGTGCGAAAGGAGGTGGTTAGAGGAATTAGACGAAAGAGGAACCTCCGTAGGAAATGGGTACTGGGGGAAATAGACAAAAGGGTATACCGGGAGGAGGAGGCCCGTTGCAGAGTATTCTTCCCAAGGCTAAGGCTGATTACGAGCTGAGACTTGCCAAGAATATCAAGAGCAACAAAAAGGGCTTCTTTCAGCATGTAAATGGAAAGAGGAAGTGGAGGCAAGGGGTGGGACCATTAAATAAGGAGGAAGGCGATCCAGTGACTCATATGAGGGAAAAGGCACAAATGCTAAATGACAGTTTTCCCTCTGTGTTCTCCCCAAAGCAGGACGGGGGATATCCGCATAGGAGATTAGATGAGGCTGGGGACTTAGGGGCACAGATTAGAGTCATCCCCTTGAAGTTGAGGGGCTCCTCAGGGCATTGGACATTACAAAGGCGCCAGGCCCTGACGGGTTACACCCGAGAGTACTTAGAGAGTTGGCAGGGGTTCTCTCACACCCACTGGCCTCCATTTTTGAGACCTCGTGGAGAATGGGTGAAGTTCCAGAGGACTGGAGGGTGGCATCAGTGGTCCCAATTTTCAAAAAGGGTAGTAGAAGGGACATGGGGAATTATAGACCGGTTAGCCTTACATCCATTATAGGAAAAACAGTGGAAAGGCTCATAATAGAGAGAGATCTAGTGATGCTAGATAGGGAAGGGAGGCTGACAGCCACACAACACAGCTTCCGCAAAAACAGGTCCTGCCAGACAAACCTTGTGGAATTCTATGACAAGGTTTTGCGATGGCTAGATGGAGGGGATGCAGAGGATGTGGTATACCTGGATTTC
>NW_025335548.1:6906838-7299834 GCF_004798865.1 Varanus komodoensis
TGGAGGGTGGCATCAGTGGTCCCAATTTTCAAAAAGGGTAGTAGAAGGGACATGGGGAATTATAGACCGGTTAGCCTTACATCCATTATAGGAAAAACAGTGGAAAGGCTCATAATAGAGAGAGATCTAGTGATGCTAGATAGGGAAGGGAGGCTGACAGCCACACAACACAGCTTCCGCAAAAACAGGTCCTGCCAGACAAACCTTGTGGAATTCTATGACAAGGTTTTGCGATGGCTAGATGGAGGGGATGCAGTGGATGTGGTATACCTGGATTTCAGCAAGGCCTTTGAAACAGTGCCCCATGATCTCCTGATGGAGAAACTGAGGAGTTTTGGGATACACCAAAGCACTGTCTGGTGGGTTAGGGCATGGTTGACTGACCGAAAGCGGAAGGTAACCATTAGCGGGGAATCATCGGGATGGCAGCCAGTGACAAGCGGGGTCCCCCAGGGCTCTGTCCTGGGGCCGATCCTGTTTAATCTTTTCATTAACGACATGGAAGAAGGGGTGAACAGTCTGCTGATCAAATTTGCAGACGACACTAAAACTGGAGCAGTGGCCACAACTGAGGAGCAGGTACTCCAGATCCAAAAGGATCTGGACAGACTATGGAAGTGGGCAGGATACAACAGGATGGCGTTCAATGTGGATAAGTGCAAGATCTTGCACTTGGGGCACAGGAATAGCTGTCATAAGTACAGGTTAGGTGATAAGTGGCTGGAGAGCAGCACTTGTGAAAGGGACCTTGGGGTATTGGTTGACTCCAGGATAAACATGAGTCAGCAGTGTGATGCGGAGGTCAAGAGGGCGAATGCCACCCTTGGTTACATAGCCAGAAGTGTGGTTTCTAGATCAAGAGAGATATTACTACCACTCTACACGACTCTAGTGCACCCACAACTGGAGTATTGTGCTCAGTTTTGGGCCCCTCATTACAGGAAGGATATAGTCAGGTTGGAGTCAGTGCAGCGTAGGGCCACAAGGTTGGAGGCCGGTTTGCAGGGGATGGGGTATGAGGCGAGACTGAGGGAACTGGATCTCTTCAGCCTGGAGAAGAGGCGACATAAAGGTATGTGAGGGGATGTCACACGGAGATGGGTAGAGACCTGTTCTCCCCTGCAGAGGAAGGCAGGATGCGCTCCAAGGGAGCAAAGCTCAGGGATCCGAGGTTCCATTTGGATGCCAGGAAGCACTTCCTGACAGTTAGGACCCTGAGGGTGTGGAACGGGCTTCCACAAGAGGTCTCTGAGGCCCCATCGGTGAGGGTGTTCAGAGATAGGCTGGACATGCACATGGTGGGCATGTCCTGAGCGGGGCCGGCTGGTGCCGCAGGTCAGACTAGATGGCCCGGGAGACCCCTTCTGACTCGCTCTGTTTTCTATGTTTCTAAAATAAAATAAAAATCCTACAACTCGAATAGATGCAACAAACAATGAGAAGCAAATCCAGATACTCAATGAAATATAGTGAAATATGTAATGAAATCCAGGTTCCTTGGTTCCATTGAATACGAATGGGATCACTGAGGGAACTCTTCAAGTTTATTCCTCCTAGCCCTGCTCCCATTTTCCTCAGCACTGTTGTCCCAGTGTTGTCTTACACATGCATTCAAAATATCCACACAGGCTCCACAGAAGAGGTATGCTTGGCCCCAGTCAGCCCCTTCCACCTCCTCATTTATACCCAAGTTACTGGGTAAATGAAGTTTCTGTTGCACACAGACTCCATTGCTGGCTGTTGAATGTAGACAGCTCTGCAAGGGAGGACCAAAATGGCAGCTGTTCCCACCTGGCTCATGGAGGGCCTCTCTCAGCCTTGCCCCTGAGACAGCCAGCTGGAATAGCTGTTGATCACTGTTCCCTGTGATGAGGCCCTCTCTGTACAAGGTGACTGCATGGGCAGGACCAGCACCAGGCACAAATAGACACATGAACAGCTTGCTAATGCTGCATCTCTTGCTTGAGCCCTTGTGGGTGGGTGGGTGGGTGGAAAACCTGTAAAATTGGTCCGGTCTCTGAACTTCTGTGCCCTGTACATTCAACATGTGAAGGTAGGGAATGCAAAATGGTGTCTCTTTCCCAAGAGGCCTGAAACACTTGGGTTTATTATTAAAGAAGACAGTACCACAGATGCACAAAGAGTCTGGAAATATGCAGGTGATGCTATATTTCTTTTTCAAATGCAGAAATCTCAGTAAGTTGCCAAAATAAATGTCAAGGTAGAACAGCCGCCCACTTAAGCCAGGGGAAGATTCATGAGCTATTCCCAGCGGCCTAAGCAATCTGAGGCCATCCTATAGTTTCATTATGACTTAAGAAACTGTTAGCAAGAGTTCGTGGTGAGGTGAGGTCTCCTTTCAGGCAAATCATACCATTTGGGATTAGAGGCTGTGCATAGCTGCTCTCTTTCCATAAATGCAGGAAATGGTTGTGTCATCTCAAGTCTTCGGGCCTTGCTTGTTAAATGGGTGGAACAAGGTCTGCAGAGGAAATCTTTTGAACCTGCATAATTAGCACTTTGGGTGGAGGTTGGATTAAAACATTGCTTCATTCAGTTGAGCTTTCACCCCGGGAGCTGGAGCTCAAATATAAGCCAGAGTGATGGAATGGAAAATTCCTCCAAATAGTACATTTGAGGGTAACTAAAAAGCATCCAGCATGGATGTCGTGTAGGTAAGAAAAGCTAATTGTCTCTGTACCTAATACTGTTTGATTGACAGATGTTAAGATCTCTATGTGTTTCAAGCCTGCAACTGATATAAAATATGAAGCAAGGTATAACTTTATGCCTGTCAATGATTAATGTTTCAATCACCTTCTAAACAGGGGTGGTGCAGATCTCCCAGCATTCCACTGACAAAGGCTTCTGGGAGCTGAAGTCCAGAACAGCTGACAATTCACCATCTACTCACCTCTGAGCTAAACAGCCTTTTCTTCATCAGGGAAAAATAATGTGAGAGGGGAAGAGCTGTAGCTTAATGGTACAGCACACGTTTAGCAAAGGTCCCAGAATCAATTCCCCAGCATCACCAGGTAAAGATGGGAAAGAAAACTGTTTTAAATCATGGAGAGACAGTCACTATAAACAGGAACAATTCCATGGACTGTCTCTATAAGACAGGGTCTAATTACGGCTCAAATCATTGCTCAAACTGATTTAATTTGGCCCCAACACATTTCAATGGTTTATCCAGATTCAGTCTCAGTTTGGTCAAATTTTGGTCAATTTTGGTCATTTTATTCCACTTGTTTGTGTTTTAAACAAATCTGTTAGCTTAGCTTGATCCAGTATAAACCAGCTTAAATTAGGTTTTGCCTGTTTGAGCTAGAATAAAGTAGTTTGCTTAACACAAATGGAGTCAGTTTGGCAGACTAGAGAATGCAGTTGCACAATCTGGTAAACACCCTGAGATATACCATAAAAGTTTGGCTTTTGTTATATTTCCATTTAGCTTACTAAAATGTGGATGATTCATAAGGGTTTTGAGTTATGTTTCCTACTTTGATCTTCAAGTAGTTGCAAAATACCTAATTGGGTATTTCATCTTTTAAATTACTAGGGTGCCTCCACTCCATACATTTTTATCATATCTATAAAATTTTGCATGTGTAACAATATAATGTGCGTGTTTCACGAGAGTATATTTAACAATCTACAAAGGGGGTTCTCTATAGCAGTATATGCATGACAGAGAAAGAAGGAAGTGAATAGAACATGAAAATGGTAGAAACTTCAAGCATTTCATGCCCACTCAAAATCAGATCAGTGCAGAAGTTTGGGGCCGCCCCATGGGCCAAATCCATGGATCTCCACTGGAACATCTGGATTTCACGCCAGGCCCAGAGGCTCAGCCCCTATCTCCCAGCCTCTCCCCTTTCCCCAGTGCCTAAATTTTGGTGGTTTATCTGTATTTGCATATTCCTGAAAGGCTGAAAAGCTCAGTTATTGGCAGTAAGAACTTGTCACTCAACTACGCTGGCAAGCTTGGTATTTTGGTACTTTGTGCCCCTTTTGCCTTAGCACCCCGGGAATGCTCCCCCAAATCTTCTCCAAAAGTGAGTGTGGCCTTGGGCTTGAACACTGTTCAAAGCTACTGGGCTAGAAGAAGGAAAAGGTAAAGCCAAGAGGCAGGCCAGGCCACACAGTAGCAAGGGACATAAGGAGATGGATACTGTACAGCCAGAGGGGGCGTGATACTCAACAGAGAGGAGTTTCCCCCCCTATATGTCTTCTTGCAATTCTCCAGAATCACCCTTGGAAAATGAATGGAAGCATCATTCTTGATTCCATTGAATATATTGCTGCTGCAGTATGTTTTAAATGGAGATAATTGAGATTGGCAGATACCGAAGATGAAACTCAAATACTTTGGCCACCTAATGAGGAGGAAGGACTCCCTGGAGAAGAGCCTGATGATGGGAATGGTTGAAGTCAAAAGGAGAAGGGGACGGCAGAGGATGAAGTGGCTAGATCAGGGGTCTCAAACTCAACATACCTGGGGGCCGCTGGAAGTAGAGTCTGGGTGAGGCTGGGCCACATCAAGTATTCCACCCCCACGGTGGTGGTGGGCCGCTCATCCCGCGTCGCTCCCGGAGGCCGGCCCAGGCGCCGCCGGCACTTTGCAGGCCGCAGGGCCCCCCCCGTGCCCCGCCCGGCCCGGCAATTGGCCCGCGGGCCACGAGTTTGAGACCCCTGGGCTAGATGGAGACACTGGGGCAGTGGATGTGAGCTTGGGTCGACTCCAAGGGATGGTGGACGACAGGAGAACCTGGAGGGAAGTTGTCCTTGGGGTCATGATGGGTTGGGCATGACTTTGCAACTAAACAAACAAAAATTGGAGATTGAAGTCTACAAAAAAGATCTTTCCCATAAGGGGAAGACTGCATAAACAAGAAAGAGAGGCATCATTTTTGCTGGAAACTGGGCTAATCTAAAATGAGGCAAGATGGCAAGATTGACAGTGAACCCTGACGTAGATCATGGTATGACAGAGTAAACTTCACTGAACAAAATATTATGTTTAAATGCTGAGACAATCATATAAAAAGTAAGCATACAAGAAAACCAGTGCTTCCCCCCCCCCCCCCGCCCCAACTCATATAAAAGCTTCTGGCTGGCAAAAACCATAGATTCAATCTGTTTCAGAATTGGTGGGTGATGATGTTAGTTTCCACTTCATGGAACAAATTTTTACTGGCAATTAAACTTTGAAGAAGAGTGCAAAATAAGTCTTCCAGAATTTTCTTCTTTTCCCTGTGAGGCTCTCTGTCACGTCGCACCGATTCCTTAAGGGAAAGCAGATGAATACATTCTTTTTGAGTGCTTACACGTCTCAGATCTTCCTCTTCCTGTAAATTGCTTCCCTTCTGGAGCCTCACCCTTCACCTCTCCTGTCTCTCCAAATGCCCCTGTCCAAGACACTCCATGGACGTGCATGCCACCATGACACTTATCAGGCTCAGACAAGGTCCGCTCACAGTGTCTCTCCTATTGTATCCTCCAGAGAATTTAAAGCACCACGTCACTCAGTCCTTCTTCTTGTCCTCGGTTCTCCACCATCCCCTTTGGTTTTTTCCCTTGGTGCGGCCTTCCCCAGAGCTGTGCCTGCCCAACGTTTGGGAATATTTATGTATTTATTTAAAACATTTCTATGCCGCCCCATTTCTATGCCGCCCCATTCGCCGAAGCCTCAGGGCGGCTCACCAGAACTCCCATAGGGCATATTCCCAATAGCAGAGATTATGGAGAGTTGTACTCCAAAGCCTCTGGAGGCCATCATGTTGGGAGAGGCTGCCTCCACACATCCACAGTGCCAGGTTTGGAGGGCCCTTGGGCAAGATTCCCTCCATGGTGGACCCACCTTCTCACTGCCTCTTTCACCAGTGGCTATTGCTTCTTTCCTCCTCAGTGTTGCAAGAGAGCCAGAAGCACATACCTGTGATATTCACTGCCCCACTGCTCCCCATCTGTATTACCTGGGCCACAGCAAGAGGCAGGTGAAGAAGCAGCTTGCAAGGTCAAAGAGGAAGAAGAGCTCCAGAGGGCTGTTACCAGCGGACCCCTCAGCAGGGGCCTATCCATGCCTTGTGCCTTTATTTTATTGCAGGTCTCTTTGGTGCTCATCATCACGAGCACCTCCCTTTTCTTTCTTTCTTTCTCACCTTCCTTGGAGTGTGCTTCTTCTTAGGTTTTGCTGCTGCTCCCATAAACAGAGGGGATTATGTCACTTTAGTGATGGTTGGCAGCACATAATCCCTGAGGTGGTTTCTCCCCGGAAAACAGCAACAAGGAGGGCGACCCACAAGCACATGCTGTGCTCTTGGCAGTGCCTCCTGTCATTCACCCCTTCCTACCAGATCCGCAGGGATCGCTCTTGCTATGTCCAAGAGCTTAGGGAAAAGGCGAGTGGAGATATGACAGAGGTATTTCAAGTGATGCACAGAATGGAGCAAATGGAGAGGCACAAACCCAAGAAGCTGATTGGGGAGAAATTTGGGACAGACACGAGAAAGTACTCCTTCATACAATGTTTACTTCAATTATGGAATCCGCTGCCAAAGGAATTGATGAGGGCCACAAATCTAAAAGGGATTGGAGGGGTTAATGGACAGGATCGGACAGGTTCATGGCTACTAACATTACTGGCTATGTGTTCCCTCCTTCATACACCAGTTGATGAGGAGCTCAGGAAGGCAAAGATCTTGAACCCATCCTGTCTGGGCAACCGATTGCCACCATGTGTCCGGAGGGCTGGACCAGACCATCCTTTGCTCTGATCCAGCATGGCATTTCTTGTGCATGTGCCTGGAATGTCCACAGTGGAACAGCCACATGAGAAATGCAGGGACAAAGCTGAGAGTATATTAACCCAGCTCCAGCACTGCTTTTCAGTGGGAATCTGTAGCCATAAAAGTTTAGTTCCGCCTTGAGACTACAACCCTACTAGTGCTAACGAGCACTAAGCAGGTTCTACTGAGCAAAGCCGGCCTTCTGAGCATTCACATCCTTTGCTCCAGTGTTAAATAAAAAAGAGAAGTGGACCCCCCCCCACTCTACATACACACATGCACGCTTATAGACTGAAAGACACTTGATGTCTGTGTTGTGCTTATACACTGTCAGATTAGCAAACCAATGTTCAGGTGGCCCCCTGATGACAGATGGATGCACCAGCACCACATTCAAAACATATGGGCTGCCTCCTTGGAAGACTGCCCCGGCTGGGCCCCATCGATTTTGGTATAAACAAAAGGGTGGGATGTTTTTAACTTCTGACATTTTCAATTGCAGCACTGATTCGTTATTGCTGGCCAAGACACTGTAGCCCAGGGCCTCTGGCCAAGATGATTCTTTCTTTCTTTCTTTCTTTCTTTCTTTCTTTCTTTCTTTCTTTCTGGTAGATGAACTCCTCTAACTGCTGGCTATTGAAACTATGACCAGTGAAAACAGGAGGAAGGAAATGATAAAATGAGAGAGGAAGACATGTCAGAGATGAATAGCTTTTACAAATCATTAGGACTGCTTGTTAACATTTCAAGGGAAAGGTTCCATTTGCTACTTCATGTGTGGCTTTCGCAGTCTGGGAAACTTGTACACTGCACACCATACGAAATGTCTTTATACGAATTTTGCTGCCTTTACAGAGAGCCAGGAAAGAAATGTGGAGAATGGGCTAAAGTAACAGGCATAAACCCTTTGGAAGCAGCTGGTATCAGAGTAGTCCTCCTGCTTTTTTTTCTGTTGTATCTGCAAAAATTGTAGAGCAGCCCCAGTCCAGAGGGCATTTCCTGCCATTGTTACAAATTACTACTCAGACCCTTTCACCTTGTAGAATTCTTTGTAGATTGATTGCAGAGCTATGTTTGTTTATGAGTGCGTGACGAGTAGTGCACCAACACAATTAGAGAACATGTGTGCTTTAAAAAAAGGAAATATGACAAAGGCTGCCACTTTGCACACCATTGAGGGCATAAGCCCCCCGACATTGCTTTCAACGGGGTTTGAGGATTTCTTCCAAGGGACCTGTGGCACCCTTGGTTCAAAACATTTCGCTGAGAACAAGATTGTTTCCTAACTGATGCTATCCTGGAGAAAGCCCAATAGGGCCTCTTTAATAGTAGCAACATTTCTGCCATGATGACAGGAACGCAGAGGCAAAGAGGTGACATTATTTTGCACACTGCACTATTCCAGACTGGAGACCAAGTTTCACCACCACCACACAACTGTGCTACTGTGTCAGCCACAACTCTTGTGTTTTGATCATGAGGATCAAAGATGCTCTTTCAACATTACACTGCATCTGTTTCCACGGGTTCAGTCCCACAGCCTGAAAGGTCGCTGCTCCTAGGCAGGGGTGCCCATCCAAGCCTTTCCACAGAACTGAGAAAGGAGGGGAGTGTTAACTCCATGGAAAATGCTCATGTGGTTGGCCATATGGCTGTAGCCTTAAATTTACAGGTGCAAGAAGGGATTAAGCTATGGAAAAGCACCTCCAGTGCTGCATACGTCATGCTTAAAGGGCACCAAAGCAATGTGAGAAAGAAATGGCACACAAAGGAAAAGCTGGGATGTTTCCAAGAGTAAGTAGATAGGAGAAATTCATTCAGGTGGATTTTGATAAGGATTGACCAAGTTTTCACTTTGTGGCTTGAACAGGGATGAAAACACTCTCTTAAACCTGGAAAATGTACACTTATGGAAACGTGCATTTATGCTTTACATGATGAGAGAAGAGTGTGTAGGTTACAAAGATGCGCTCACTTTTGGAAAAGCATGCATGGATTTTTGCGTGAAATAGAAAGAAACGAAGCTTACAGTTGGATACAGGCTTGAGTTTGAATGAGCTTCATTCAAGATGGAATCTGGAGAACTTCCATAAGTGCGAGTTCTACTTCTTCTAATCCCTAGCAAAGAAGGGCACAGCATCACCTGTGTCTCCCGCTTCTGGGCCAGACAGGTAAAAGTTGCCTGGCCTAGGTGAGGGGGCAGAGCCTGGGATAGAAGCTTGATACAACAGGAAACCTTTGTCGCAACGTGTGGCTCACAGGACAGAAAGTCCCTGTGCCTGCTTTAAAAAAGTCAAGGTTGGATGATTTGATCTAATTTTGTATGTTAATATTTGTATAATTGTTATTACATTCCTTTAGATATTGATCATCATATTGTTTTTCTCTTATAAGCCATCTTGTGTGGGTTGTCCCTGAAAGGTGACCTAAACATATTTTACTAAAATAATAAATAAGGAAATGTTAATGAAATTGTGTTGGAAATATCCTGGTAGAGGTAAAAAACAAGATCTTGGATTCACCAGGAAATGCAACTAGAATTTTGGGGAGCATGGATTCAAAGGAAAATAAATAAATAGAAAATTGGGAGGAAGATGAAGGCAGTCAGCAGTTAAGACCTCTTTGGGTGTAATCTTATGCCTGGTTTAGATGGAAAGAGTCCTACAAACTGAACACTCTCCATCCTTTAGAACATACCTTTGGAAGAATGGCATGGAAAGCCAATGATAGAAGAATATATTTGGGAAAAAAGAATAAGATTTTAGAAATAGCTGCAGAAAGGCTTAGAAATCCTGATAAATGAGCTGTAGTATAATAAACCATTTGAACATATTAAAATGGTCCAGTCACAACAGAATGAATTAAGAAAAAGAGAATAAAGAAGCAGTTATACAGGATCAAAGTGAATTGAAGAAACAGGACAATGACTTAGAAAAATAAAATAAAATGAGTTTAGAGGAAATTCAAAATGTAAGCAGAAAATACTATTCAAAATTGAGGAACCTATCAGGACAAATAGCTAGCTTGGACCTAGTGCTATTTTGGTCTGAGCAGTGATGCTACCAGTGGAACAGGAACCATGATTAGAACAGGAGTAAAGACAGTAAAGGAAGCCAGAGATGTTCTAGAAATGCTTAGCAGACCGAGGCTCCATGTCAAATTATACATGTTGCTGAATGTGATAAGAGCTACATCAGATTTCTTTCTTTATTTTTTAATAATGAGTGCAAGGCCTCCTATTTTCATTGGGATGAAGGGCATGGGGAGGAGAGACTCCATTCTTGCCTCCTCGGCCATGTTCCTGGTGGCTTTAAAGATGCACACACAGCATGTCTATGAGGCTTACGGGGAGAAAAGGGAAAATATGGCTTCCATTAAGGCTACACACCATGGGAGCCTGAAAGGTTCTGAGATGATACAAATCCAAGGATTCAAAACTCATTCTGCTGTGAACCAACAGGAAACTGTGGTGTACTCTGAACCACAAACACAAGCTTTAAGCAGTCTTCCCTTGTGTGAATAAGAAATGGAGAGATATGCATTCTTGTAATGGGAAACCATGGTTTCCTGTTACATCCAAACTAGGCCAGAGACTTGAATGCAGCTACTCAACAGCAAATTGGAGCAACTGATTAAAATAAACTGAGCACCATGAATCTTAATAAAAGGAGAACGATTTGACATAGAGCCGCTTTTATATGCATGATTAAAGCTTTGATACTTAATAATGTCTCTTGTACATTTCAATAGTTTCTCTTTCCTCATTAGTGGCATAGTGTGATTGCTTATGCTGTCAGTGATTGGAAGCCTCTCAACTTAAAGACTTATGAACATCCCATGCAGGGTGTGCCAAGGCAAGGCAATTTTTACTTCCCATCATGCATTTTTTGTTAGATGGGCTTTTTAGCCCACTTAGCAAAGATATGCTGGTGGAAGGAGCCTGGAAGAAGCTCAGGACTGACCATATCACGGCATACCAGTTTCCTCTTCCTCCTTCCAAACACTCCTTATTCCTCTTCTCCAAATCCAGGTTCCCAACCTCAGAGGCCTCCATTGCGGTTCTTTCTATGCCAGTTGCAAATTGGAGGCGAAGTGGCTTCGTTAGCAAGTGACTGAATAACATAGCCATCTAAAAATCTGAAAGAATGGCTTTTCTTTATTTACAATTATATTTCATATTCATGTGGCCAAATGTATGCTTACTGAGATGGGGTTATATCGGAATGCGTATATTTCACTCACCACAGCAGAATAGCTGGAACAGCCTGCACACACACCCCAGTGCTGCTTTGGCGGCTTCCCCAAATGTTCTTCCCGAAATGGTTACACTCAGAAGACCTCACCCCCTGAAGGTCCACTGTGTGCCCCACAGACAGTTCTCCACAGTTCTTTACATGCTCCAGCCCTCCCACCTTGCCTAAGCCATGGCGCTTTCTTGTGCAGCTGGGGATCAGGAGGGCTGGGAAACCTGTGTGAGCCGCAGTCTCTGCCACTGTATTTCACAAGTCACCACACTTTCCTGCTGCAAAGTTGCTTTGCACAACTAAAGTCAGGCGTGGGCAGAAAGTAGATCTCCAGGCTTTTTGGACTTCAACTCCCAGCATCCCTGATCATTGGCCAGTGGCATCTGGGACTAAGGTCCAAAATATCTGGAGATCTATCCTTCCTCCTTCTGTGTGCTTGGTTTTTATTTATTGTGGAATGAGCCATTTGGAGGTTTTAGGATAGTAAGGAACGTTTTAGGATAGCAAGCCATCTAAAAGATAAATGAATAAAATATGTGTATTCACTTTTTTATTCTATATATTTTTCTAGGAGTATTTTTGTTTGAATTGTCATTGTGTATTTTTCAGTTTAACCTAAGCTGCCTGTAACATTGTATTTAAAAGCA
The DNA here is from genome assembly GCF_004798865.1 of Varanus komodoensis. Classification (NCBI taxonomy): domain Eukaryota; kingdom Metazoa; phylum Chordata; class Lepidosauria; order Squamata; family Varanidae; genus Varanus; species Varanus komodoensis. The sequence continues at coordinate 6,918,521 of NW_025335548.1, forward strand.
GAATATAAATTGTGATGATAATACACAAACCACCAACCAGAGGAGCATTAATGGATAAATAAGGTTAGCCATTAAAGGATGAAATTGCCCAATGGTTTTTAAAAAATGTGAATTTTTGAGTGAAAAAAGCAAACACCTCAAAGTTGTTTTGGCCAGTCTTCAAGGGCCTTGGGATGTTATTGGTGATTCCTTCGGAGAGGAAAGCCCTGTTCAAGCTTTCCCAGTTCTGTGTGATTGGAACTGCTTAAGAAGGAGCAGAAACATGCATGTTCACCCAACTTCTCCATCACCCTCCATGTTGGAGGCTTCAGCAGTGGCAGGTCCTCTGCTGGAGTCACTTAGCCCCTTCCCGGGATTCTATTCACAGCTAGGGGTTGACCACCCCACAAATGAAATCTCACAAAAGAAGGAACGCTCACTCTATTAGACTAATCTGATTCAGTGTTTAAAGAATTTCATAAGAGAGGTTTCTTTAATTTAATAAGGCAGAATAAATCTATTGCCAGAACCAATCAGTGAATCTGGATGTTTTCTGGAATTATCCAGTTAGTAACTTATAGAAATGACACACAGTCCTTCCCACCTGCCACTCTGAGTAAAAGGCACTACTGACTTCTGTAGTTGTCTGCTCACTAAAAGTCCCTCTGGAATTGTAAAATAAAGTATAATTTTCAGGCTCTTTCTAGCCCACGGGCTGTCTTGGTATTAAACACCACATTTCAAAACAAGTTACCATTGCTAGGTTGTTACTTTTTTTGGGTGTGGGGGTGTATTTTTCATATTGCCTCCTGTGGATGCAAAACATCTTTCTGAGAATCTGTTGTCCTGTATTTTTCTCCCAACTGTGAGTCTGACATGCATCAGAAAAAGCTAATAAAATACAAAGATTAAGTGCTGAGGAGAACGAAAATGGTACGACAAGAAATCAAAACAACCAGAGCTTGAGGGTGTTTGAGCAACTACTATGAAATTGAAATGTTTGCTTTTAGAGTGGGAGGTGGGAGAATTCCTTTGCCCCACTTCCATCCCATAAAATCTCAAGAAGTCATCCTGCATCCAGTTACATGGAGCATGACCCTGCTCCACCCAGTGGCAGCCAGCCGAGAGAAAGGGCCATTCTGCATTTCTTAGAGGGATCCTGGGGGAACTTACTGTATATGCAGACTGCAGGTCTGGATCAACATCTCCCTTGAAGCATCCCAACCAGTAGAAGTGCCAGAGTTTAGCTTGTATCCATCTGCCTGTCTATTCTGTATTTATTTTCTGCCATAAAAATAAATAAACAGTGTACGGATAAATATATGCAACAGTAAGGTACAATTAAAATAAACAACAATAGATTGAACATCTGTTAACCTCAAGAATCCGAACTATGTTCATATGCTTCCCTGAATCTGTGATACTTGCACTGTTTTCTAATAGGCTACTGTCCCAATTTTCTTCAGCAGGGGATTACTGATATGCATGCATGAAGTGTATTTAACTACCCATGAAGTCTCTGGAGCAGGTGAAGAAACTCTGCACTGGATCAGAACAATTGGCAGGCTGCTCCAAACCATACTTAGAGCAGGGGTAGGAAAGCTAAGGACTCCCAGATCACACTCCATTTCCCCCAACCACCTATTCTTTGGTGAGCTCCCAGCTTGCGTGCAGCTTTTCCACCCTGTTCTAGAGACTGTAATGCCTTTTCCAAGGCTTAAGGTCAGATTACATGATCTGTCATTCCTGTGCTGTGTGGCTAAGCCTGGTAGTTTTACTGACCTGGTTCTGCCCACCACTTCAAACGACGGAATTTGGCTGTGGGGAGGGCAATGGGTGCGGGTGGAGGTTTGATTTCCCACCCTGCTCCTGGTGCATGCTGCTCTTGGCCTAATCTGGGATGATGGGTAATTTCATAACTAAATAAACCGATCAGGTTCAGCTACAACTACAGAATTAATGTAATGTATAGTTTAACCTTGAGTCAGTTGCAAGAAGAGTTTTAAGATGCAATGCTGTGGTATTCTTTGCATTTTTTTGCTCCACCCCTTTTGCCTTTGGCTTTTCCCAATTTGTTTTGCATCACTGGAATGTGGCTCCCAGGAGCTTTTCCTGAGTTTGGCCCATGGCCTAAAAGAACTTCCCCACCCCACCCCTGCTTCAAAGGACTAATCTAGACCACCTTGCAAAACCATCATGCCTTCTGGCATCGGTACCAAGCCAGGAAGGATGATAAATTTGAGTGCAGCCTGCATACAACGCATGCAAGGCAAAATCATTTAACTGATCCCCAGATTTTATCTGGGAATCAGTCACATAATTTGTCCCACGCATGGAGGATTTTCTTCATAGGCGGTTTATATTTGAACAGGTCACCCCAGACTGCAAGGCTTATGATCACCTGCCAGTTCGACAGGACAGGGCAGGACAGATCATCCACCTGGCCCCATGTGGCAATCCATCTTTGATAACGCAATGGAACAAGGTGAATAATCACTGTGGAAGGCAAAAGCAAGGTTTTGAAGAACCTGTGGTTCAGCCTAGCATACCTCAATCAGGTGCCCTCCACCAGTTTAGGATTTCAACTCCTCTCAGCCTCGGCCAGCATGGTTAATAATCTGGGAGTCTGGAGCTGTAGCCCAAAACATTTAGAGGGTACTTGACCCTACCCCATCCATCCCATAACACAGTGGTAAGGAAGAAGGCGCCACAGAGATCGTTTTGGAGGACAAATCCCTTCCTCTGCAGCCATTAGTCATGCTTTTTTAAATAAGCACTTTATTGTAACATTCCATTAAATGCAGTCACATACACAACCTTCATCATTCATCTGTAAATAATGCAATTTGAATATTATATCTATTATTAGTTAGTCTATTTGTATGCCAAATCAGACTCCACTACTGCAAAAATCAAGCTGATTAATTGGAGATCCATCTTTTCCACTCAGTGCTGGAGCATATATTAAGAATGGCCCCAAGCGGTTACAAAATCATCTTTATTTCCCCTCTAGCTACTCAAAAGCAGCTAGTTTATCCACAAGCACTGCCGCCCATATTCTGTCAAAGTCTCTCCTAAAAGGGAGACCTCGCGCAGTTTTCCAAGTTCTGGCAATCTCAGTTCTTGCAGGCCCTACAAGCATTGCCAACAATTCTTCACAACACAACCTCTCATTGTCTTCACTAAACAATTAAACAGTAATCGCATTTATTAGGAATTGTCTTTTGAAGTGTTACACTATTCAGCCTCTTTACTACTTCTTGCCAAAATGGTTTGATTGTCGGATAAGCGATCCCGTTACTCTGCAGTTTCTCCAGCACATGCCAGATAACCCATTATTACCCTTATGTAATTTTGCGGGGAACCAATGGGCCATTCTGGTCAGGATGATGGGAATTTCAATCCAGCATGCTCTACCTGAACATCTCATAGCTTCTCAAGAAGTGAACAAGGCACCCTAACTTAAATTCCATTGGTTTAAATGCATCTACAGCTGGATTCAACCAAGGCCTCCACACACTGGTCATTGAAGCCAACCCTGGCTCTGCTTTTCACACCGTGAGAGCAAGCTCTACTTTCACGGGGAGCACTGCACTATTTCTGCTTTTTAAACAATACTAGTGTTAGGATTCACACTCAGTAATACTCGATTTCTGTACGGCATGCTTTTGCTTTCAAAGAAATCTCTCCGGTCAGAAAGATTATAATTCCAATCTGAGGGGGGAGGGGTTTAAAGAAGGCATCCATCTGTTTTATGGAATAATGTCATCCTTACTGCTGTGAGTGATATCAAGTGACAAACGGCAGGATCTGGCAGCAGTAGGGAAAGCAGGCTGGGTTTTATTTGGTCCTCTGCATTGCCCGGGTGGTCAGACCCTCAACCTTTTCAAAGGTTAAATTCCACATCATATAAACAATTTACAGCTGTTGCCCCTTTGTACACACACACACTAAAGAAAAACATCTCCCTGCTGTTCGTACTTGAATTCCCAGATTATATATTATGGCTGATGCTAATCATTTGCAGAGCTAAGACACATGTGGGAGATTCTTCCAACTCTGAGGCCTTCTAGCAATGCAAGCTGTATCTGGGTAAAAGCACACTCATCAGATATCCCGACACCCCAGTCATCTCTGTATTGTGATTGGCGGGCCAGGATATCAACGGAGGTATCAGCATGAGGCCTACCTACCATGTAAAATATACAACACGTGTCTACTCAGAAGTTCAACAGGACTTACTCCTAGGTAAGTGCAGACTTAGAAAGCAATATTTTGCCATCTATGGGATCTTATTTCTGACTGCGGTTTTCATACCTGCCACTCAGAACACAGTGATTCAGTGAACAATGAGTGTGCAAATTGTTCCTCAAATTTCCCCACTGTTGTAATGTTTAGTTTGTTTGAACTGGGTTTTTTTTTTAATCTTCATTGCTGAATGCTGTGTTGTTTTGCTATTTTATTATTCCTTGTCGTAGGCCATCCCAAGACATCAAAGCGGTGAACTGGGTATAATTTTGTAAGGTAAATAAATAAATAAAGGTGTGCCGCTTTGAAATGAAGCGCATCTACCTCCAGCAAGATAAGCAGATTGCAAGAGACCTTCTCTGCTACTTACCCCTGGGTATTTGCCATCACTGCCCAGGTGTTAATTAATTAACCTGAGACTTGGCCATAGCCAGTTTAGGTGCAATGCTTCTACCTATGGAGAAGGACAGGCCAGTGGAAGGACTATGGCTTCCTCTCCTTATGATGGCTTCAGCAATGGCGTTTGGGAGCAGAACTGGGCAAGCTCCTAGCTGGTGCCTTATGGGCCAAGTGAAGTCCCTTCTCCACATATACTGCAAGTGGACCCAGCCCCACAGGGTAGTGGCAACTACTGCATTTAAGAACATACGAACAGCCCTGCTGGATCAGACCCAAGGTCCATCTAGTCCAGCACTCCATACACACAGTGGCAAACCAGCTGCCCACAGGATCCCTCAAGCAGGGCGGATACAAGGCCTCCACCTGCCCAACTGGTATATGTCGGGGTGCCACCTCCGGGAAAGGAGGTAGTCCATAGCCAGCAAGGCTAGTAGCCCCTGATAGCCTCCTCCCTTTGTACCCAGGGATGCCACAGCAATCTGCAACAGACTAAAATCAGTGTGGATTTCTATGGGTCCAGCCTAGGGATTCCACAGCTTTTGCTGGGTTCTGTTGATTGGTTTTTCACTTCTGGGGAGAACTTGCAATAAAGTTCATTAACCAAGCATTAGGAATTGGTGAATTAGTGCAAGTAGAATGAAATTCTGCTTTTAAAACAATCCAGTTCCTTCAATAAGAATAGAATAAAACATACCTGACAATCCATGAAATACAGACAGCACTACTTTAACCAAATTCATACCTCTCTAGTTCCACCACAGAGGAAAAAAAGACAGATTTAAATGTGTTTCTTCTGGAACTAAAATGCCTTACGCCATCTTTTTTTCTCCTCACCCCCTTTTATTTATTTATTTTACAGAAAAAAACCATAAATACAAAACTTCACAACAACAATAATAAAGCATAACCAGAATGCAATAATGAAGAAAAGCATAACTGTTAGAGTGCACCCACCACCCCGGAGACCAATACTACCACCATCCCATATACTGTAACAATTAATACTATATAATATACCCTCCAGAATTACCCTCCAGAAATTCATATAATCTTGATTGGGTTTACAGCCTTTGCCTTCTTTCAGTACTGCCTTACCAAAATCTTCCCAAATTTCATTATATTTATTTGCTTTCATTAACCCCTTTTTAATTTTTATTTCTGTCATCAGTTTAGCATTAATTACCATATTCTATATTTCATTATACCATTCATGCCTTTGCAAAACCCAATTCTGTTTCCAATATTTAACCATCACTAGCCTAACTGCCATTATCATACTTACAATCAATTCTTTCTTAGCGTCATTTATATCTTGTTTTTCAATCAACAGTAATAACACCATTCTTGGTGACATTTCTATGCCTTACACCATCTTGGACTGCTTTGCCTATGTTCCATTGGGTCACTCTGTAATCACTGCAATTCAAGAGGTATTCTCCTTTATACAAGTCGCTGCTCAGCTATGATCTGCCCCACGCTTCTCCAACAGCTAAATGCCAGGCAGCCCCAGTTTCTTTGAAAGACAAAATGTATCCAAATATAGAGATCAACTTATCTTTATCTTTACTTCATCACATTAAAAAGAAAAGTGTCAGCCTTCTTAGTTGAGAAGTCCAGCCTAAAAGGAAGGGCACACAGGCAGGAAAAGGGTTCATTTGTGGTGCCTGGTTTTATGGTTAAACCAGGCCCTGGTGCTGCCTTTCCGTGGCCACTTCAGACCACCAGTTTAGGGGGGATGGAAGGATGGTACATTGCAGTGATCCTGGCAATTTTTATTTTCACTTCCTTTTCTAATCATGCCCAACATGGCCTTCACTTTTTTCACAGCTGCCACTTACTGGATCAACATTCCCATCAAGCTGCTCACCCTAACGCCAAGATCTCTTACTTGCTAAACCACCGCTAGTGCAGATTCCCTCAGTTTATACCCAAAGTTGGAACTTTTTGCCCCAGAGTACACCACTGTATACTTGCCATGCTCCCGGTTTCGTGAGATTCTGTTGGAGTCTTCACAATCCCATTTTGTATGCTTCTAGATAATTTTATGTCATCATCACGCTTGGCCACCTCACCACTAGCTCCTAATTCAAGATCATGTACGACCAAGTCAAGAGGGTTGACTTGTGGGATCTCCACTGCAAGACCTGAACATGTATTCCTACATTGTCTTGCTGTTTGTAAACCGGTTGCCCATCGTATTCCATGACTGCTAGATTTGCTCAGGGCCCTTTGGTGAGAGACTTTGCCAAAAGCCTTTTGGACACTCAGGTAAACATTCGGCAGTTTTGTGCATCAAAGTAACACCCCGGCAATAAGCCACGGTGGGTGGGTTGATTAGGAACCACCCACAGTGCACTTGAAGATAATCTGATTCACTGTGGGTTGTCCTCCCCACCCAGTCTTCCAGAAGGTATCACAAGACCAATGTGTCTTCTCCTCCCTGCCATGGCTGCAAGCCCCTCCCACTTTTTTGGCTCCAGCTTTTTTCCCTTTCAACATTTTTCTTTTTTCAGAGATCACCTACCTTTCACGATCTCCAGTATGATAGGCCATGATAGTCCAGCCAAATGCTCAAGTGAAGCTCAGCAGGAGCTGCCACTGGTTGAATACCCCCTTCCTTCCTTCCTTCCTTCCTTCCTTCCTTCCTTCCTTCCTTCCTTCCAGAAAAATTAAATTATGCCCCAAATTTGCACACTTATTTCATTTCTAATACTTAGTCTTATACAAGTGCAGGTTGGTGGTCCAGACACTGGAATGCTTACCTGGACATATTCCTGCAGAGCAGCTGCTGTCAAAATGCACTTTGGAAAGCAAGGTCCAACCTGAGAGGAAAAGATCTACTTTCACAAAGCCAATTCTGGCTGCTGTGGAAAGTTCTGATGTCAGAGTAAGGGAGTGTTCTGAAGGATTATTTGGGCCCACATTTGGATAGGTTTAGATCTGCTGGATCTGTAGCCTTTCCATTCCCCTGACACACACACAAAGCCTGGAGCTGCCATAAATAATTTCCCTCTGATTACAACCAGTGGGAGGGAAATCATAAAAGTTTTTTAAGACCTCAATAAGGTGGATAAGGAAGATAAGAATGCTCCCTCCGTCCTGCCCTGCTACCCTGACCCCCAGGGAGGCTGGGATAAAGCCATTCCTCCATCTTTGGCTCTCCCCTTGCCCCCTCGTAGGACTGCTTTGCCCAAAACCAGCATAAAACATCAGAATACAAATAATCAGAGAATCACTATACAGCAAACTGCACTTTTTAAAAGAGATCTGATGCATGGGAGTATACTTTTTTTGTTTTAAAGTGCATGGGTGGATTTTTTTTCATATTGAAGAAGTGGGGAAGAGAAAGTATTTCTGCAGTAAAGAAAGAAGAAGTATCATTACGGAATAGCACACAGCTTTGTTCAATAATTCCTCTGAAATGAGGAAGACATTAGCCATAGCCATGGAAACCTATGAAGAGATTTCATAGCTGCTTCGTAATACAGATCCTCAGAATGGATGGTTTTACACGCTACACTGAGAACTGCTCTCTCGCAAACTTGTCCCTGCCCAGGATGCTTGCTTGCTTGCGCATGCAATCCTATGGCCTCCAGACTTTGCCTTGGAGGCCAAAGGATTATATGGGGCCCAAGTTCCAAGGTCCTACAGTCTTGGGAGGGCCTTGACTTGCTCCCCTCATAGCCAGTATGGAAATTAATCCCCAACTGTGCTCCTTTCTCACTGATATTACAGCATGGTTTGGGGTGGAGGGCAGAAAGGGGAATGGACAAGACTGGGACAGAGGGCTAATACTGATTTCATCCAGAGGGCTGAAAAGTCTTTTAACCTGGACGAAATGCAAGGTGCAAAATGCAGCCACAGCTGAGGCTGCTGTCATCGCAACTCACTGTAGGTATGCAAACATCCAGATTTGGAGCCTTTTGTGCAGCGAGGATGCAGAGCATTGGAGTGCACCTGCCTGCGAGGTGAACCACCCTGGCAACCTTTGCAGCTGAGAAGAGGCCCACAGATACTTCAAACCGATGCCTTCCATTTGTAACCCTCTCGCATTTTCTCACAGCGTCTTCTTTCTCCAAAATATCCACTAAGGAGAAAGAGGCGGGTGGTGCTGCGCAGCCATTGCAAGTGGCAGTGGGGTCCTCTATCCAAAAAGACCCTTTACACCAAGGGCCAACACGGGCAACTGAGCCTTGCTTGCTCTCTCACCCACAGCACACCTCCAAACGGAATCCCTTTGGATGGTTGGGGATGTGTCCGTTGGATGTAGGACCCAGTAGGGAAAGGGGCTCTCATCCTACCCATCACATCTCTGTGATTCCAGGTGAGTCTCCTGAGGCACTTCCCTCCCAAGCTGCTTCTCAGCACACACACATTGGAGGCCAATGGAGGGGCCCGCAGTAAGGGCCCAGGGCTCCAGCAGGCAGCAGAAGATGCCCAGTGGAGAGGACGGGTGAAACAAGCAGAGGAAAGCGCAGCTCCCAGAGACAGGCATGTTCTCTGGCACTCACTCACCACCCGCTGCCCATTATAACCCATTTGTCCACCCTTCACAGCTGCTGAATTAAGTGTATGGTCTAGCTTCTCATCTTGCTTGCCCAGACATATCTTCCCACCCACTGACAAAAAGCAGTTGCGTTGCTTGTCACTTCCTTCCTCTGGAGAGAAAGACCGTTTTTTCCCCATGCCTGTTCTGTACACCAAACAAATTGACAGAAGATTCACTCTTAAATCTAAAGCTTACCTGACATTTTGCCGGAGGGTCTCTTTTTTAAAAGGAGATTTCAAAACATTTTCTTTTTTATCCCTTCTCCGAATATTCCCCAAAATTTTTGGGGTGGCCATCATTTCCCTCACTGTTCACCTCATGCTGAGGAAGCAGCTTAGGTCTGAGGCAATGTAAGGTGAGGAATGCAAAACGGGGGCCAGGTTGCCAAAGCAAATGGTGTGGTTGGTACACTATTAGCAGCAGCTGCCAAAAAGGGGGGGGGGGAATCCTTGGGATGCCAGAGAAACTGTCGGAGAATTCTGCTTCCCCTCACAGAGCACCAGTTTATCTGTCAGAAAACCAGAGGTGCAAAGCAGCCAAAGGGATGCAATTTCTAAAGTGTTGCACTGGTGTGATGTCACGTCTCCACAAGGTGAGGTGGCTGGGGTGGCCAGCAAGCCACTCAGAACCACAGGCTGTTGTGTGGTTACTGAGCAAACACGAGATCAGAGACCTGGGATTTGAGCATGGAAAGGACTCAGGCAGCGGTTGTGATGGAGGAGGATTTTGTACACTTTTGTGAAGCAAAACCAACCATGTTATAGAGGAGGCACAGGACTAAACAGATATAGGTGAAATAAGTATATATGAGGTTAGGTTATTAGTGCTGTATTTTAAATTGTTTTACTCTGATATTAAGCCTTTATTGTTTCACTGGTGCTTCTTCAATTAATATAAGATGTTCTGTGTACATTTAGAGGAAGGGAAGGGTGTAAGAATTTTAAATACATGAGTAAAGATTAGGGTGGGTCCAATATTCAGTTGTAGGATGATGAATTAAAGTATTACCAAAAAGTATTATGATAGCTAAATAGAATGCAATGGAAGCTGTGATTCAGGGCTAAACTGCAGAAGATTTGAATATTTTCTTTCTTTAGCTTTCATGTATAGGAGGGAATTTAAGAGAGGAATTAAGCAGATGGGAAAGGATTAACTCCTCTTCTGTCTGCAAAACGGGGTCCTAATCAAACTATCTATGGAGTAATTAATTTTTTCCCCAGAAATAATTATCCTTCATGCCTTCTTCTCAGAGGCATGGTTGCCCAATTTGGTTAGATTCTTTCCTTGGTAATCTTATCATGCCGTGAAAAATCTGTTCATTTTAAGAGGCATGGTGAACTGATTTTTTTTAAAAAAGAACATGTTTTATACAGTGACAGAAGGGCAGCATTTAAAACAACACTATCAAATTTTTTTGAATCATTTTCTCCTTTCCATTCATTGTGTTGTCACCAGTGGAAAATTCCAAGCCATTCACGAGAACCCAGGCCAATAAATCAAATGACATCGGAAATGTATCTTCCAGTCTCCAATAAATAAAGAGCAGCTGCAATAATTTTCAGAATGAAGGGTTTAACATTTTCATTTTATACACACCTTAAGTTATTAATGCTCATAATGTCACTGCTGGTTTGTCGTGCACCCATAAAAAACACATTCCAGTTGGCAACTCCAAACCATCAGCTGGATAAAATATTGTGCTGTAAAAATATGAGTGTTATATGGTGTTTAATTTTAGTCTGGCAGAAGATAAGTCGTGTGACCCCAGCCACAGGTCAGCTAGCAGATTTTTTCAGCATACAACGTGATTTAAAGTGACAGGACCATTTAAGCTCAAATGAGGAAACCGAGGCGGAAAAGGGAAATGAGTTTACACGTGAGGTGCTAGGAGCACATTGAATACAATCAATCACTCGCACAGGCACCTGAAATGTGTAAACATTTCCACAGAAGGTGATGACAGAAGGATGTTTGTCTCAGGCTTTCTTAAACTAGAGTCAGCATTTCTTTCTGTACTACAGTTTTGCAGCTACACACACAAACACACACACACACACCTTTTCTCCAAGTCAGCCCTCTTTCTGTACGAACTGAAAGCAACTCAATAGAAAATGAAACATTTGAGCATACACTATGTGATGTAATTTTTTGCCAGTGATTTCATTGTATTGGTTTGGATTCATTTTCTCACCGTATTGGTTTAGGAAGAAAGCCGCAGGCCTGGTTCAGGGGTCTTGAACAGGTCTTGAACTTCATGACTGCCATCCCAAATGTTCACAGGAAGATTTTGTCAGAGGGAGGAATAACCCTGACAGTAGCAAACAGACTTCAGTGATCGTGTGAAAGTAATTTAGGAAAAAGTGTCATTTGACACCCCCCCTCCCTGCCACACTTTAAACCCGTAGAATTTATTTTTATGTGCATCCGGAACAAACAAAACCTGGCTCTAGAGCAGCATCCACTTTCTCCTCCTGTGGCCTGGATGCTAATGCTTCCGATTCAACCAGTAAGCACCTCATTAATTATCCCTCAAACACCACAGTTCACAAACAAAGTGGGGATTGTTTTACTTCCTCAGAGGACAGGGGAACTATCTTTGAACCCAGTTCTAAACCACATAGATAGCAGTTGTGGGTGTGTGTGTGTAGGGGGGTGGAGGCTATGATCAATAAAATTGTGTTTAATCCTAAAGTAGAGTTTAATACTTGCCTTATTTCATGGGCATTTTTTAAAATTTTGGCTTGTTAGTTTGTGTCCCTTGTTTTCCAAAGGAGGGGGTTTTCAGGACAGCCGTTAAAGGGCACCTTTCCTTTGAATGAGAGAGACTGATGGTTTCTCTTTGTAATAAGCTAGTTTATTCACAAGTGCGGAACTTGCTGAGAAAGAGTTGTGTAGGCCAGTTACTGCTACTCCCAAAGCCACTTCACAGGGCGTAGCTTCACACTTCCTGTGTGAAGTTGCACTTCCTTTCATCTGTCCTGAATCTCCCATCAGCTTCATGGAAGGCCCTTAATTTTAGTATCATGAGAGCAAACCAAAACAAAACCATCACCCTCTCCCTACCCACTTTCACTAATCCATGAATAATGTTATAATTTTACCATGCCTCATTTTACTTGTATTATGGCTCACTCACCTTTTCTTTAAACGACATGAGCCCAAACATCATTACCTTTCCTCATATGGGACTTGCTCCAACCCCTCAATCATTTGGGATGATCTCTTTAGTGGAGTCAGATTTAAACTATTGCCTCCCAGATCTCTTTGTACACATCCAGATATAGCAAGCCAATTCCATCCCCTTTGGCCTTGTGGAAAAGAATTGACAGCAATGTTAGAAGATCTACATTGTTCATTGTCTCCCATCCATCACAAGTCCATCTTGAAGCCTAAAGGTGGGTTTAACATTGTGCCTGAGGAAGTTGAAGGCAGAGAGTCCCTCTGACTACCACTATCACCCCCGAGTGTGGTATTGTGGGGAGGGGAAGGTGATTGCAGAATGAAGGACTGGGTTCACGTGGCAAGCGACCCTGTGCTGTTTCCATCATGCATGGGTCTTGCATGGCTTAATGATCACAGGCTACCTGGGCAGCATGTTTTCTGTGCTCCCCACTCCATCCCCCAAGCCTCACCATGCTTCAGTGAGGGAAATCCCTGCCCATTCCCTCTTCTTGCCTGTCCTTCTGTATCACAGCAACCTTCTCCTGATTGGCCCACTGCAGTCCTGAGGTAGGTTCCCCCTTCCCAAGTGTACCTGCATGTCTGTACCAACCACTCAGCCCCACACCAGATATTTTTATTAAATGAAAATAAGCAGTTTTGCCACAATTACTCTCTTTCCCTCCATGTATTTTCAAGCTGTCTCCATTTCCAAAAGGGCGAAGGACACATTGCTCAGCCAACGGGAATAAGTCAAGCAATTATATGCCTGTTGCTGAAGGCAGTCGAGATGGATGTCTGTAGCTGCTCTTCCCAGTGGTCTCTTTGGTGTTTCGACACCAGCAATGGTAGAATGGCAACACCAGGTCCAGTTGATTGCAGAAGCCGTGGTGAAGCATGGAAGCCTTAGAACAGACCGTCAATTCTCTCCATGGCTTCAGAAAACTAATCCCACCATGCAGAAACTTCAGAACTGGGTTCAGGCTTCACAACACACCCGATACGGTGAAATTTCACCAAGGTTTCTCATGCTATGAGAACCTGCCCATGGTGTTTGATTTAATTCCAGCTTTAATGAAGGTCTAGAATAAAAAAGCATTAAGTATCTATCTCTGGTGTCTTGGGATTGTTGCAATATAACAATGTGGTAATAAAAGTGGGATGGCTCTTCTAACTTTGCCTCCACCACCATCTTGCAATAAAACACAGTTCTGACAAGCAGGGTCAAATCAGCAGGTCTTTTCATAAAGACTTTAAAGGGATATAAAGCCTATCAAAATTGACAAGGATCAGGGATGAGGCACTGAGAGGTCAATTCTATTTTAAGCTGCCTTTGAGGAGTTTCTTTTCAAAGCCGAAGGAAGTCAGAACACTATTGTATTCCCTATTGTTAAAACTTTGTCTGGGGAACTGAATCCCACAGCTGAAGAAAGATGGCATGGCGATTAAAAAAAAACAGATTAAAATAAGGTTTCTGTGGAGAAAACATCACCTAAAAGCAGCCAATGTGAGGAAAGGTTGAAGGAAATATATGGGGTTGGGAAGAAAGAGTTTATAAATTGAGAATGGCACCTTTTTCATAACTTTCAGGATGCCACTGGGTGTGCCTGAAAGAAGATCAAGAACAACTCTTTAAATGAGGGAAGGAGAGTAGATCTGTTTAATTATATCAAGTGCTGCAGCGGTCTTAAGCCAGAATGTCTCCCTGTGGTCAGACTCTGGGGTCCAGCACCTATACTACCCATGCCCTGCGTCCATTACAAGCCTGGGAAACTATGTTATATGTTTGAACTGCGATTCCCCCCTGTCTGAGTCCTTCACCAGCTGACTCCAAGAACCAACCAATGTTTGGCAGGCCTTATAAAGCTTAAGCCCAAGTCCTTGTGTAACCCCTATGAAATACTGGTATGGCCCAATGGGGTAGAGCTAAGAAAATTATAGCTGTAAGAAATTCAAATCAAAAAGAGCAAGAAGGCTGAAGAGGAAGGAGATGCTGTTGCCACTAAGGCCCTTGCCAACTTGGTTTAGGTAAAATTCCTACATGTTTGTATTGTGGGGTGAGTCCATATAATGAATTGATGTATGTCCAATTTTATTCCAGGGTTTTGATGATTCTGTGTAATGCAGCTGACTCTTCTGTGTTCAGGCAATTGAAGAGGATACTTTGGATTCCTTCATTCAGTCAAATTCAAAAGGACTTTTGGACTTTGCAGCTCTACCATCAGTTTTATTTGTTATTATTATACATTATAATTGTTCACAGTGTTCTGTTATAAAACTGTTGATAAAAGAGATTCATTTTGTACGTTTGGTTGTGTTTTGCAATGTTTATTAAGGAACAAACAGCACCATTTGCTCCTCAGATTTGCTCCTCAGCCTGCGCATCTCACTTCAAGTGTGGGGAAACTGTTGGAATGTCTACTCTTTTTCCCGTTTCTTGTTTTCACGTAGAACTCCTGCCTGCTTTTGATTATGCACTTGTTCCTGGCCCTCATGAGCCCTGAGTACTATGTGGGAATGTGACTCTTGCCTATTTTGGACCATACTCTTGGTTCTCGCCTAACTGAATTTGCAGCTAGCTTTTTCCCTGGCCCTGACTTTAACCACCTGGATCCTGGTCCTTCCTGAAACCTGACAAAGCAGAATCCCTACTAACACGAGGAAGGAAGGCATAACTATCCAGTCAGGGAACATTATGGATTGGTAAGAAAGTCATTCAGTTTGCATTTCACTGTGAACTAACCAAATTCATGCTCTGGAACCTCAACACAAACTTCAGTACAAACAGACTTCAAAATTCGGATTTTTCCAAAGTTTGCAATGCAGCATTCTCTTATGATAAGCATATGAGATCCTGCTAATAAGTAAGCCAAGAAATAGAAACTGCATACACTTGAAAAATTATGCACAATAAAAATGCATACATCGAAACAGGCCTTTTAGGAAATGCACATATTTGGGGAAGAATGCACAAACATTCTTTATTCAGTTGAAAATTTCTTACCAAACTGAATTTGAAAAATAAGCAAAAACGCCTCTCAGGTTAAAATTGTTTCAGACCATGAAAAAATTATGTCTTTTGTGCACATTTTTCAAAATATAGTTTTTACATTTCCCCTCTCTTTTGCAGGCAAAAATGTGTAAATTTTGAGAAAACATGTATTTGAAAATACATATGAATCCTCGAGGATAAATAGATCACAATCCAATGCAAAAAAGGGGAAAGTGCAACTGAAATAAATAAGAATCTGAGTAAAATCAAAATTGAGCAATCCTTCAATCATTGCCGAAATGCATTTACATGCTTCTGATTGCGGCATCCATTTCCTCCACCACCACCTTCACATTTAAAAGTATGAGTGGGAATCATCTCCCTATGCCTAGCTACTGTTTTAATTCCCTATGGCGTCCCAGCATGATATTTATGTGAGGCATTGTGTGAAATTAATTTGGTAGTTAGACCCAGCTGCCCGGGTCTGGTCAGAACACAACCTCCCCTGGCCAGCAGAGGGGGCACTGCTGTCCCCCCCCCCCATAAACAAGAACCAGGCCTGGATCCAAACCTTGAACCCTGCTCGAGGTCACAGTTATAAACAGCCAGCAAGTGAGTCAGGCACGGGTCCGATGTGGGCACCCTTTTCGTACAGTCCCCTGTGCACACTCCCTGTGCCTTATATTAGGACTGTCACTTTATTCTGGATAAATGCTGCAGTGATTTGCTGCTGCTCATTTCCACTAATTACGGCTGCAATTCACATTTCAGTTAGAGGTATTCCTTTTAGATCGTTTAATGACGATGTAGTTTCACAACCAGATCTCTCATTCAGAGCAGTTAATTTGTATAATAAAATAATTTATACTTCCAAGTGACATATTTGATTAATGGCAGACGGCTTTACAAGAGGCTCTTCATTTACTTTACAAGGGATTACTTTATTTTACAATGATTATTTTTAGTGAGTGTAGCTGATGGATAAATGGCTAACAAGTTCATTTAGCAGGGCAAGAGGATTTCACTAAACCTTTCCAAACATCATTTAAACCCACTCAGTGAGTCACTTTTTTAAAATCTTTACTGAACATCTTGAAAGCATTATTTCCACTCATTCACAGAATGGAAGGGCTGGCAGGAAAAGGCCACGTTCCCAAAGACGTTCCCAAAGACGTTCATGTAAACACAGCCCTGTGTGCTCTGATCTGCCATGTGGCAGAAGCAAAGGAGAGGTGTGTCGTGAACAAGAGATGCATGCAGAGCATCAGATAAATTCATATTGCCTAGGAAAGCACATGGACTTGCACCTGAGCCAAAGTACGTGCTGCAGAGAAAGCAAAACTCTGGCCCAATTTAACTGGGCTAAACATTTTGCCCTAACTCTAACCAGGGATGTTGGAGAAATCCACAACAGATTAAAATCCGTTCAGATTTCCATGAATCTGACCAGCAGGATACTCAGAGAACCAACTTTTTCTGCATCATATGAATTCTGCAAACTTGTGGACTGATTTTCTCTGGGGAGGGAATTTGCAGAAGTTCATGCTGTTGCGGGCGAGTTGTCCCCTCCCAAGGAAGACTGTCTCTCCAGCACTTCTTATAAGCACTTTTATTCTACATAGAAGACTCTAAGCATTCACAAGTCTCTGAGCATACACAAGGAGATGTTGACCCCTCTCTGCTCCCCTTTACCCAAAGCTTTGCTTGTGAACCCTTCTGGGCCTGTCTCGGGAAAGGGGGGAGCTGTGGAACTGGGCACGCCTGCGTTCTGCACTCTGAGCCCCTAACTGGGCCAGCCTGCGGCTGTGACAATGGGCCCTCAGGTCCACATCTTCAGAAGGCTGACATTCTCTGTCCGAAAGGCTACCCGCTTCCAAATCTCCTCCCTCCCATCCTTCATCTGCTTCATTCCCACTGCAGGAGGAAGACCAGGCCCCATGGGTGCCCTTGAGCTACTTTCGTCCGGAGCAGGGGCGGATTGGTACTGCAGGAGGGAGTCTGCAGGTGCAGGCCTGTCTGTTACAACAGTTCCCTTGTCAGAGTGTGAGCCTTGAGCCTGGTCTGGTTCACCCAGCTCCCCATCGTCATCAGCATCTGAGCTGCCAGTCCCCAAAAAACAGGCCCTTTCTCATGCATGCCTGGGAATCTTGTCATTGCACACGTGGATGACACACACTAGTGTTAAGGTCCCTTAACGAATGTGAATTAGCAAAGTCTGGCTTCAGAAGCCCAGTTTCATCGGACAGTAGAGATGGAATGCACAAATTTGCAAAATGCATAGATGGAGCAGACTGAACAAAACCTGTAATACGTAGCACTGACACATACACACATGGAGCGGATCTTCACTTTCTCACAAGAGAAGGAAGTTGCCTTGGCCAGAGAAGTAGTTTTCATTCACTGGAGTTTTACAGATTTGCCTGATGAAAAGTCTGTCAGTTTGCAGTAATTCAGCAGGCCGATGTTTGATTTGGAAACAGATATGCACATTAATCTTACCTACATTAGTATTTTTGTCATGGGATTTGGACTCATAAACATAAATCATACAGTAGTAATGAGCTTAGTGAATTCAAAGCCTTTGGCAGCCTGATGCAGTGATCCTGCTCAGCCATGAAGCTCACTGAGCGACTCTGGGCCAGTAACAGCCTGCCTGCCCTACCTCACAGGGTTGTTGTGAGGAAAAACCTGGAGGCTTATGTGGACCACCTTGGGTTATTTGTAGGAAAAAACAGAATAAATATAATAATAAAAGTGTGATCTTGTGTGTGTGTGTTCAAAAGAAAATCCTAGTCCATTCAGTTTGGAAAACATTCACTCTCCTAGATTTATAGGACATTGGATTCTAGTCTGAAATTTCAAACCTCAAACTTGGGTGAAAATATTTTGATTCCACTTCCTAGTGTTTTCCCAAAAATGTTGCAGTTATCTCTTCTGAGGGCTAATGGAAAGCCATTTAAGGCTATGAGTCATTTAAATATATATATTTCTTCATGATCGAAATCACAATGTGTTAATTATAACCTTATCAGCCTAATAAATGGGATATTCCTTGAGGCTATTTAATGTCTAATCCAAAATGAGATGACTTAACATTAAGTTAGTGCCCGAACTTTTTGGAGAAAATCCAAATTAATTCCTCTGAAAATGCAACTGTACAGATCTTTGCATGTTAACAATTTTTCTCATGTTAACTGCATTTATAAGATACTTGGAACAAATGCATTTCTTTAGAAGGTTTTAGATTTGGTCCTGGGTGTGTGGTTCTCGTTTTCCATTAATTGTAAAGCATATTCTACCTTTTATAAGGATCAAATAAGAGTGAAGATGAATTAAATGAAAAATAACAATTCTCTTTGAAGCAGTTTCCAGAATATTTTCACAATGTTCAATTTTCACTTCTATAAGTACTTTGATGGAGAAATGTGCTTTTTGGTTTACAAATTTATTGTAATGATAGCATATAACATAAAATGCAACATAATTTTGGAGCAAGTCAAGGAAACAAATAACTACAATACATTTATGTTTGCTGAACAAAGTTAGGGCTTTGTTAAATGTTCTTCAGTGTTAACATTTACTCTGAAAATAATTCACTTCATTAAATTTTGCATTGTTTCATTGCTACTTTATTTCTGGACCTTTTTCCCCCTCAGCCTCATTTGCCCAAGCTGTCATCGAATCCAATTGGCTGTGCTTATTTTGTTTATTCAGTTTGTTCTTTGGTAAGAATTTAACAAAATTCACACATTTCTAACAGGATGGAAAGAACTTGAAATTAAATGAATAAGAATGTGGAAATAAGTGCAATTAACATTTTCTTCTAGAAGGAGCTGTAAAATGGAGTGACCATGCCAATGGAATTATGTTATTCGTCATAATGGAAGAGGTTACCCCAGAATCTACAATACATTTGAAGGACATGGCTGGTGTTGAATTCCTCCCACTTCCATTATTAAACCAATTCAACAGTGTTACTTTTCATTTGAATGACCCAGTTTTTCTAGATGTTTATTCACCCTAGCAGCGTTCTATTACCCTCAGCTCTTTTTAATTGCAGGCATTGTGTTCAATAAAATAATTGCAGCTTACCTTTCAGTGCTAAACATCTTTGTTGCTAATCCCATGGATGCTTTGGAATTCCCCATAATTAGAGTTGAAACAAATTTGCTCCAGAAGATTCTCCTAAAAACTCACTTCTCCTGAATTAATTGAATATTCTCCAGATAATTTCTAAATGCTGAGCATGTGATATTTCAGTGCGTGGCTTATGCATTTTAAAATGTCAGCATTTTATAGTCTCTGGTAAGTGTGATACTATTTAGTATTTGAGAAGATTGGATTGGATATACAAAGCTATTTAGTATTTCATGGTGTTTAATAGCTGGCATGCAATAGGATTCAGGACACTCTGCTCCTGTTACTTATCTGCACTTGTGCAAATCAGTCCTACCTCTTGTGCCTGCCACAAGAACAATGGGGGGCAGAGCACCCAACAGCAACCCTAGAAATGACAGAAATGCTCATTTCAAAGCTTGGGCAGTAGAACTCGCTTCTTTAAACTTTGCTGACCTGCCTTCTTATGGAAAACAGCCCTTGTTCATTTCCAATTGCTACAGGATATGGTAGCTTCCTGGTGCACTGATATGGGGGATTTCCTCTCTCCATACCGCCACCACCTATGGGGAAACTGCTCTTTTCCTAGGCAGTCCCACCTACGGGGTTTCTTGTTTGTAGCAAATGCCTATATTATTAAGGGCAGACTCTTGGCATAACGCTGTCACTCCCTGCTCCAGACCTTCTCCAATCACCTGTTTTATCCCACAGGGATAAACTTAATTTTCCTTTTCTGCTCAGCTTTCTCTTAGTCTTTCTCAAACATCACACAGCCAGCACTTCTTTCCATCTCTCTTTCCACATACTCTCCACTGGCATTTCTTTGCTGCTCTTCTCCACCTGGCTAGAATTTCCAGCAGATCAGCACTGGATTGCCTGATCCAGGCCCCATGTAACAATATGCAGAGAAGTTTTCTAAAATTATTTCTTCCTTTCAGAATGTCTCTAAGCAACCACTGCACAGACCTTTGATGGTAAGAAAGCAAGGCTTCATGCCTACTCCAATACACTTTAACTTCACTGGGGCCACACAAAGTACTAATGAAGAACAACAGTAAGTTATATGCAGGGCTATCTTCACAGCTAGTTCTATGTCCTGCTTATGTGCGGACAACATCGGCTACTTGTCGTTATTTGTTTTTCGGCGCCAGGCTAAGACCTTTTTATTTAAGCAACATTTTAAATGCTAAATACAATTGAATTTTATCTGGCCAGGGCGGCTTATTTTATAATGTGTGTTTTAATTAAGATTATTTTATATGGATATTTTAACTTATTGTTTTATCTATGTTGTAAGCCGCCCCGAGGCTTCGGCGAATGGGGCGGCATAAAAATGTTTTAATAAAATAAATAAATAAATACTGTCCTTTGTGTCTGACAATTTTTGGTGACTTGTGTACAATAGAAAGTTCATGAATCCGTAAGACATGTACATGAGTATTACTCTCATCCAGGTGGATTTTTAACAGGAAAGAGAAGAGACGTTATCCTAGCAGGATCATAATAAGCTTCTTGAAAAGAATTAACAGTTGGCCGTCAATGTCCAAGAAGGTTTTTTGCCTCTTTACAAATTGCCCTCATATTTTGTGTGTTCCTTAACACTGACTTCAATAGTGCATTCTTTTAAAGAAGCTGCGTAAACAGCCCGCAGGAAATACCTGGACTGTTCAGCAAATTAATACACTGGCCAAATCCATGCAAGGACCCTTCAGCCCTTCTATTTCAGTAGACATTGTCTGCAGGCCCACCTGGCTAGGGCACTAAAGATCATCTTCACCTCGTGAGATTCTGAGCAGATGTGTAGTCACCTCTGAGGTCACGATTTAATTTTCTTAGAGCAGATGTTATTTCCCTCTTCAAGCAAATACTCCAGCAGCACAATCAAGTTCTCCAGGGGGACAAGAAAGATTTCCAGCAGAGGGATTCACCATTAGCAGTAGCACAATCTCTAGCAATCGTATCTTTGCTGATGTTTTAACTGACCTGTTAAAATATTTGCAAAGTTGGAGCCATTTGCATCTCTCTCTCTCTCTCTCTCTCTCTCTGTGTGTGTGTGTGTGTGTCCACATGCTCATACATACATGCGCCTACATGCAGAGAGGCAATTCCACAGTCCAGTGTCCACCACCGAGCAGGCCATGGTTCTTGTGCCCAGTGATCAGATTGGTCTTACAAGGATGCCTAAAGCAATTGTAGGCAGGTTTTAATTCTTCAGCAGCATGGGTTTAAGCAGCCTTTCAAGGAACCTGGTCCAGAAATGCTTAGCTTAGTACTATATCATGCCAATCCAACACTTTGAACTGGGCCCAAAGACTGCTCAGGCAACTATGGCCCAGCTCCTGGATCCCACAGTATCTATAGCATCTGATGTTCCTGGACTAGCTTGAAAGGCACTTCCATATTGAGTTTATTAAAGGGACAGTGCTCGGATAGGATTTAGTTTACTACCCCAGCTGATGTAATCTCCCTTTGTAAAACCTGCATGTTAAATGGAAAGATTAATTTAAACTCACATTCAGTATGGCCAGAAGTAAAACAGTGGTCTGTCACTATCCCATGAGGCATGGAAAAAGGAAAATTTATGTCTTTCCTTGAGAAAGCTTCCACTGGGATATGTAAGTTGATCATTTCCACTTTCGTGTACCAGATTTCTCCACCCAATGATCTACGCTTTACTCCCCGCACTTTGGTGAGCTGTTTTAATATCTTGTCACTTACAGGGCTTTGGGCAGTCTTTTCCCTCCAGATAATCCCAGAGGATTCATTAGGCCATGAGCAGAGTTCCTTTTAAAACTAAAGCTTCCCCCACCTTTTTCCCAAAAGCCCCCAATTTTTGCAAGTTAGTATAAGCTTGTGCATGTAGCATCACATTTTCCAGTCAATCTGTGTCCTGAAGGCTTCTGGTGAACAATTGTCTCTCCTAAAGCTGGTCACCACCAGAGTCTGTGTTAGTGGATAGCACAGTAGGGCTGGAGTGTAAATCTCCGCAGGCACTCTGCCTCACCATCCCGCCACCCATGGGCACTTGCTGAAATCACGGTCCAGGGGCTCTGATGATTCAGTTGCTCCTCACCTCCCCCCCCCCCCGGATTTGCTGGCTTTTTGTGGTTCATCTCCTCTTGCTCTTCCTCTTGAATCTTTCTGCCCCCTCCCCCCGCAAAATCAAATGCCCTCTGCTTCCCTTTTCCTCTTTTTACAACTAGGAGACAGGCCTCTTTAAGGACACACACAGAGAGAGAAATTTTAGAGCATATGCAAGTCGAAGGTTCATGTTCTTGTCGTTATTCGGCGCCAGGCAAAGACCTTTTTATTTAAGCGTCATTTTAATTGTTAATATTATTTGCTTATTTTATCTGGCCAGGGTGACTTATTTTATATTGTTATTTCTTGTATTTTAATTTTATGTTGTGAGCCGCCCTGAGGCTTCGGCGAATGAGACGGCATAGAAATGTTTTAATAAATAAATAAAATAATTCCAAAGCCAGGTCCTTTGGGCACCTTGCACTGCCCCTGGTTGCCCCTTCACGACTAAGCCCTGTCCATGTAGCAACACACAGGTGTCAGGTTGCCAGGTAGAGGGGTGGTGTGGCCCTGTTCCTATTCTTTGCACATGCACACAAACACACGCACACACATTGGGTGACATTTTTCTGAGACATAAAGGGATGGACAGCACAGGATCTGCTAAGGTTCTATGTATCGAATTGCTACTACAAAAAGGCCCAGGACCAATAAAAAGTAACTAATATCCATGCACAAACCAAACAGGCAATGCTGGGAAACTGAATTTTTCATGCAGGATTCATACAATTTTCTACATGGAAGTATCCTTTATTGGCTTGGTCAGGTTGAAAGAGGCTCAGCTCCCTCCTAAATAATTGCTGCTGTGGTTGTTGTTGTTGTTACTGCTTGACGCACTGGTAATACCACAGAACTTGCTGCTAACGTAACAATAAGGCCAACTAGGAAAATATTTACACTGAGTTGTGCCTTATCCAGTTTGGCTCCTTCTCTCCATATCCTGTCACTTCAAACTATGCACATCCATAATGTACTCGAAGCGCACATGTACTTTTTAAAGATGTAAGCCACCCAGAGAGCCTATGGCTAGTGGGGTGGGATAGATAAATTTAATAAATAAATAAAATTATAAATAAGTGGCTATTCTTTTATCACCATTATGGATGTTGAATATTAAAAGCAGGGCTGCCCAGCTCTTTGAGAGGGATTGTGAAAAACCACCTTCTAGTGAGCAGTGCATTGTGTAGTCCGATAGTTAAGTAGAAAATGTTGCATGCATGGGACACTGGGGGAAGAAGGGAACCAACCTAAAGTTCCCATCTTGTTTTCTCTCCCCTGACCTCCCATGAAAAGATGTGTGCCTCACGGGCTTTCTTCCAGCCATGCTGGCTGCAGAGGGCTCTAAGCTGCACCTAAGCAGCACGCAGGATGACCAGATGGCTTGAGAGTCCAGTAAACCCATTTTTGTTATGCCTAGTCTGGATTACGCCTAATCCTAAAGAGCCTTCTCGTTCCTAACATACCACGTGTTGAGCAGCCTAAGTTGCTGCCTGAACAAGAGCTTCCTGTTCCCTCTGCTGCGATACACCTTGTCAACGTATTCCTTCATTGTTCTTGAAGATTACAGGGCTCCATCAGTGTGACGGTGGAAGTGCTGGCTGGCTGTTGCCTGAGCGCAGAGCTTCCTCAACATCCTTAACCAGGCCCAAGAGCTGCAGCTGACAGCCTTGGGCACCTGCTGTCTCTGCCTTCCAGCAGGACCTACTGAAGTTGAAGATGTTGAGTGGCAAGGTCTGTGCACCACATCTCAGATTCCTCCCAGTGCCCAGGAGTGGATGCTATGCAAGGGACTTGCGTGAAACTCAGAGTGGAGGCTCGCAGCTGCCAGCCCCAGTCATCAGGCAAGCCCTCAGCCATTTTAAATGTCCCACAATGCCCTTTATGTAGCATCATCCTGGGGGACTTTGAGGGATTTCAAATGTGGGGGCCCCAAGCAGGTGCTGATTCCAGCTGGCCCTGCTGAGGTACTACTACAGCGACCCAAACAGTTGCCAAAGGTTGAGCCTGGAAGAAGGACATAAAGAAACCCATGTTCTCTGGCGTTCAGCAGAGGCAGCATTTCTGCAGCTGCTCCAATACAGTCCTGTAATCTTCCAGATCTGGGCGTCCATTTCAGCAGAAGGAGAACTTGTACTTTGCAAAAACAATGAAAATTATTCCTTTCTTACGTATTTGTGGCTTACACTTGCCTGCAGCCGAAAATGAACAATGAATGGGTTTGTATTATTTTTATTAGCTATAATTGCACACTTGGAAGGGGAAAAAAAACAAAACAAACCAAGGGATGGTATCGGTTTACTGAAAGGGTAGAGAGGGTGGATTTCTGGACTTTGAGCTGTATATAGGTGGGGAGCAATACATCTTTGAAGTCCCCCAGTGTAAACAGAATTCCCTGCACAAAGTAAACCATCACATGAGGAACATAAATAAAAATTTATCACTGATGAGCCAGTTTCCTCCACATAGAAAGTGCTTGGTGAGTGTCTTACACTGGAACAGCCCCAAGAAGGCAACCTCCTGCCAGAGACCAACAGAACAGGCTGTTGCAAAGGGACAGAGCCCGGGGCTCAATCTTTGTCATCGTGAGACAGGGCTGAGAAAGACTCCTTAGAGAGAGATTGCTAGTCTGCACAGACCAGCCCTCCTCAACCTTGGAACCTCTACATGTGTTGCGTAAGCCACCCCATCATCCCCAGCCAACAGGGCAGTTTGGGGCATTTTTAGTGCTCACTAAATATGGGGGGTTGTATTTTTTTAATTCTCTCCATTGCCTAGGGATGATGGGAGTTGTAGTCCAATCCACCTGAAGGCTGCCATGTATAGCTGATACTAAGCAGGATGGATCAGTGGTTTAATGGTGCTGCGTAAAGCCAATTCTGATATATCTGTGAGATTCAAAGTGTTATGCTCCAGCAGTCTGCTGTCTCATTTTAGATAATGTGTAAATTGGTGCTGAGTGAAGCTGCTTATGGGAGTCAGGAACAGCTGATTTGTAATTAAACTTGTTTTCCTTTCATGAGCACATTCAGTCACCAGCAAATCAAAGACACCAAGAGATGGGAAATAACTAATGGAAAAAATCCCTTTGCCCTTTGTTGTTGCCGTAGGCCGGCCATTGTGTGGAGAGGCCTCTGAAACAATGACAGTGTATTGCTCCTGATAGAGATAAATGTTTGCTTCCAATTTTCCCATGGGAAATTTCAATCAGTTCAAATTCAGGGTTTGATTAAACTGTTTAAGGAGTGTCCAGTTTTCCAAATGGAAACAGTTGACGTTGTAATTCAAACCATCTGTGGGTACTGTGTGAAAGGACCCTGGGCCTGACCAGGAAGGCTTCCGGGGTGTCTTTGAAATGCAAGTGGAAGTCTACCCTTGATATTCTTCCCCGAAGAAGAGCGCATTCAAGGTCATTTGTACAGTTTGTGCAGTAATACAACGTCTGCCCCAAAAAACCTGATTTTGCCAGGCCTATGAGAGTTCTCAAGCCTGTGTCAGAGGGTTTGAAGAGAGTTGCTTGGTCCTGGTTTCTGAATGCAAAGAACTTTGCGTCTACTATGTCAGCCCCTTTCATTCTGCATAATAAGTGCCTTTAATTTGCGGCAAGGTCTGCAGGACCACCACCCCCTCCCCAATTCTCTGACAAAGAAGACCTTCCTCCCCTCCTGATTTGATGGCATGGTGAGGCATAGGCACCTGCAGGTCCACTGAAGCTGGACCCTTTTATTTTGCGCATTGAATTCACCCCCTTGCATCAAGCGCAAACCACCATGGAAATGAGCGATGGTGCGAGCATTTCAGATGCATGGGGGTGGCATGGCAGAAGAAGGTTAAAGCAAGAAGACCGCAGGTGGTGAGATGTTGTGGCAATCATGCATGTGGGGGAACTGCATCAAGTGTGGATGTGAAGAGGATTTTTCAGGAACACACAACATGGAATTTGCTGTCCCAGGAAGTGGTGATGGCACCAAGCTGGGTGGCTTTAAGAAGGGATTGGACAGATCCGTGAGGGAGGTGGTGATCAGTTGCTTGCTGGGTGCTGCCTCCTTCACCAGAGGTGGCTTGCCTGCATACACCAGTGTCTGAGGAGCCGGGCAGGAGGAGGTCTTGCACTCATCCTGCTTGAGGGATCCTGTGGACAGCTGGTTTACTACCAGGTAACGGATGCTGGGACAGATGGACCTTTGGTATGATCTGGCATGGATTTTCTTATGCTCTAATGTAAGGACTCAGAATCTTCACCCTAAGTTGGAAAGTGAGAGGGATCCAGGGAAGAGTTTTAAAAGAAATAGAAGAAAAGTTTATAAGCATAAGGAAAAAGAAGGATCGTTTTAACCAATACAGGATAATTTGCTGGAGAGGAAAGAAAGGCCAAGAGGGAAAGCCAATAGGGGGAAAGTTGTTTTTAATTACAGAAGAAATTTGAGTTAAACATGGATAAAAGCTTTTAGCAGTAGATGCAGCTAAAAAGGAAATGGACACATTTTTTTTAAAGATTCCTTAATTTATTAGCCTCTGAGATAGGAGAACTGAAAAGGATGGATACATAGAGCCAGTTAATGTGGTGACTGATATGGGAAAGAAATTATAGCTTGATGTCATTAACAGTGGAGATAAGGCACAGCCTCAGGGCTGATTTTGTCACCTGACATGCAGCAGATCCAGCAAGTAGTTCTGGCTCTCCCTGACAGTAAAATCAAAATTAACAAAGCGGCAAACTAACTAAAGGCACATTCCTACTCCCCCAGCCCTTGCTGCACAGAAGCCTCCAGACTCATGGAACAAGGCACAGGGCTTGCATGGAACAAGGCATGGCTCAGGGACACCTGCAGCTGCCTTGCCTCAAGCCAGGTATTGAGTCCAGGCAGCCATTTTGATCGAGGGGCGGGGAGGATCTGGTTGCTGATATGAAATGGCATAGGTAGACAGCTGCAACAAAGCTTTTTCCCCTTTCTCTGAGGTGCCCTTGCACTTGCAGGATGTAGGATGGGTGAAGAATGGTAGCCCCCAGCTGGAGGCTGCCAAGAGGAGCTCTACTTCAGCCGCCCGCAACAACAAAGTCTAAAGGAAAGATCAACGTACTGCAGAAGCTGCAGTCACTGTGATTGCAACCCAAACCATTTGGGTTACTCTACTCAACCCCAAACCCAAATTATGACATCTGCAACATGACCAAGCTTGGAAAAGGTCACCAGAAGACAGTACAAATGGACCTGGGTTTATAACTCATCACCAAAGGAGGCTTTCGTATGAGTTCCTCTCCCTGAGGAGGTTAAGGGGGAGGCCAGAAGGAGGAGGGTCTTTTCTATGGTGGCACCCCAATTATGGAACACTGCACCACGAGAGATTGGTCAAGTGCCTGACTTGTGGAGCTTCAGGAACCTAAAAAACTTCTCTTTTTGGCACACCTATGGCACCACCAGGACCAAATATATTAATTGCCCTGGTTTTACTATATTATGTTTGACGTTTACTTGACTGTGCATATTGCGATTTTATCTTTTATTTATTGTGATATTTTAATCGTATCATTTTTAATATTATTGATTGGCACTTTTGTTATAATGGCTGCCCCAAGAGTGTGATGCTAATGGGTGGCTTTCAAACAAATCCAATCAATCAATCAATCATGTTTTAAGATAACGATTTCCAGGGTAATGCTGTCTTTGGACTTTCTCGGTATCTGTGGAGTGCACCTGATCCAGTTTTGACACATCTCAAATAACCATCACGCACAATCAGACCGATTTGGCTCAGCTAGGATGGAGTAAGGCCCGAGCAGGACCTTCCAATCTCCAATCCCCACCTTGGCCCCCAACAGCCCCCTTTATCCAAATGTCTTTTGGGCACAGTGTGCCAAATCCATTTCCGTATTTCCTCTTCCCAGCAGATCCTTTTTCCATTTCACTTGCTAGTTGGACCAGCTCCTGATGTCTCCAGCATAGCCTAATCCTGCCCAGGCAAAGAACCCCAGAAACACATCGCTAGGATTAAATGAAGGAGCTTCCAGTCAGTCCGAGTGGGGGGTTTTAACCATGTCAGCAAAACCCCTCATGGGAGAGTGTGTCATCCTGATCCATCTAGGAGTCTTTTTGTACTTTTCCCCAGTTCTCACCAGTGCCCACCTAGTCTCTAATTCAGGAAGCTGCCACACTGTGTGATACTGTCTGAATGGGCTCTTGAATTTGACCCACTAAGGACGATCAGAGACTTAACTTTAGGGATCCCACTGCCCAGGTATAGGGGTTCATAATACCTGCTCAACCAATTTGCCCAGGTCAAGTTTGTGGATAAATTGGTTACAAGGAGTTCTGCTCCCCAATGCCAGCAACATGACTTCACATTCAAAGTGGTTCTAGGTACTCAGTCCACCAGAAAGCATACGTAGGATTTCCTGATGAACCTCACAGGCCACTGTGTGTGCTTGACCGTAAAGCTGTAGACAAATCTGGCAAGAGATGCCAGACAACTGTTCCAAAACAAAAGAAGGCTTTGTTGTTATTGTTGTTGACTTTAAACCCCCATCTGTTTTGTTAATGCGCCGGCATGGAATCCTTTATCCTCAGTGGCACTTTGTATGTCTGTTCCCAAAGTTCACAAGCTGGCTAACAAGGAAATGGTAACCTAGAGCTGGGGGCAGGAGCTGGGATGGGAAGGGGGAGCAGCCAGAGAAGAAACTTTCCAGCCAAGAAAACACACTGCTCTCTGCTGGCAGCTGAAGAGAAAATGCTTTGTTCGCATCACCTTCAGAATAACCTGGCTTTTCTCTCAAACGGATCCCGTTGCAAAACGAACCCAACAGTTGGCTTGCTGAGGTGTAACTTAATAGTGCTGCAGAAAAGCTTTGGGCAAGCAGGTGCTGGGGCTCCAGTACTCCAGCAGGGGTCACAGGTGCTGATGGCTCCATGTCCCCCACCCCGGTACTTGGTGCGTATCTGTTAGGAGCCGCCATGTCCAGTTTCCCAGAGTGCCTTGGAATGACGCTTAGAAATTTCAAACAGAGGTCAGTAGCTCTCATCCTCTGCCCGCAGGAAAGCCTGAGAATGGGAATATGAATTGGGAGGGAACAGATGATCCTTCTGTGAGCCAGTTGGCATCAGAGTGGGGCCACACCCCTGACATCAGGGACTAAGGCCATGCAGCCTGACCTCATCCAGTCCCTGGCCGAAGCATCCCCTGCTTTGATTAAGTCCTGTCTTGGCATGTCCCATGCAGTTTGAAGCAGTGTGGGTGGCTAAAAACACTCCTAGCAAGGTGAAGGGTAGAGAAGCATCACTTCTGTGGGGGAGTAGTTTTGATGGACACCCACCAGTACCCACAGAGCAGAAGCCTTTCCTGTGGCACAAAATGCTCACGGAAAGAACCTATCCAGACAGCTCAGCCCTCATTTTAATTCTTGAGTATTTCTGGCTTCCCATTAGGTACTGTAGACCTGAAGGCTTCATAGAGGCTTCCTGCTTTAGACAGCAATGTCTTACTTCAGCTTGTGCTAAGCCAGCCATTCTCCTCATTCTTTTGATCGTGGCCCTTGATTTTTGCTCCCAAGTCCTGCCCTGATGGCATCATAGTTTACCTCCTCCGGTGCAAGTGCTTGAGGTGATGGAGAGCTGCCTACAACATCTGTCCAACTGTTGGATCTTGGATGGCTGTTTCACATGTACACATAATCATTGACACATCCAGCACTGAGTGCTGAACTAACTCTGACATCAGGCAGAAGCAGAACCTGACTGAGCTGGCTTTGGAAAATTTGCAGATTGCAGCTGGAAGTATGATAACATAGTCCTATATATGCCTACTTAAACATATGTTCCACTCAGCTCAATGGGGTTTACTTCTGAGTAGACATTTATGGTTATGATCGCATTTTATATTTTGCACTTAAAGAAAGAAACAAGCAAGCAGATTGGTTCACTGATTCTGGTGTGTTCTGGCTTTACCTCTGGGTATTTGACTCAGTACAAGAAAGATTAGACAATCATCATGTTAAACTGTCATTAAGAGGGCGATTCTTCAGCTGCAATAAATCCATTAGACTTTACAGGGCCTGGAGATTCTATTGCCTTTCCTGTGATTCTTCTTTATAGCTGTAGCATAATATGCTGTGAAAAATTGCTTCTCAGTATAAGATGTGTAAATTCACAACATGGCAACCATGGTAAGTCCAGGTCAGAACTGGAAGTGAATAAGATGGAGCATCAGAAAACTTGTTGAAACTGACTGCTGAAGTTCATGTATCATGTTGCCGTATTGGTCTTATGCCACCCTTCCCTGGCCAGGTACCCTCCAGCTATGTTGGACCACAACCCCCAGCATGCCCCCTGGGGATGCTAGGTATTATAGTCCAACACACCTGAAGGGTACCAGTTTGGGAAAGACTTCCTTATGCCAACATTATAAAAGGAACTTTAAAACTGCTTCTAAAGTTATTCCTGGGAAACCGTTCCATGAATGGAAAAAGTATTAAAATTGCTGCCATTCAATTGGCTGGAACAGTTTGATACATTTCTGTAAATTTCCAGTGTCAATGAAGATGTCACGACTTATCGCGTCCCCTCCCCATCCCTTTGGCAGGGATTCAGGTGCCAAAGGAAATGAAGCATTAGAGGTTCCCGCCTTTTCCCAGATACGGACACCGGCGTTTGGGTTTTTTTCTTTTTCTTTCTTTTCTTTCAGGCTTGAAGCAGAACAATGGCAGGAAATGGTAGAAAGATTTTTTTTCCTTCCTAGAAGGAGGTGCTGGAATTTAGCAGAGGCACACCTAGTGTGGCTTCACTTACACAAGCATGAATTATAGGAAGCAGGGCAAATCTAATGGGCTGAAGCTGGCTGACATGACAGAGGGAGAACCAGATTGCTGCTTCCTCACAGGCCAACGTGCATTTGCACCTTTCCAGAGAGAGTGCCCTTCCCCATTTCCTGCAGCAGTCCTTTCCTATAGCTCCTTGTCCAGGATTCAGCACAAGAACCTGCAATGCAAACATTGAAAGGGGCATGAAAAAGGCAGTCCCTCTGGCAAACAGCCAAAGAGCAGTGACCTCTCAGGACGGGTCCCCTGGTGCATGAGGGTGGCTTCCTGAGGATGGCTGCGCAAGGGATGCCAGGAAAGATCCAAGCGCCTCTCCTGACACTCCCCGTCTCTGCGTGCCAATACGTGGGATGTAGATGCACCTCAGCAAAAAGGGAGGGGGGCTCAGCTCGGCGGCAGTGCCCGGGGTCCACCCACAGAAGGCCTCAGGCCTGGTTCTCAGCCATTCTGGGTTGGGCTAGAGAGAATCTTGCTTGAAATCCTGCAGGCCAGTGCTGGCAATATGGAGCCAGGTGGAGCAAGGATCTGACAGGGTATAAGGCGGTATGATCCTGAGAACAATTGACGGCAAAAGGAGAAGGGGACGGCAGAGGATGAGGTGGCTGGATGGAGTCACTGGGGCAGTGGGTGTGAGCTTGGGTGGACTCCGGGGGATGGTGGAGGACAGGAGAGCCTGGAGGAATGTTGTCCATGGGGTCATTCAGCACAACTTTGCGACTAAACCACAAACAAAGGCAGTATGATGTCAGTCTTTGACATTGGACTGAGGCTCCAGCTGATGACTTCCAGGGAGAAGGGCTATCACAGAACCAGCATCCCAGTCACCCCCAGGGCTGTCTCCAGCACAGCCCCTTTAACTGGAGTGAGGTCAGATATGCAGCTATCAGTGGCCACATGAAAACATTTCAACTTGTGCCCCTCTGGATGATTTAGCCTACAACTCCCATCAGTCCTAACCATCATAGCTAACGGTAAGAGATGATGGGGGTTAGAAGACAAAATATCTGGAAGGCTACAAATGGCCCACTCCTGCCTTAGAAAGCTGTACTGCACTGCTTGGACACCAGCTCCTGCCTTCATAGGTTGCCCCTTTGCTCCCACACACGCTTTCATAGTGCCGTTTGGACTAAGTCACTTCATTCTGCGCCATGAATTGGTTGTGCCCCAACTTGGGGTTGATTTCCCTGATGGACCATCTGCGAAGTCTAGGTGGACAACATTTGAAACAACAGGGCAAGGAAGGGGAAATAACTACTGTGCCATGTCTTCTATAAATTTATTTATTTGCTATAGATTCCTAATGAACATTCAATAGGTGGAGGCCATGAGCCTTGGGCTTTCTCACCTATGATTCCGTATAGCATGTTACAAAATTATTGAGAGTTTAAGACGATGGTCCTGAAATTCTAGCAGGAAAACTCTTAATTAAGCAGAAGCAAGGAGAGCAGGAGCATTTCCTGGGGATTAGGGACCAGCTGGTAGGAACTGACAGCTCTTGAAGGATATTCGTAGCCTGATGCTCAGCCAAGCACCGTCAGCTCCAACCAGCCAAGTCACTAATCCCCAGGAAGTGCCCTATACTGTAACCTTTGCTGCTATTCTAAGCATTACAGGCATATTGCATGTAAGGAGCGTGATGGGGTCATCCCATGGACCGCGCAAGAGCCGGTAGCAACGACTCTTGTCTTTATATGTTATGCTGCTGCACGTACTTTTAGATGTGCTAGACTGTTGTCTTATTCGTCTCTTCCTAAGATATTTATGCAAAAGGTAAGGAAACACTTTTCCATAACAAGCTGTAATGCTCAACACACGAGGGCTGCCGGACATCATGCCGGACTTGCAGTGTTACTTGCGCAGGACTGCATGGTCTTTCCATTTCTAAAAGGAGTCATGTCATGACTCTGAAAGCCAAAACTATTTAGTTGCTGGCTTGTGTGCCTGTTTATTTGAAATTCTATCGGCTGTCCTTCTGTCCACAATAATGCCAGAGATGGAGAAGAGCAGCCACCATCACCAAACAGGCATCCAAAAATACTATTTAAAGCCACAACAGTAATAAAATCACAACAATAACTGAATCAGGAGCTTATCTGCACCAACAAGGAAATAATAAAATGCCAAACAAATAAACTTCCATTCCACTGGAGATTAAGTGGCTGCCTAAACAGAAACAGCTCAGCGGTCCAAGGGTTCAGACCTGCAAAGCTCAGATGATAAGCGAGTGACGCTCCACACTTGCAGAGCATAATGAAAAATGCACTGTCAGCTGCGATTAGAAGGAGCCCTGTTCCTGGTGGTGGTGCTCTCAAGAGGTTCTCCTGACTGGGCCAATATGACTAGGGGGTTTATGTGGGATGCTGCTCAGGTATCTAGGGCAGGTAGGACTTTAAAGCCAAGATCCAATGTGCTACCAACTGATACCTTTCAAGACTGGAGTTAGGGGTTCGCAGCACCTTAACCCTATGGACAGGCCCGATAGGGAACACCAGAGGCCCATCCAGTCCAACATCCTGTTCTCACAGGAGTCAAGCAGATGCCGGTAGGAGCCCACAAAGAGGGCATGAGTGTGATTGCTCCCTCCCACTTGAGGTCCCCGACAACTGGTGTGCCTAGGCACGGTGCTTCAGATCCTGGAGGTGGCATGTAACCATGGACCAGCAGCCACCGATGGCCCTGTCTTCCCCTTGTCTATTCCCTTTGTAAAACCAGCCGAGCTGGTGGTTGAGACTACTTCTTGAAGTAGCAAATTCCATAGTTTAACCATGTGCCACGTGAAGAAATACCTCTTTTTAACCCATCCGGACTCTCCCACCAAATGAGCTTCATGAGATGACCCCTCTGGATTCTAGCATTCAGGGAGAGGAGGAGAACATCTTCCAAACTACTTTCTCTAATCTGTTTAAAAATGTAATTTTTGAAAACATCTCTGTCGCTTCACTTTTTTCCCAAATGTAACTTTTCCTCATATGGAATAGCTGCAACCCCCTTGACTGTTTCTGTTGTCCCCTTCTGTACCTTTCCCAGCTCTGTCCTATCCTTTTGGAGTCTGGTGGCCAAACTAGACACAGTCTTCCAAATGTAACCACAACAAAATTCTTAGAAGGCATTGTGATATTGGGCAATTTTATTTTCAGTTCCTTTCCTAAGTATACCTAACACAAAGCCTGCCTTTTTCATGACAGCTGCGCACTGGAAGACCACGAATAGGACCACTTCAAGGGCAGCCTGAGCCACAGCATGCAAAGGTATGTGAAGGTCTAGGTTTGTCCAGGAAGAGGTGAAAGTGGGGTGGCCAGTACAGTGCATAATAAAGGGCACTCCTCTGTTTGAAGGGGTCCTCTATTTGAAGGACTGCTTTGGACAGCCCAGTTTAAAGAACCTCAAGGCTCCCATCAGCAGTGAGCAGCTGGTCAGTCTTCATCAATACCATGAAACACATTGTATTCCTATTTAAATCATACTTATCACTCCTAAATCTGCATCCACACATATTTATTTTCATATGCAAATGCTCTTCCAACTGCTGCCCTCTTTTATGGCAATGCAAGTGGCCACCCTAGCTGCAGGACAAGCACAGCTGAAGCCAATAAATGCATCCTGGCCACTCTGTAACCTGACTCTTCCGGAAGAAGGCACCCATCAGAAATCATTCCCAAGCATCAAACGTGGGGGGTGAGTTAATGGGAGCAGATATCTAAATCGCAGATTAACAATCCTTTGTCTTTCCCAGCAGATGCCTGGAAGTGCAGCTGTGTGCTTCTGTTGGGGAAGGGGGTGGGGGGGGGGCTGGGATCCCGAAAAGTGTTGTAATGTGGTTTAGACAGGGAAAGGCTGGCAGCTCCCAGCAAGCCCCAGAATACCCAGCACCTGCCAAACTGCACTTCCAAGGATTCTTTGGGAAAAGCCACAACAATTAAGGTGATATAAACGTGCTCTGAATTGGCAGCTTCAATATCCTTTTCCACCGATGTTCAGCAGCATCCTGTTATGGCTTCACAGGTTCAGAAAATGAGCAGCAGGGCTAAAATCGGGTTCTGGTACTAATCACCCACAAGCACTCTCGCAGAAGAAAGCATCGTGCTGCTGATGGGCCGCTGGACCAAGACTGGGGTGACCTGACCTTCACATCCACGCACTGTTTATTTTTTACAGATTTACATCTCCTGGAGTGGTGCAGAAATCTGAGGCTATTCAAACAGTGTTTTAAAAAGCTTTTGTCTGGACTGGCTTTTAGTGGTCAAGTTAAATGCTGGCACTTGTAGTGAAGAATGTGGATCTGGTTTTGTGGTCTTTCTGTTCCATTTTAATGCTTATGAGATAAGGCAGCAAGCAAGAGCAGGTAAAGGCACAGCATAGCTGGGGTGGGGTGGGGCATAAGATTAGTCAAAGCGGGGCAACCGGACCTGGGGGCGGGAGGAAAGGGCATACCAAGGAGTGGGGAAGGGAGAAAGATGGGGCCCATGACTTACACTGGTTCCTATTGGTGCCCAGCCGCCTGCCCTCCAGCTCTGCAGCTCTTCCTTGCAAGGGCAGGAAAGGCCACCTAGATGAAGGCCACGGCCTGGGGCACAGCAGAGACCACCACCACCGTGCCTCTTAGGCTGATACGCGTCAGGCGCAGAAGGCATCAGGCAGGGCCTCGGTCACGGAGCTCCTCTCTCTTCCTCCTACCAAATGAAAATTCCCTGCAACTTCTGTTCTACCAGTGGGTGGAAACAACCCCGGGACAGGCATGGGGCAGGCATTCCCCTTCCTTCTTCCACTGGGACGAGGGCCCGCATCAGGAGTCACAGCACGTGCCCTGGCCCACTCCAGCTGGAGAATCCCACTGCGGATCCCGAAAGCCCCTTCGGCTCCACTGGTCCTCCGTACTGCTGCTGCCGGACCACCAGCCCTCTCTGAGCAGGCAGGCAACTTTGGCCCGTTGTGCCGGTTAGGACTCGCAGGAAAGGGCATGTGCACGGGCAGCAACGACCGCAAGTGGGCCCACTGTGGACACCGTGCCCGGCGGCCCCTGCGCCCAGGACTCCCGGCGGCAACAACATCAGGCGCAGAGCAGAAACGGAAGAGAAGGGGAAATCGGCAGAAGCAATGACCAGCAGCCGAGGTGACGGCGTCCAGACTCCACAGAGGAGGGAATGATGCTGCCAGTACTAGAGATGAATGCATCTTATTAAATCAGCTCCATCTGGGTTTTGCGGGTGGTCAAGCATCTCTTGTTCCATCAAGCGCTCATGGACAGAACTGGGGGGTTTTGAGGAATGACTTCCTGTGGATGGGAGCCGGGGCCAGCCCTACTGTAGGGCGATGGCAGCGCTCAGCATCAGCCGATCTGTGGCTTCTCCACCCTGCTGGCAATGGGAGCTCTGTGCTCCAAACAGCCCTGCCCCTCTTGGCTGTGCTGGAGGAGGACACTTCCCACCAGAGTAAGAAGGACATGTAGTTGCTGCCCTGGTTGTTTTCCATGGGACAGGCCCATCTTTTGCCTCAGGCAGCAAAATATCTTGGTGGCAGCAACAGGCCTAGTCCCCCCTTCAGGCCCGGATTTCAGCATTTCCATGGGTGCCAGGATGCATACCAGTCGGACAGGGCATGAGGGATTTGAGGAGGGACACTGCGTACTACTATGCTTGTGGTAGGTGACATTTTTTAATGATTTTCAAAAAACCTCTCCATTTTTATTGTACTATATAATGAACTGTGAAATACAACTCCCATCATCCCCAATGAGCTAGAACAGTGGCCAGGTCAGCATTGGCTCTATTGGGTGGGGAAGCTGGCAGTTTGAGTTCCAAGACAGTGAAAAAGGCTGCCGTACATCAATTAAGGTTAGACAGAGTTGAGTTCCTTGTTTCTAAGAGTCCAAGGTCTCCGCATGCGACACGGGTGCAACATGCTGACTTCAACGCACAGCACATTTTGGTGTGCGATTAAAACTGACAGTTTGGTGAGGCTGCAGTCCAGTCCCATAAGCCAGTCCCTGGATCCTGATTATCAGAAAGCAAAGCTAAGTGAGCATGAACTGCCATAATATCAGAAAGATATTTCCTTACTATGTGAGTGAATGTTCAGCATGGCTATTAAAGAATGTCAAAGTGTAACGTTTTGGTTATGTACAGAAATGCTCTGTAATTTAATACAAGGGCCACACATGTGCGCACACCTGCTTTGTTCCACTGAGAGAGGACCTGCCGAGTTAAAGACAGAAGTCATACTGAGTCATAGCAATGGCCTGTCAAAAGTCACCAGCTTAGGGCTAGTATGTAAGAAAAAGCTAATGTCTGAATCGGCTTTAACCTGCTCGCTCTGGTGGCTTTCTTCACACAGTGAGCTGGGACTCATTCTCTCTCCCTCTTACTTTCCCAGGTTCTTTCTGCCAAATTCTTCCTCCTTCCCCTCCCCCCCCCCCCCCCCCCCTTCCTCCTTCCAATTTCTTCCCCCCCCCCCCCCCCCCCCCCCGCCGCCCCATGACTCTTTCTCTGGCTTCAGACACTGCGCAGAGCCCATCATGACTTCTTACCACCTGAACCAACAGGACAACCCATCATGGGTTCCTACCATCTAACCAGGCGCCTTAATCATGGGCAACCAGCCATCCCAACATCTCATGGGCTGTTGTACAGTGTTGTTGCACCTATGATTGGTTGCTGTATTAAGTGAACCATCCCTATCTTGAATCATACAGGGAATTCAGAACCCCTTGGCAAGGGTGGAACCCCTTTCCACTGCTACCAATGGTTCTCAGTTTTCAACTGCCAGACACCCCAAAGTGCCAAAGGGGCAGGCACTGCCCCCCACTTCCCACTCTGATCCCAAACATTTTCAGTCTCCCTGCTTCCTTTCTTTTTTCTGTTCTGACGATTGCAATAGCTGACTTGACAGCCAGTTTTCATGGGAATTGTGAGGGGCTGTTCATGTCTGCCAGAACCTTTTCAAAGAAATGCACAAAAAGCACTTTTAAAAAATTGCCCATGCACCACTGCAAACCTTTCCTGGGCTATGCCCATGGTTGGTACCTGCGGTGCCTGGAGAGCAGTCCCCAAGACATTGCCCTGGTTAAGGCTTCAAATTCCTGAACGTGCAGAACTGCCAAAGTCCCAAAGACAGAGAGGAGACAACTTTGTCCCGCCACTGAGTCCCCTGGGATATCTGCAGGAGGACTGAGTGGAGAGGGAGGGAGGGAGGCAGCCAAGAACCTGCTCACCCTAGTTTCTTGCCAGGGTGGCCGAGCATAACATGTAAACATGCAGAATTCCTGCCACACTAAGCACATTAAAACAGTTTCTGTAACTTGGTTCTTTGACCTGCTATAAGGCTTCTGGGACTTTAGCCTGGGGCCTCCCCTACCAGCACTGTTTGGGATCTTTCGATGGAAAGAAAAACAAAAACAGATCCAAGCCCAATAAGGCTGCTATGGCCATTGCCTAGGGAAAAATAATAAGAGCCTACCCACGGCCTGATTATGTCCGTGTGTGTGTGTGTGTGTGTGTGTGTGTGTGTGTGTGTGTGTGTGTGTGTTTGGTGGCCTGAATTTGACTGTCACTGGAATTCTTCTGAGTAAAAAGCACTCATGTTGCATGTGAACACATATTTGCTGATGTGCTTAGTCTCTGAGCTAAGCCCAGGGCGTCATTTCACAGGCCACTCTCGTGTGAGAGGAGGGGATGGTCTCCATTTGCTCCCACAATGGGAAAGGAGGACGGCTGGATGGCGAAAGAGCAGCATCGCAACATGGCGGTCACTCTGAGGGTTGCTCCCTCAGCACTGCCTCGTGCTGGCTATTCCCATCTCCTGTGCTCCTCTCAGCCTCACCCAGGTGCCAAAAATCCAATTCGCATCATCAAAACAACAGATGTTTCTAAGCCCTCTTCCATAGGCTACTATTCCTGTGCTGAAACTTTTTTTTAATTCATTTCACCTCAAACCTCCCACTTACACAACTCAAGGGCAGAATAACCTGCTTTATTTTCAGGCAGCGCCTTTCCAATGAAAAAGTAACCAACACCTTTCATAGCCAGATAAATTAAACTGAACTGGTATGAACCCAGTGGGGATATTTAAGCTGTCTGGTGAAGGGAAGTGAAACTAATCCGTTCTGTGCGGCCTGCTCACAGTTGTTCAGTGAAACCACTTACTAGATTCCTCAGAATCACCACCCTCTCCTGCAAATCTATAAATAGACCAAAGCACATTTTCGTTATAAGCCCCTTGCCTCGAGCCAGCTTTCCTGGGAATCCTTTGCAAGAGCACAAGATTCAGTCAGCAATAGGCTAGAAATGGCTCAAACTGGGGCATTAACACAGATTGGGGAGGCGTGGGGAGGGTTTTTTTTTTGCAGTTTTAAGGCTGTTCAAAGAGGGGAAAACCACCCTCCGCTTCAGGGGAGAAGGTTAAAAAGAATGACTGGAGAACACAAGACTTACTGATTCTTGATTCTGAGTTATTGATTCTGTCAGATAAATTATGGTTGATACCTCTGTTTTCATTATGGAAACATACACATAAAGATGGAGCATTGAGCAGGAATGTACTACCAAGTCCAGATTATAAGCAAGGACCACCATGACAGCTCCTCTCTCTTGCCCTCACCCTAATGGTGAAGCTCTTTTCATGCATGCAGTGCCAGTGCCAAGAATGGAGCTTTCTAGGTGGCCCCCAGCAACCCCTCCCCATGTATGCACTCACACAACCCACAACCACCCGTGGCTCCCCCAGACTTCTACCGACATGGTGCAGTTGTGCTAGTTGCAGGCATGGGGAATATTTGCCAGTGTCTCTTGGAGCTGAGCTGCTCTCTGCTGACATGGCTTCGCCTTTGAGGCTGCTTTACAGGCTCAGATTGGCTAAGATGTCCAATATCTTGGAGGGGGCCCAGGAGAAACCATGTATTGCAGCATCAAAGCAGGGGAAGCGGCGCATGCTCCTGCGCATACAGGGCAGGTCCCCCCCACCACCACTAGGAGCACTTCATGGGTCTCCATGAGGGGTGCTCAGGATGCATGGTCATTATCCATGTGACCCATTTGGGCCAATTAGGAACACTTCTCAGTGGTGGCATTGGAAGTGGGGAGCAGCCTTTGTTTGCACTGTCACTGAAGCAACAGCCAGCGGCAAATCTGACTGGCAGCAGCGTTTCCTACCTTGGCCCAGAGAAGTTGGGTTTGGGGCTTTTGAAGAAGAGGCAAACGGGCTGGGGAGCGAGGAAGAGCGTGAATGGGCTGTGGCAATTTCCTTGGAAACCACCAAACAAGGAGCCGGTGCCAGATATTGCAGGGGCAGGGGGCAGGATACAGGGAAATGTAGTTGCCTTGCAGTGTTATATACTGTAAGGCAGGAAGTGGATTGTTTAAATCATCTCTGACTATGGTATGTAAGGGGGCAGGGGAGTCATCGGTTAATTGTGACACTTCCAAGTTGGTTGAGTGATGATTGGCTTTAAAAATTAATGACACGGGGGGGAAAATTAATTATATGGAAAGGAGGAATTTGGATATGCTTTGCAGACTACAAGGATTTTGGGTGGGGGGAATATTATTATTCTACTCTCTACCTAGTGGCGAGGAGGAAGGAGGCAGAGTTGATGAAATAATAATTTATCCAAGTTGGCTATATGATAGTTTTAAAAATCAAATAGGCTTGCTCAAGAAAAAATTAATAATCTGGGTAATGCATTATAGCATGGGTCCTCAAACTAAGGCCCGCAGGCCAGATCTGGCCCACCATGCCCTTTTAACTGGCCTGCCCCACAGGTTTTGCACTCGCTGGACTGGTGCACGGCTTGCTCACGAGGAGGTAGTTTTGGAAACGCTTGGAGAAAATGATCTCCTCGTGAGCAAGTCAGCGCCTCACCAGGCAGCAGCTCGCTCGCGAGGAGGTCATTTTGGACTCGCTCAGAAACGAACTCCTTGTGAGCAAGCCGGCACCTTGCTCCTCACCCCCCCACACTTCTCCACCTCCCCTCGTGTGCGCGCTCAACCGCGCCTCCCTGTTGGCACCACCTTGGCGGCCCGCAGCCACCGCTGGCACCTGTCAACTGGCCCCCTGCTCAACAAGTTTGAAGACCCCTGCATTATAGGGTTGTTTTGCTAATAACCTGCACAATGTCCTCCTTTCTCTCTGGTTGTGTGGGTGTTGGGAGGGTTGATATGCCTTTAATCACCTTGATCAAATGCATCCTAGTGCTCCGAGAGGTTACTGTAAAATTTAAGGGCCCAGCAGCTATGTGCTAATGTGCTTTACTCGGTATTGCATTATGTCATACATTCTAGAATCGCTGTTCTGCATCGCCTTGAAGGGAGAGGACTGCACAGAAAACTAGGTGTCCATCCATATTGAGCCCTTCCCTCTCCGTCTGCCAGCAGGCCATCTTCAGTCCTCCCAGTCCCAGAAGTCAGCCACTGCCACTGCATTCACAAGTCCTTGTGCTGTTTCCTGTGATCACTAGCACTGACTGAAATAAGCCACAGTGGGTTGTGGGATGTGCAGGCCACCACTGTAGGCTATTCATGGTATGGCAGCGTTTCCTGATGTGCAAACCCAAGCAAGGTGGCTTGTAGCCCTGGTTAACAAACCAACCCACAAACTGTGCTGCAGCCCACATCATCAAGCAACCCTGCTCGGGTATACACAGTCCAGTAAGCCACAGTAACTGCCCACCCGCTGAATATTCCCAGCAGCTGCCAGACTGCACTACAAGCCACCAAGGCTTATTTAAATCACAGCGGGTAGGTAGTCTTGATGGTGCAAACCAAGATGCAAAGTGACTCTTGCTCCACTTGGGTTTCTAATGCAAAAGGGAAATTTCCTTAGGGCAGAATGTTCATTTGCATCACAAATGTCTTTCTTTTGCTTTCTCTGAATAATGATCAGAGGAAGTTAAATGCATCCAACCAGCAATGATTCCTCACCACCAGCACCAGACAGAAGATCAAATAAAATCCGCCATAAGCAAAGGCCTCCAGGAAAACTATTCGTACTACAAGGGTACTAATATTTGTACTGGAAATCTAACCTGATGGATTACTGCAGTCCTCCCTCTTTACTGGGATGTTGGTTTCACTGCTGACAAACATCTATTTACCCATGGTGATGTTTGATGATACTCCAGGTTACATAAATAAGAACCCATGTCCTTTCTAAGCCTTTCAGATTCCAGAAATGACTGATCAGGTCTCCTTGGGCCAGTTAAAAAAAAACAACTGTCTCTTCCCACCCATCCCCCAAACCACTACGAAAAAATAAAAGGAAGTGTAAAGAAAAAGGAAGGCTTTTTTCCAAGCATCTTTCCTCTGCTAGGGAAAAAAAGAACCCAGTTGTGTCAAGCAATGGTGACTGGTTGATGGCTAGTCAGATTATATTAATTGGCCCATTCTTTTGAACTGTGGCAGCTGGCTACTCTTGCTGTTCTAGATCTTGATAGCCTGTTTGATTTTAATGGTAGCAGCAGTGATGGCAATTGCCCACAGTTGGGAGAAAAAGCAGCCATCCCTGAATCCGCCCCTTCCACGTGTTGCTACTGTGCTTCACTTTACAAATCCAATCCAGGTAACAAAAGGAAGACAAACAGGAACCGAACTGGTAAGATTGAGTTTTACTGTTAATTCACTGGAACGTTCTGTGTCAGATTCATTGAAGGCATTTATTGTTTTGTGACAAGGTTGTATGTATTATCTCGTTTTTGTTTCTAACTTTATGTAACATTTCTTGTATTGTTTTGTAATTAAATGGGGTGGGGGGAGGGAGGGGAGACTGTCAACTAGTCACTGATCTGGATTCCACCGCAGATTCCAGTTCTTTGATTAAGAAACTATGTGAACATTTCCCTTTTTGCAATGCCATGTGAGAATTGGTTTTAGCATGCTCAATATCTGCTATGTCCTTGAATCTGATGGACTGATGTGTCAGATGAACCAAGCCCCACCCAGTTATGTCAACCTTTATTGTGGCTTTTATCATTGGGTGGAGACATTGTAAATTAACCAGGCTTGAGAAGTCAAAATTTTGTCAG
Organism: Varanus komodoensis; assembly: GCF_004798865.1. Lineage (NCBI taxonomy): Eukaryota > Metazoa > Chordata > Lepidosauria > Squamata > Varanidae > Varanus > Varanus komodoensis. The sequence continues at coordinate 6,961,860 of NW_025335548.1, forward strand.
CATCATGGTAACGAAACAGCTCTGAAAACAACAGGCTCTCAAAAATGATCTGCTAAATGGGCAAAAGACAACACTTTTAATTCATTATTCAGTATTTCTTCACTTGCTCTGTTACACCCACTGTCTATTTCGTACATATCTAACCTTATGTAATGGAAAAAGAATGTGTTCTTTGTGACTCAGAGGCAAGAGTGTTCTTTTCTCTGACCCGTTATATTGTGACCTTGCTCAGGTATTAAGATCTGCAAGAGAAGCCTGATTGTTGGTCGCACCTGGAAGGGCTGTCTCCTGTGCTATCCCCAAACTATTTCATGTAATCCCCCAAGAATTATGATTGGTCCACACCCTACTGGCTTTTTAAAAAGGTAGTGCTTGGTGTTCAGGTCTGGGACTCAGGAGATCTGGGATTGAGTTCTCATTTGGTCAGAAAGCTCACTGAATGGCTTTGGGCCAGTCACAGACTCACAGTTTAACTTTCCTCCGAGGTTTTGATCTCCACTTAGATCTCCACATGATCAGTTTGGGGATCCTCATTTCTGGATCTTCTTCCCAAGTGGATTGAACTGGGCTCACATCACACCAACATGATGTACCACTTCCACGTGTGGCAGATGGAGAGATATGGCATACATTCTTATGCTAATCACAGCTTGACCTATTTCCACATGCAAGATTAACTTTATGGGGAAATCCAGATGTTTAAAAAGATATGAAAACTTTTTTTTATAGGTAAGAAACAGGGTAAGAAGACCCTGATGCTGGGAACGATTGATGGCAAAAGGAGAAGGGGATGGCGGAGGATGAGGTGGCTAGATGGAGCCACTGAAGCAGTTGGTGTGAGCATGGGTGGACTCCGAGGGTGGAGGACAGGAGAGCCTGGAGGAATGTTGTCCATGGGTTCAGGCATGGCTTTGCAACTAAACAACAACAACACCAACAAAAAACACTTGTTGGGTCAATATGGATGGACAAGCTGGTTTTTATTTTGGTTCAGCTTGTCAGTCTGACATAATTTTCTGCCTTTTCTGCGTTGTGTTCTAAATATAAGTTGCCAAATACAGCTGCATGGCAATATATCCAAATGAAACATTTGTTAGAATCCAGGTTTGCTCCTACTTTTATCTCTTCAGTGCTGCCGATGTTGCTGGAAGTATTGACTGAAGCTGAAATGCTACTTTGGGCAACAATTCACGATTATAAATATCTAGTATTGGGGAATAAATGTGATAAACAGGATGTCAACAATGAATTGAGTAATGAACTGGACCGCTCCATCTTGGCCAATCCACAGAATGTCTTCATTGCTATCTGTTCTGCAGATGGTCATAGACCTTAAGCTTTGCTTAATGCAGCTAAATTTGATGTCTCATGTATACTGGATGCCACAATGTTTCTTTGATAAGGGACTAATTAAATCATCCACTTGTTGAAGCTGCTAATGTTTCTCTTCTTCGTATATTTAAATGCCCATTGCTGGTGTCCTTTTGGGAAGAGGTAATATTTGGATTCATTGTGTGAAAATAAATGGTTGGTGTTGCAAACTTTGAGTGACAATTGCCAGTCTGGGGAGGGCATATGAGACAAGTGGCAGCCAGGTAAGGCGGCGGGGGGGGGGGGATTTCACTCTTTCTTCCCCTCTGTAGTCCCAATGAAAATTTCCTCCCAGCACTTTTATCCCCAAATGAAATAAAGCTTCCATTGGCACCAATGCAGATTAATCATGTGTGGATCTGTTTCTCCCTAGTAAAACTTGAACACTCTCTCCTGCCCACTCCCCCGCCCCAACATACACACACCTGAATTGCTTGGTCTTTGTTTATAGATTCTGGGGTAGTGTCTAATGACTGGTAAAAAGGATTGTACTGAATTTCTGCTTCAAAAAATATGATCTTGTTGCATTTTTGGTGTACATGCCTAACGCTGAAAGGAAAGTACTGCCTGGTGCTATGCTCAGCATGGCTATTAGTTAAGACCTTGCAAAGCAATTAAGCAACATGATATTCTAAGAATTAGCTCTTTTATTCTGCTTTCTGCAAAAAGAATTGTCACCGTACAATGAGATGTTTAATTAAGCCAGTCAAAAGAAAAGGGATTGCTTATTATACATACTTGGCTTTCTGTGTTGCTTTCATTTGCAATCCACTATGGGGAGGAGAAGGTAAAGCAAAGGAACTGCCAAAGCCCTACTAGGCAGATGCTCATAGGGTCACCAGTTCCAGGAATCTTTGAAAGGAATGGGAGGGCTTTAGATTCTGTGAATCCAGAGCGGCCCCTGATTTGCCCCCAGATTGCCTTCTCTTGCTGCTGCCGCCCTCTGAACATGGATGGCAGGGCAGCAGGTCATAGCAGGGGAGGGCCCTACGCCCACAGGGAGGAGCTTTGCCCAGGCAGAGCTTCCTTGTCCCCTGTGAACCTCCCTCTCTGTGGGTGAAGAGGGAGCTCTGTTCTCTCCTATGGTGCTTGGGACACCCTCCCAGGAGGACTGCAACCTCAAGGTCATATTTAAAGGTGTGCTTTTCTTTTGGGTAACCAGAAAACAGAAGAAATTCAGAAGTATCTGAGTTGTCAATTTGCTCTGAAAGTTTTAAACTGAAGAAATGTAGGGTGTAGTTGATTCGTGGCAGGACATGGGGAACAAAGTGACTTCTTGTCTAGCTTACTGAAGCCATAAGGGGCAGTATTGCTTAACTTTAATGAAGGTAGTAAATCCCAGGTTTTTTGGCATTCATCATTCTCAGCTTCAATGGCCCTTATTTGTTGCCTGAAGCAGGAAACAAAGGGGCTCCATACTCTTCCTCCCTGGAAAAAGGGGCTGCAGGAATCTCTGCTCTCCCAAGCCAGGAATGGTTTCGGAGCCTCGTGGGTGAGGTGCCTTCAACAAGCACCGTCGCCCAGTGAACCTCCAGGAACTTCTTCCTGCTGTCGTCGTCAGCTGCTCTCACTCCTCATTCTCTCTTTCACCACTGCTACCACTTGCTGTTTCGAAAGGCAGCGAGCCAGGGCACAACAAGACCGCGGCCTCTGCTTCTCCTCCTCCTCATCACTACCAGCTTGTCTGGCATGTGCAAGAGGCAGGCAGTGGCCAATAAGCAGGCTTCAGTGATGGAGGATGGAGGAGGTCTACGGGGCTTTTGTCAGGGGGCTTCTGCAGGTATTCAAGCATGCCTACCTTTGGCACACCTACCTTTGGCTCTGACCTTGCTTCTAATTATTATTATTATTATTATTATTGGAACATTTCTATGCCACCCCTTGCCGAAGCCTCGGGGCGGCTTACAGACACAATAAAATACAATAAAATACAAAAATAACAATATAAAAGTAAAATTAACAATATAAAATAAATAAAAATATAAAATATAAAAGAAGTCGCCCTGGCTGAGGTGCTGAGGCACAGTGGCTTTTCAGCCATGTCAGCACAGCTCTGAGCCTCTGTATTTGATTTATCCCTGGCCCTAAACTATATATGAAGCCAGACTGGGGCTGCTGGAGCAGGGTAACAAGGTGCATCTGCTCTTCTGGGGCAAGTCTGCTGTCTCCTCGCTCTGTACTGTTCCAAACATTTCAAGAGAATCCGCAGGCTGCCTGGCGAGATTTCTCAGAGGATGGAGAAGCCTATATTAAGGATGAGCAAGTTTTCTTTAACAAGCTTCTTTTCATTTCTCATGACCAAAGCCTGAGAAATATTTTTCTCTCTATGCAGACTTCCTTCTGAAGATTTCTGAAGACTTCATAGTGAAAATGTATTGACTGACTTGCCTGAATTAATAAGTGAGCATAACATTTTCCACTTATACAACCTTGTTAGGAAGCCTAGTGAAATCCTGAAGTGTTCAAGCCAAGTCTCAAGTGTCCATCCATCAATTTATTTGATTGACAGTTCATCTGGGACAAAGAGCCAAATAGGATTCCAATCTACACAAAATTATGACTTCTTTCATTTCCTGACAGGTTTGGCCTCATCATGTGAACTATTATTTCATCCAGTTCAAAAAAGGTCTGCATTTTCTGAAATCAGAAGAGAGCCAATGAGTTTCAGATGTCCCTACTGGAATCAGTGGCAAATATTCCTAAGAATGAAATTGCCACTGATTGCAGGAATTGTATTTAGCTGTCTTTTGTTATGTCTTGCGTGCAATCCAGAGTCATTAAACTCAATCATGGATCTGCATACCTATGAGAAATACCATGCAAAGTGGGACCACACCTACCTCATCTGTAGAGAGACTCATGGCATTTCGAAATCATTTTAGAATGTCGGCGCACATGTGTCTGCACACAGGTGACAGGTGTCCGTTTCTACTGTACACACTGAATTTTCTTATGCAATCCAGATGTCAGAAAAATGTCAGCATCTGCAAATAACTTCAGCAACAGACGTATGAGTCAACCATGAGTTTCACTTTTTCTTTTCTTTTTTTTGGCAATAGTTTTGCGTTTTTGTTTTTTGTGTTGTTGTTGTTATTGTTTTCTTTGTTTGTTTTTTCAAGTCCTAAACTCCTCTCAGTTTTCAGAAATATATTGGAGCAAGGAGAAATATTTATTTGCTATGTACAGATCTCCTGGTCCCAGTTACAATTTTATCCAATGTAAGACTCATTTAAAAAAACCCTCCAGAACAAAAACTCTTTCAAACCACCTGCGTAATATTAATAAAATTAAGAATTCGAGTAGAAACCAATAACTGTGCACAATATTTGGCTTTTGCCTTCTTGTCAGGTTTATTAAAAAGTCAGAATCCAGCATGTATTTTAATATATATCTTGACGCCAGTATCTAGAAAAACATCTGTTTTGGTTATACTCCATCATTACTAAATTAGCCAAAGAACACAACATCCCACATAGCAAGTACTGAATGTACCCCAGCCTGCTTCAGTCTAATTACACTTGATAAGGGCTGGAGTAGGTTTCATTTCTATGAAACATATAGATTGTGGCAATGAGCTAAGCACAGAGCAAGGAGTCAGGAAGGATTTGCATCTTAAGAAATGGGCAGTCTTTCAGATGTGTTGGGCTATCAGTCCTGTTAACCAGCAGAGTCATTAGCCATTGTGGCCAGGGGCTATGGGAGTAGAAATCCAACACATTGCAGGACTACCTTGAGGGAAATTTGGATGTAGCAAAATATATTTGGAGGCACATTCTGGCAAGATACTTGTTGCAAGCGATGACCAACTAATGCTGATTCAGGGAATGGTGGCCTTCCAGATGTTGTCAAACTGCAACCGTAACCATCCCTTACCATTGGCTATGTTGGACTAGGCCTGATCAGAGTTGCAGTCCAGCAACATCTGGGTGGCCACAAACGCACCCCCTCCATCATTTAGCCAAAGGGAAGGGGCCTGCTGTGCTGCTATGTTTTCATTTGTCTCTTTGCCTCTCCTTTTTTTTGTTTTAATATGACCCTGTTTTTAAACTACACGCTTTTATTTTGCAATTGGCTCTCTCTCTCTCTCTCTTTTTTTTTTTTTTTTTTTGGCAAGCCACCAAAGAAACTCTTATTTAGGACTGAAAAGAAAAGCAGGATTTTTTTCAAAAAATGAACAAATAACTTTATAATCCACTTCTGTATATATATATATACATACACAGAGGTAAGGCATTCCATGTAGAATAAGTAATTGTGTGACAGCCGTCTTTAACTGGACCCCATTAACCTATTTTGTATATTATTTATATTTTTGTATATTTTGTATATTGTTATTTATTTGTTGGTAGCTGCCCTGAGGCTTATGTGAATGGGGCGGCATACAAGCACTCCAAATAAATAAATAAACAAACAAACAAACCTTTGTGGGATTTGGCTGTGATGAAACCTTTTTTCAGATTGGGTGGATCTATATGACACAAGAAACCATGGTGAGAGCTTACCGTTGTGGGTCTGTTGTGCAGACCCAGGTCTGGAGTTTAGTTTTCCAAAACTTCAGAGGGAATCAACAGTCTGTTCTAAGGTTTCCACGAGACTCCATGGTTTCTCCAGTCATCTAGACCATTTTACCATTGTTGGTATGTCAATACTGTAGAGGCCCCTGGTAAAAGCAGCTGTAGAAGTGGCCACTTCCAGCCTTCAGTCTCTCCTGCCCTTCACTCCATAGCAACAAACACATAATTTATTCCCATTGACTGAGCAATGTGCCCTGCTTACTTTTGGAAGCAGGGAGAACATGTGGTAATATGTAGAAGAAGGGAAGAATCACAGAGAAACTGTTTGTTTTCATTTTATCAAAATCATTCTGGGGGTTGGAGCGTCTGGGAAGTGGCACAGTCAAGTCCACGCTTCAAGACCCCACCTCGGGAGTTCATAGACAAGAACAGGGGAGGGGCAGGGATTCTACTTGTGGGGCTTCTGGGAAAAATGGTGAAACTGGGAGGACAGAGCAGGGAGCATGGAAACCACGCTGCACTATGTAACCACATAATCATCCAACTGTTAAGTTCAGGCAAAAATCCATGAACCATGGGAACAATGTGGGTTATTTGCCAAGTCATGTGAACACAATCATTGTGTCCCAATGTGCAATGCAAGAGTCATATGAATTTACATTTCCTCCCCACCACCACCAAAAAGAAAGAAAAAATCCATGAGAAGCCTATTGACCACTGTGTTTTTTAGAGATCATGGACAATAAAATTAATTACAAAGAATAATCAGCCTGATCTAACAAGTACAGCACCTGAATACGTAAAAGAATGCTTTGCACAGAAATTACTTGCTTTCCATTTGTGTCAGTTCTGTTCCCCAGATGCTTTTAACAACAGATAAAGAGATATTTGGTGCAAGGTGGTTGTTTCTTTGAGTGTTTGCTCGTTTTAATTTATTTGATTTATTATTGCATATATACCCCGCCTTTAATCCTCTTACAAGGAACCCATAGTGGCTTACATGTTCCTCCTCCTCTCCATTTAATTCTCACAAACACTTCACCACACACAGAAAAAGTTTCTGTACAAGTCTGCTGTGAGTATTTTATCACCTGATGTTGCCAGCTTGCCTGATGGAGTTGGGAAGCTACCATGGTCAACAACAAGAAACCCTGGGAGTTGTAGTCTGAAGAGGTGGAGCCATCACGGTGGAAAGAGCTGACTAATGGCCACAATCCTAACATGTACTGGGAAGCTACCATCACTGAACACCTGGAGAACCCATGGGATAGAAGCAGCAAAAGCCTGCCTTCCATGTGTGGAAGGGCTCCTGAAGTCATCAAAAGGCTTCTAACCACCCAAATGTTTCCAATGGCTGAATAGGAAAGAAGGGGCTCTTTGCCCATTCCTCCTCTGCACCCCCCGCCACAGTCCCTTACATGCTTCCAATCTGCTCCAAATGGTTGGAAGACCCTTGCGAATGCCAAGGATGGCGCTGTGGAATGACCTCCCTTTCCACTTGCAAACACATTCTGAGTCGCACTTTGCTTGGGAATCTTTCTATCAGCAGAATAAAACCTCTGGGTGCAACCCAATAGTTTATAATTTCTTTAAGCATGTCACGTTGGCAAAACTCTCATTGTCTTAGGTTAGACTATTAATAATTTGATTTACTTTAACAATTTAGATAGAAGTACACGCACATGTGCGCACGCAGACATCCTCTGAACACAAAGAGACTTGATCTGATAATGAACTCATGCTCAGAAGTACTATATATACATTATGTAATTCAAAAGTTAAATCAAATTTGTCCCTCCTTTCCTGTCCCTTCCCACAGTACCCAGTGTAATCAAGACCAAATGGCTATTATATGTAAACTAATGAAACAATCAGAAGGAAAGAGCAGTACACAAAAATGTTCCCACAGATAAGAAGCACACAGAAAGTGGGAACACAAAAGAGGGGTTTGACTTAAGAGGGCTAGTAAGTGGTTAAAAGAAGCAAAACAAAGCAGAATGGTTGAGGAGCAGCAGCGAAGGCCCAGCTCTTTTGGGGAGATTAAGCAGAATAATAGCTCATGAGGCTAAGCTCCATGTGTGATTTAACTCTCTGCATGGCTATAAATTCACCCCGCTCTCTTGAGGGTGCCACATTCTTTCAGCTGCCATCTGCAAAGTTGGACTAATATTACTGGCCAAATGTATACAAAACGTTTTGAACATTCTAACCTGCTGTTCAAACAGTTATCATCATGAATTGCTGTGTTCAGAATACAATATCCCCCCACCCCAACTTTGATCCCAAGCTGGTTATCTCTACCCATAAATGAGCAAGAAAATCTAAAATATATCTTCTAAGTCTTCAGACAGTGAACATCCAAAAAGAGGATTTAATATGAACCAAATGCATTTTATTTTAATAAATTACTGTGATTCTGAGGTAAAGCAACAACAACAGTCCCTCAGAATAATTTTCCACTTATTCAAAGAAGGAAAAACTTAAGGTTTGATGATGTAAGATTTGAGAGGCAAGGTTTTGTGATATGGTGGTTATAGTTTTTCAGCTATTGCCAAATTCTGGTAATATTGAAAGAAACAAAATGGCATGTTTTGTGGTGCGTTCATTCTGCATTATTTATGTTCTTATTGTCATCTCTGTTACATGCTTGTTCTTACTACATTCTGGACACATGTTGTATTATTATACTGCCAAATAAACCAGCTGAAACTATTTTTGTTTTTAAAAAAGATTGAAAACAAAATGATCATTTCTCCACTTTTCTCAAATGTTGCTTAGGTTGCACACTCCGGGAACAAACCACATCACATGGCATGGCATGCAGGAAAACCCCAATGACCTGCTTCTTTTCCAACATGTGTTTACCATTATTGTGAATATTAACATCTCTATCCTTCCCCTCCTTCAAGGAGCTCAAATGTGGCACACGGGCCTGTGGGTTTTCTCGCTTTATCAACTCAGAATGATCCTGGAGAGTCAGGAAAGAGTGGGGAGCGATGGGTGGCAGAGCGGAGGTTTCAGCCCTGATCTCTGCAGCCACTCCAGTGGGCAGGACACTCAGTTCCAGATGGGCCAAGGTCAAGAGCAGGCATGCTGGGATACCTGCAGAAGGCCCACTGAAAGGAGTTGCTTCTCCTCTTCACTATGGCAGCCAATTTATTCACATCACTCTTGCTTTGGCCCAGACAACAATGGTGAGGAGGAGGAGGAGGAGCAACAGAGACCACTGCTTATTGGCTCCCCGGCTTTCTGCTACAAGTGGTAGCGAAGATGAGAAAGAGGATGAGGATGTTATGAGCCAGCTCCCCACCCACCGCCCCTGCTGCTTTGCACTTCCAGAATACAAGCTGTTCTTTGGCAAGAGCTCCTTATTCTCCAGTGTACTTCCAGGAAGCACAACCAACAAAGGAGTCTCTGAGCATGCACAGAGTGGTTTGTTGAACCTACTCTAGCAACTGCTTCCCAGCATTCTGCTTTTGAGTACCTTTGGGGTTCCCCCCTCTGGGATTTTCCTTCCAGAGGCAGGCAAGCCTCTTCTCTGCCCACTGCCCCTCTAGCTGGTCAGCCCCTCTCTCCCCACATCGCATCCCGGGGGCAGGAGTGTGTGGCTGGAGGAGCTCTTCTCCCATGCCCCCTCCCTGCAGCTGTAGGTCCTGACTGTGCTCAACATCTGCCTGAACCCCTTGGGGGTGCCCTTGACATAAGCCCCATTCCAGCGCCTGGGATTTCTGGCTCCCAGGGTCGCTCCTCACCTGACGAGTCTGAATCTGCCTGGCCATGGAACACACGCCAAGGATAGCTGCCCCTTTCACTCGCAACCGATGAGTCGTGGCAGCTGCTGCCAATCATGGTGAGAAGATGGAATCACTGAGGAGGATCACACCCCCTAAGGAAGTGGGGATGTGTCCTCCAGCCTGGCCCTGGTTGAAGGGTAGACATGCCATTTCAAGCCCTCCTCATCAAGGTAACTACGGCTAAGCTTAGATAAGTGGGAGCCATCCGGAGAGGGCAAAGTTATTATCAGAGCATGATGCAGCTGGCCTATTTATTTTTTATAAATTTAAATATTAAATTTCTACCCCACCCATTAGCCAAGTGACTCTTTGGGCAGCTATGGAACCCAGGGAATGAAAGCAGAGTAATCGTATCTCTGATTTTCTCAGTTGTTGCTTGGGTTGCACGCTAACAAACCACAACACATGGCATGGCATGAAGAAAGCCCCAAAAGCCCACTTCTTCTTCTGATGTGTGTTCATTGTTTTTGTGAAGATTAACACCCATATCCTTTTCTTCCTTCACGGAGCTAATATGTGGCACACAGGCCTGTGGGGTTTCTCACTTCATCCCCTTCCTCTTTGGAAGAAGCTAAAAATAGCCCATAGAAAACAAAGTAATTTCCCCAATTTTCTCAACATGGGTAAGCATCAGTAAGTGGAGACTTGTGCTCAAGGGACAGGCCATGCCCCAGTCATAGTGGACACTGGGGCAAAGACATTTCTGTGGGGACCATCTGGAGACAGCCATGGTGTTATAAGGAGCATGATGCAGCTGAACTTTGGAATGAGCTTAAAAAATACCTCCTTTTTTTAAGTGATTGTTTTACAAGAACTCATGCTGAATTGGGCTCGCAAATTCACCTTTTATTACCATTATCAACAAGGCTCAGCACAGAAGAGATCCCCTGGATGACTGGCTAGGCAAGGGTGCTTCAAGATGGAGGGCTTCTAGCACTAGCAACCCATAAGGCCTTCTGTAGTGTTTCTGTGCTTTTTATTCCCCTAATAATAACTTAAGTGATGGAATAAAAACACAGGGCAGCTATAAGTAGACTATGTTGTCTGGACCCCACATGAAATTTATCATCTAGAAGCACCCAAAGTTTGTTCTGCTTCAAACACAAAGCCAAAGTAAATCCCAAAATTTTATTCCAGGACAGACCCTTTCAGCTGCCACCACCATCACCCAGAGAGAAAACATGCCCATTATCATCCAGAAGAACAACAGCTGAAATTCAACCCATTCACACTCATCTCCGTCTTCTCAAGCATCTCTGCACTTGAGCTCCCCATTACAATGTAGAACCAAACCTTTACTCCATATATGTTTCAGCTAATTTCCTTGATGTTCAGTCAGGCTTGATTTGGTATTGCCTTGAGCCCTATTCATTTTGATAGCAACCAAAACTGCCTGCCACACTCAGTCCTGGCCACTCTTAATGTTAACTCTGTTTCAGTACTAGACTGCAAATAACTTAAAATTAGACCACAATGAACTGAATATTCAAGTCAGTTCTGCCATCTCCCCATCCGCTTAGTGAACTGTTCAGAGAGGATGCAGTAATATGAATGCAGCATTCTTTTGTTTCCTTACTTTTGATTTCTTTCTTTTAGAGAGATTTTAAAAGAATTTAAATTTGAGCGAGTATCCAGCAGGGATTTTGAGCACATGTGTAAATGCTGTTGGGTTGGCACAGAAAGCCCAAGAGAGACATTTGGAAACCACAATTATGCTGTAGCCAGAGTTTATATCTCTATAAACGTGCTTGTGAACCACTCGGAGAGCTTCAGCTGTTGGGTGGCATAGAAATTAAATAAATAAATATGTACAACTGATGTCACAAAAAAGTCAAAACTGCTACCGTCCTTGCATGTTTTCTAACTGAATGCAAAGAAATTGTATGCCCATGTGCAGCCATTCTCATTCTCTTCCACCCACCCTAATGTTTTGGTCTTCAGTTCCCATCAGCCCCAGCCACCATGGCAAATGACCAGGCTTCCTGAGAACTGTAGTCCCCAACATCCGGAGGGCACCAGATTGGAAGGCTATTCTAACAATCCTAGCCATTCCTGCCCAGAAGTGAATAGGACTTACTCCCAAGGAAGCACTGCTACCTTGGTGTCCATCATCACCATCACAATGTTTTTACCTCCTTTTCCCTCGTGTGAGGAGGCCAAGACAGATTACATAGTCCTCCTCCTCCACCACTGTATTCTCACAACAATCCTGTGAGGTAGGTGCAGCTCAGAGTCTGTCACTGGCCCAAAGGCATCCAGGGAGCATCATGGCTGAGCAGGGAGGAGAACCCAAATATCCCAAGCCACAATCCCACCCCTCTAAAACCGTTACGCCAAACTGGTCCTCATGCAGCATTAATGGTCTGTTTGAATTCCTTTGCCATGGCTATTTTGAAAACATGTGGGGAATCCAGAGCATGGCATTCAAGCACATGGTAACTATGACACATAACATGGCTCCTGGTGAGCTCTCAGCCTTAACGATGCTTGTGACAACACTCATAAAGCAGACAAATGCGGCGGACACTTCCCAGGCTACCCATTACTTTCTCCCCTTCGGAGTCTGAGATGTACTTATCCTTTCTTCCTAAAAGCACCCATTGGAAAACCCATTTAGGTAGCTCCTCCAAAGCCTGGGCTTCTGTGAGGCCAATTGTGAAAACTGTGAAAACCACTGCTGGGCATCCAACAGCGTTGGCTTACATCTGAAGTCTCACCCTTTGTTTCTGCTACTTAAAAAGAACAGCATGGCAGAGGGTGGCCGGGTGTCCTGCTTTATGAGATTAGTCCTCTATTTTGGAGGACCGGCAGTGGATTGTCTTCTGCTTGAAGGGGTCTTCTCTTGAAAAGCCTATCCAGTCTGAGTCTGATTTCATTGAAGAACCATTAGAAGGTTCTTAAGACCTTCAATGGGTCTTGACTTTGCTCATCAATAGTCAGCACATGGACAGCAGAGTGAGCAGGGGACCGTGCCACCTGGCTCATCTTCTCCACTCTCATGAGACACCTTCAATTCCTATATGAAATATTCTTTCTATGTGTTCATCCATGTATAAATTTGCATGTGCAAATCTGTGTCTTCTTCAGCCCTCTTTTTTCTTAATATTTTTTTTTCTGGCAATGCCGATGTGGCCCACGCAACTGTAACTACGACCCTGCACCTACTTACCAGGGGTAAGTGCTGGACTCCCATACATAAGATTGCACCATGGAGCGTGCGTCATCTGAAAACTCTCTTGCTAAAAAGCCAAACTGCATTTGCAAATATAAAGTAATTGACTGTGAGATGGCAGAATAATGAGGTAATTCCATGGGTTTTCCATGTGAAACAAAAACAACTCGAGAGGGTTTTTGGAGCAAATGGTCCTCAGGGGGAATGGAGGCCTTAGAAAACTTGCAAAACTTGGGGGATGGATTTTCCGTATGGAAGTCTCTTGGGTGATGCTTGTGCACAGCTGGGCATGAGGAACAGCCGTGGTGGTACTGCTGTGCAAGCACTCCGGCCCAGGAATGGTTTAGAGGTGCAAGAACAATGCTCTTTTTCCTACGGCTTAGAATAAATTCTCCACTCACTTCCTTGTCCACAGGCACAAAAGGCTTCCCTGTCTACGGATGTGAAAGGGGAAGTTTACATGCATAGATAGGGCTTTAGAACACAGTCGAGGGCTGGCATCTAGCTTCTTCTTTCCGTGTAAGAAAAGGTTCCCGATCAGGCAGAAAAAGCATTTCTGATAGTGGCACAGAGGAGGGTGCAATATTCACCCATTATGTACATATGTATAACATCAGCAAGCTGCCCTACTTTGTTTTCTGGCTATTATTTCTAAATGTCCATCTCTGGTCTGAAGGTGCATCAGGCATTCACCATGTTGAAGCTAAGCAGGTCTGGGGCTGACCTGAGTCCAGAATGGGGGAAAGGTGGGATCTAAATATAATCAATCAATCAATCAAAATTAGTATCTGTAAATGTTATGCAAACTGTCCTCCCCCTTTTGTGGTAATGTTTTTCTTATTTGGTGATGGCCACCTACTGTGGCCCACTATCCCCCACCCCAAAATCTGCACTGGATGCTTGGAGGACCCTCTGGAACAGTTGGGACTGCAGAGGGAGAAGAAAGCAGCAAAGATAGCCTTTTCCTGAATGTACTGATGGTCAGAGAATCCTGAGCAGAATTCCACTCAGGGAATCCTCCCACCGGCTCAGAATAAACCTGGATTGAACCCCCTGCCTTTAGGATCAAGGTGCTAGAAGAATGAGAGTGATTCATCTGCTGCTTGTGTGTGCACTGATTTTGCAGGGTTGCTTGCCCCAGAATTTTGGACCAGCCTTCTCAGAATGTCAAGATGATGAATGGAATCCCATCATTTGCCTGCTCCCAGAACTCCCTCTGAATTAACTTGGAGTTCATGTTGTGTCTGGGCCAAAGACTGACAGTGCAACTCATGGCCTTGGTAAAGTTTCCTTCAAACAAACATCTGGTGTTTCTGAACCCCACTTTTGGATAGCCCTGCTCCCACTGGAGATAATCAACTCAGGCTTCAGACGGCCTTTCTAATGTTTTTTCTGTCTCATAGCTGGCAGGATATTACATTGTTGTTTATAAATGTGTGTGGAAGGAAAGACTGGCTTTTCTTCAAGCACATTTGTTCATATCCAGTTTAGCACCACTCTGAAGTTTTCTATCATTGATGAGACTTTTCTGCCTCCTGTTTTGATAAATTAAACAAGAGGGAGCGGTGGAAATGATTTGAAACAAAACTCAGGTTTGTGGGCTTGCTTGCTTGCTTTCTAAGAGAAATTCTGGCTTTGCACATTTGACCTGACACAAATCTAAAGACAGCTGCTATCACTGGAGATTTAACTAAGTTAGACATCTGGGTGTAACTGGACTGATGCTTTCTGCTTTTGCTAAATTGGCGAAGGCCAAGGGCACAAAGCACTCTCTTTCTAAATGTCCCTCTAATTGTGTGGGACTGCTGGAGAGCGTAATGGTCCAGGGCGTGGGTTGCTTGGTAACAGATATGGGCACCAGGATCCAGACAACAGGGCCAATGTCCAATCATCAGTCTGAACCGGGTCCAAGTCGTAATCCAAAACAAGTCAAGGTCAGAGCCAGGAGTACACAGGGGAGTGAGACAAAGCGTAGTCTGATAAGCAAGAACATAGACAGAGCAGGCCAGAGGTCAGGAACTGATGAGTCAATACAACCAGGAGTGAATGCATTGGAGCACGAGCTGACAAGATCCAGACACAATGAAGAACTTCAGCACACTGGACACCAGTGTTGCTGAGGCAGCTCCTGGAGGAAAGAGCCCGCTCGTAAATAGTCATCCCCCGGGGCTCCCAGGTGGTGCTTATGAAGGGCCTGGAAGCTGCAGCAGAGTCTGGGACTAATCTTACCACTACAAGGGCTATTATTCCAGCATCTGGTCAGCAGGAGGAGCCTTGAAGCTGCCCAGATCCTGACAGAGAGATTGTGGCCAGTCTGCTCTGTATCTCTGCTCCACATACTTGCAAGAAGGACAATGTAGAAGGTTCATTCTGGAACTTCTCAGAGTATATATTCAGTAGAAAAATAATTTACTGGGACCACTTCTTCGTCATTGTGTATGAATCCCCAAGTAAAGATTATAGGCACACATTTAAATTGCAGATTTTCTGAGCAAATACATGGGGTGGAAATAAACACCACGTGTGTGGAAATCCACTCATGTGATGGAACTTTCTCATGGTCTGCTTTCCCTGCAATCCCTATGCCCTCCATATCTGCTCCATTTGAAGATATCCTTTGAAGCAGATCTTCAGGTCTGGTTCCACAACCAGAAGTAGTTGCCTCAACAAAAGGACCTCAATGGATTTCACCTAGGGATCAATACTACTAGCTTTCCTCCCCAGGAGCAAGCGTCTTTTAATTTGTTGGCTGCGGTCCCCATCTTCGGTGATCTTGGAGCCCAGGAAAATAAAATCTGTCACTATCTCTGAGACTGCATCAGGAG
Organism: Varanus komodoensis; assembly: GCF_004798865.1. Taxonomy (NCBI): domain Eukaryota; kingdom Metazoa; phylum Chordata; class Lepidosauria; order Squamata; family Varanidae; genus Varanus; species Varanus komodoensis. Next base: position 6,977,536 of record NW_025335548.1, read on the forward strand.
GGGGCTGCAAGTCAAAGACCCCCTTTCCCGGTTTCTCCATGAAGAGCAACACAAGAAAGACAGTGCACCCACCATCCTTTATTCTTCTGTTATACTTCCACCGCTCACTTCCCACAGTGCCTTGGCCCTTGCCTGCTCCGGCTCCCTTCCCTCCTGGGCTATGGCAATGAACTGTGCCATCCCGGCAGTAACACTCCCCAGTCTCTGCTCACGGTTTGCCCTGGCCTTCCAGCCCGAGGCAGCTGCACTGGCTCTTCCTCAAACACACGTGTGTTTTGGCTCTCTTTCCTCTCTCCCATCTCTTGCTGTCTCTCGCCATCTCTCCCTCCTCCCCACTCTCCTTCCTCTGCCTCCTCTTTATCTTCCTTCCTCGCATACCACTCCACCCAACCCAGCTGTTCCAGCCTCGGTCCGCAATCCTGTACAGCTGCACACTCACTCGTATCTGCTGGCCGCTGCCTCCTTGCTCTCCCCACATGGATTCCCATCCTCGTCCTGTTGTCTTCGGCCCTGCTCTATGGAAGGCCCCGGGAAAAGGGGCCTCTGCCTCCTCACAACCTCCATTTCTTCCCCATCTATTTGCCAGGAAGTGATAGGAATGGATGCAATCAGAAGGAGATCTTTTTCTGGAACTCCCTAGCTTTCTCCATGATCCAGTGTATGTTGGCAATTCAATCTCTACTTCCTCTGCCTCTTTGAAATCCTGCCTATATGTCTGGTAGTTCTCGGTCCACATACTGCTGGAGCCTAGTTTGTGGGATTTTGAGCTTAACTTTGCTAGCATGTGAAATGAGTGCAATGGTGCGGTAGTTTGAACATTCGTTGGCATTGCTCTTCTTTGGAATTGGAATGTAAACTGACCTTTTCAAATCCTGTGGCCACAGCTGAGTTTTCCAAATTTTCTGGCATATTGAGTGTAACACTTTTTCTGCATCATCTTTTGGGATTTTTGAAAGCTCAGCTGGAATATTGTCTCCTCCACTAGCTTTATTGTTGCTCAGACTTCCTAAGGCCCATTTGACTTCACATTCCAGGATGACTGGCTCGAGGGCAGCGACCACCCCATCTTGGTTATCAAGGACATTAAGAAGTTTCTTGAATAGTTCTTCTGTGTAATCTAGCCACCTCTTCTTAATCTCTTCTGCCACTATTAGGTCCCTGCCATTTTGGTCCTTTATCATGTCCATCATTGCATGAAACCTTCCCTTCATATCTCCAATTTTCTTGAAGAGATCTCGAGTCTTCCCTATTCTATTGTTTTCTTCGTTTCTTTACATTGTTCATTTGAGAAGTCTTTCTTATCTCTTCTAGCTATTCTCTGGAATTCTGCATTCAATTGGGTGTATCTTTCTCTTTCTCCTGTGCCTTTTGCTTCCCTTCTTTCCTCACCTATTTGTAAAGATTCCTCAGATAGCCATTTTGCTTTCTTGCATTTCTTTTTTGTGGGGGGGGGGGATAGTTTTAGTTGCTACCTTTTGTACAATGTTGCAAACCTCTGTCCATAGTTCTTCAGGCATTCTATCAGATCTAATTCCTTAAATATATTTGTCACCTCTACTGTATATTCATCAGGAATATAATTTAGGTCATGCCTGAGTGGCCTAGTACTTTTCCCTACTATCTTCAATTTAAACGTAACCTGGCACCAAGGCCTCCACCAAATGGAATCCCAAATTTGTGTCTGTGGGGGAAGGTGTTAGATATTTGCTTAACATAATAATCCTAGGGGAGGAATGCTTTCGAGGGTACCGGGGAGTGACCTGCCAGCTATTTGGTGCAGACAACCTGAAACCTGCCCGTTCTGCAGTTGTATGAGCACACGTGAATTACACTGGCCAGGAAGTATTGCAGTGAAAGTCTCACTTGAGGGTTTGGGTTGGGAGGAGGGGGCTGCATGCACATCTGCGCTGGACTGGAAAATAACGTGATCAGGCTACCTCAATGAGCAGTCCCAGAGAAGCCAGCGAAAGCTGTATAGGAGCTTCTCTCTGCCTACAGCTTGTAATGAAACATTCCATGCAGGCAAGGGGTCTGCAAACCATGGACTCCTTTGCAGGTCCAAGGACAGTAACATCGCAGCTCTGGAGCAGCCCGAGAGCTGCAGTCCTGCATTTGCATGACACTAACTTCAGGGGAATGGGCTGGAGTATTGCAATGAAAATCTCAGCTTAGGGATGGGGTTAGGAAAAGGCGGCCCTCTGTATACTAGAACAGCCCTGGAACTCAGTGGCAGTTTCTGGAAAAACCTCAGCGGTTGGGCTTGGACTCTGGGAAGGAGGAAATATTCACTTGCAGCAGACGGGGTGGCTTCGAGAGTTCACAGACTCATTTTTTAGCCTCCTCCACCATCAAGCACAGGCGGATTTGCAAACCTGGGACCCACCTTGAGTGTCATCCCCGCGTGGTGGGCAGGGCGTGTGGCACGGATGCCTTACATCCGTGTGCGCCTGCCTGCAAGGGACAGGGTCCATGTCCGTCCCGTGACACAGCGTGGGAGTGACAGCGTGCCCTTCCACACTTAAGGGAAAGCACCGTACACCCTGGTGTTTGAGATGAGGCCAATGACTGGGCACTTTTCCTGCAGTTCCTCGTGTGCTGGGCACATAAGTTGACCCTGAATTGTTTCCTTGCTCTTTTCGGCTTCCTGGGTCATCATCCACACTGTGACATACAGCAATGAGTGCCTGGGAAGCATGTTTTGGGAGAACAGCCACACACGTGGGCCTGGGAGGCAACCCGCGCACGCGTCATGCCAGTTTCTGGGACTCCTGATGCAAGCCGGGCGTTGGAGGCCACCCCCACTGTTGCTTGGTCGGCTCCAGCTCTGGGGTGAGCTCCCACACTGGTGTGTGCGATGTTGTGGAATTTGGATAAATCCTGGCAGAGAAAAGTTGCTTACATGTGCCTTTGTGTTAAAACCAAACCTGCACCTCTTTCTCCCATGGTGCAGTTTTCCTAGCCAGGTCACTGCTGTTGTCTTAGGAAAATGGCAGTATTAGCTAGACTGGAAAACTGAAGAGACTAGCACCTGTGCAGAGCTGAAACAAGGATGCCCATTTGCTTCTGAGCAGGCCCACCTAAGTCCCACCGAGGCAGGCAGAGTACAATTCTCAGACCAGACTTCCTTGATGCCTCCTCCATTGACCAGCAATCAATGCTGTTTTCCATGCTATTGTTTACACTGCTTCCGAATGCTCTAGAACATTCTGCCTTGCCTAAAGACATCAGGATGCTCTTGCACTAAGATTATCTGGACACACCACACTCTGCATTGGCGTACTTGCCTGGCAGGTTATACATGGGTCTCTAACTGGGCTGAGATCTGGAGCTGAGTTTCCCTCTGCCCCGTAATGCATCACCGTCAGTTCCTGCAGGTCCTGGGGCACCAGAAAACAAAGCAGCAGAGGTTCCAACAGTTGATCTTTACCACAAACCCCAGTTTCGATTTCCTCCTCACCAACTGAAAAGCCAAATTCTGCCAGCGGCCACAGAGGGCTGGGCCTGGGCCAGGCCGGTTGCCGTGTGCGGTTCACCGGTGCCCCTGGGCCATTGTGACCGGCTCCCCATGGCACAGGCGCCCTGGAGGGCCCCACAGAGCCAGGCCTTCGATCCGGCATGTCTTCAGGGGGAGGCGCACGTGGAGAGTTGAGTCGGCCTCCGGGGCAGCGGCAGCCTCCCCTCGGCCTGGCGCCCCAGCAGCTCTCCCCCTCCCAGGACACACGGGCCTCCTCTCAGGGCGCCCTCAGGGGCTCTTGGGGCCTAAGCACGGCCCCAGCGAGGTCGATCCTCTGGCTTATCCACTAGCAATCTCCTTTGACATCCATTTCCTTTTCTACTGCCCAGCCACCCGAGGCTCCTTGGGAGGTGAATGGTGATTACAGGTGGGGACGGGGAGATAGGAAAAGCAAGACGGCACAGAAATAACCCTGAAAACATTTGCTGGTGCTGCTGCTTTCGGCATTTCAGGGCAAGCTGCCTGGAGAACCCACCTGTATCAGTGGGGGGCATGCAAATTCCAAAATGAATAAGGAGCTACACAAGATAAGGAGCGATAATACACCCCACAAAGCTTTGCCGTAGAGCTACAGCAATTGCCATCAATGCGAGATCAGGTCAAATGCTGGACTAAAGCAAAGAAAAGACATTTGAGGCTTCCCTCCCACTAGCGGACAAAGGTGATCTGGCAACGTGACGGAGCCAGAGGGACAGAGAGGCAGAGGGCCCAGCTTGTGTGCACAGACCTGGGAAGAGCCAGCCCTCTTTCTTCCTCTGCCCGGGAGTTGTCTGCCTCAGCTGGTATAGTCCTGCACTTTAGTGGCCTCTGAACTGTGCATCCAGGAGGGCCTCCGCGCCTGCCCATCTCTCTTACGATTGTGCCGTGCTTTGGGGTGCTCATGGCCGATGTCTCTTACCCAAGACGACGCAGTTGAAAAGGAGCCCCCAGGCTTTCAGAAATGGGGGGCCTGAATCCAGAGGAAGCCTGCCTGGTGAAATGAACAGCACTCCCCAGTCCTGCCAGCCTCATTTCTTCTCTTCTTCTTCTCCAGGTTCTCCAGGCTTAAGGGATTCCTATGCACCAGGGGAGGCAGAGTCCTCCCGGCCCAGGAGGGAAGCAGAGGGACACCCAGAGCTGCTATGGGGGGACCCAGCATCGCCTGCAGGGCCTGGGGTTGGGCCTCTATCCTGCGGAGGTGTAGAGTCCAGCCCCTGCCCGGCAGGCTGAGCCTCCCTGCAGCAGCCCGAAGTTGGGCACCCGGGTACTCTTCCTGTGTGGGGCAGGAGCTCCCCCCGGACAAGCATTGAGCCAGGACTGCCAGGTTGCAGAGCTGGCTCTGGAGGCGACAAGCTGGCATCCCCAGCAGGTTCCCCTACTCCCTCCCCACAGAGCAGTGCGGATCCTCCTGCGAGATGCCCGTTGCCAGGTGAGTCGCTGCCGGGTCTTTCAGGGAGAGGCTTGGGGAGGGAGCTCTGTCTCACGGAAGCCCCTCTGCTGGATGCAGGAGAGCCATGGCCTCGCAACACCACGCCTGCTCCCAAGGGGAGGACCGGCAGGCCGGGGCTCCCCACGGTTGCCAGCAACAGCCCAGCCTTCAGGCGCAAGCAGAAAGGCAGCAGCGGGTGGGGGGAGGTCTCTGAAGCACTGGGGGGAGTCATGGAGAAGCGGAGGGAGGGAGCAGAGTGGATGGCATCCTCGGCACTAAATGCCAGGACAGGTCCCGCTGGTCCCTGCACTGGCACACCGAGTGCTGCTGTGCCCGCGAGGTTGGAGATCCACATGGATCCCCTGAAAAAGGCGAACGGTTTCAGGGGAGGGCGAGGGGAGGGGATGGGGCGGGAATTCTCTGCCTGCTTGGTGCGAGGTTCTGCAGAAGGCCAGCCAAAGAGGCCCTTAGCCGAGGTCCACATGGGCTGGTGCGGGGAGGAGGTGCTCTTGGAGTCCTGCCCTTGAGCACTTCAAGGTTTGCAAGACTGGCGCCAGCCCCTGCAAGGTCCCACGTGCCTCTCCAAGTGCTCCCTGGGCAAGCGCATGCGGCAGGCCAGGAGGGCTTCCTCTGACGGCCCCTCTGTCTCCGAGGAAGGAAGGCCATGTTCCTGACGTGGAGTGGAGGCTGCCTCCCTCCCCCGCAGCATCAAGGTGCTCCAGCTGGGAGGACCTGGCGACCTCGGAGTCTAGTGAGCTGGACTCTGACAAGGGCGAGGCAGCGTCTTCCTGCCACGAGAGCAGGATGACTGATGGAGGGGCAGCAGGTATCTATGGGAAAAGGCCTTTGCACCGTGGTCTCCCTGGCATGGGCCTCGGGCAGGATGGTTCCTGCCAGAGCCCTTAGAATGCCTGTGCCTGGGTCCTCCTCAAAGAAGCCAAACTCCCAGGGCTGGGAGGGGCATCGGCCGCCCCTGGGGAGGGGGAAGGCTGGCCCACGGCACCCACTCCTTTCCAAGCCAGAAGGAGAACGCCGACGGGGCCCCTGACTCAGAGGGGCTGATCCGGGGAGGCGAGAGTGCGTGTGGCACGAGGAGCGAAAGCTGAGGCCGCACTGAAAAGGACCGGCGTGTGAAGCAGGTGGGGGAGGCCACGGACTCCTCTGTGCTCTCTTGGCTGTTGCCAAACGGGCCTGCAGTCTCTGTGAGGACGGCGTTTCTGCGAGATGCCCTGCCGCCCGGTTCATGCCAAAGCACGCTTTCCGTCCACGCTGGCCTTAAGCCCCTCTTGCTGGGCTCACGGCACGCCTTTCTCCTCCTCCTCCTCCTCCTCCCTGACCTGCTGGCTGCACACAGGTGCCAGGCCTTTGGGCAGCCCGTCTCCGCCAGGAAGCCAGCAGCAACATGGGATGGTTTGTGGGCGAGAGTGTAGGGGTTGCCCCCGCAGTGACCCTTGTGGCACATGAGCACCGACCAGCTGCTGCGCCACAACCTGGCCTTTGGGCAGCTCCCGGCTCGCCCTGGGCTCTAAGAGCAGAAGTGTGGGCCGCATTCTCATCCGGTCCTTCTTCTCTTGTGCACAGGTGAGGTGCAGGTGGAGGATATGAAGAGCGTGTCCACTTCAGCTGCGTGCCTCATTGTCCATTCCTCACTGCACTTTCACTTCCAAACATTTATTCCCCACGCCCACCAACATCTTTATCTATCCTTCATCCACTTATCAATCCATCTATCCCACTATCTATATCTACTTCTTCCTCACCAGTTAACCAAGAAGACACTGTGTGTAAAAACATTCCTTTACTTTTTTGCTTGTGTATTCATTTATTTAAAACATTTCTATGCCGAGAATTAAAAAGGTTTGTTTGCTGTACTCGCCCGTCTCATTGATGCAGAAATCCAAATCTCTCGGCTCAGTCTCAGAGGATTGTACCCATAAGCCGAAAGCAGGGATTTCCAGGGATTCCAGCCTGCATTTTGTACAATTGTTCCTGTAGGTTGTTGGGCACATTTTGGGCCTGTCTCCTCGATTTCCTTTCCTTCATTCTTTTCTGCATCACTGAAACCCCTCGCTGCCCAGTTGGGAGCAAAGCAATGACTGAGGTTTAGGGTTGGCAGGAAACCCAGTGGAACTGCCTGTGCAGTTGCCCGGAGCCCAGTTTTCCTAAGCCTCAGCCTCCGCCTCAGCCTAAGCCTAAACTGAGACGTTCTTCACAACACTTTGAGGCCATTGTTCTGCACATGCAGCCACACAAGTGCAAAGCTGCCTCCCACCAGTAGTTCTGTTGGACCACTAAACATCCAGGCCCCAGACCAGCGATTTCTCGGCTCCTATATCTGTGCAAGAGGCCATGGTTTCCTAAGCATACCCTTTTGCGGAGCCTTTCCTAAATCCAGGACACACAGAGGTCCGCCATGCATCCAAGTGTACTGCCCTGTGCTGCTCTGTCGTCTGTGTGCGTGTGTCATTTGATAGCCTGCTCCCTGTCTGTGCAGGCCGGTGGTGCTAAGCAAGGAGCCCCTTTGTCAGAACCCTGATCCTACCCTCAGGTTTCCTGTGCCGTAATGCCAGGCCGTTCTGCTGCAGGGACACGCACACAAGCGCAAAGGTGCACCTCACGTTGGTGCTTCCAAAGACACGGGCGTCCTGCTGCCTCCCCTGCACAGCGGGGCGGCGTTCCCTTTCCTTCCAACGTTTCAGGATAACATTTAATCCTGCTGACTGTGGGGGCAGATGCAGCAAGGCCCACTTTCTACTAAGCAGTGCTTTGTACAGAGACCCCCCAATCTCTCTGCCTCTGCCTCCGCCTCCGCCTGCACCTCATCCCGTCTCGAGTTGTGGCCTGGAGCTGCGAGTGCCAGGCTGGGGCTCACTGGGAACCCTTGGCAGCCAGCAACTCTCCGCCCCATGTTCCCATCCGGCTCATGGGAAGGGGAATTATGAAGGCCAGCCTGGCCTCTGTGCAAGCATAAGCACGGTTGCCGGAAAACTATTACCGAATATTAGAAGTGTACTACAATAATACTAAGAGGTGGGCAACATCCCATTTCTCCTGCTTATGGTACGTTTTCTATAAGCTGGACTGAGTTGCGACAGCCAAGACAAGAAATAGATTGATAGATTGATTGACTGAGTGAGTGATTGATTTGGGGCATTTTTATCCCATGCTAGACAAAAGGGTCAGGTTGGTGAAGCCAAGCAGTAGTGGCACGTATCAAAGAATAAGGATTTTTTAATGCAAAACTTGCAGGTTTCTTTAAAATTATCTGTGCTTGCTTTTTAACAAAGCTAATGTTTTCTTGAATAATTTCATGACTTAGACCTGATTAAAATCAAATCATTTGTATGCCTGCAACTTGCCAGTCCAAGTAGAGAGCCAGTGATACGATGAATGTCAGCGTCCAGCGTGGAATGCTTACCACTGAATGGCTCGATTAATTGCTAAAAGGCTTTTCTCAATCCTGAGCTCTTCCACATGCTGCAAGGATACCAAGTCTCCAGCACTTGGTCTCCCTCCTGCAGACGGAGAAAGCCCCTGTGGACGAACTACGCACCACACTGTATGAATCTGGAAAAGAGACTAAAGACCAGTCAGGAAAGAAAGGGAAACCAAAGGAGAAGAGGGAGAGCTGTGGGAGACTCCCTGTTGCACGAGATGGACAAATATGCATGTTGCAATGACCCAGAGACTCACCAAGGATGCTGTCTGCCTTGCCCCGAGATTAAAGAGAGAATCAGCCAGTTCAAACAAGCCATACGACCAACTGATAAACACACCTTCCTTCTCTTCCACCTGGGAATTAATGACACTGCTGTGAGAAGCTTTGGTGAAGTAACATCGAACTCCGAAGCTTGTGGGAGGAAAATCAAAACACCAGGGCCCAGAGAGTCTTCTCCACAATCCTACCAGTAGGTGGAAGAGGAACTGTTAGGGAAAGACCAATGCTCCAAGCAAATGACTGGCTACGCTGGTGGTGCCGTCAGGGAAATTTGGATTCTGGGACCACAGGCTAAGGTTCCTGGGAGACGGACTCATGGAAAATGATGACCTGCAGATATTTGGTCACTGCATGAAAAAGCTCATCAGAAATACATGTCTATTTGCACAGAAATACAAGAAGAGGAACTTAGCAGCCCCATCAAAAGCATCCGGCTTAATATACAGAGAGCAACAAGTAAGAAAAACATAGTTATTGGCATCTGGTACTGAACACCCAGTCAAAAGAAGGACCAGGATGCCCCCCGCGAACAGCAACGTGCCGGCATGTCCAAGAGGAAGGACATAGTCATCACGGGGGATTTTCATTTCCCTGAGATTGGCTGGAAGACAAATTCTGCTGAGCATGACCCCTCCCAGAGACTCCTGCCATGTGCTGCCGACAACTTCCTCCAGCAGAAAGCAGAGGAAGCTACAAGAGGGTCCGCTGTCCTCAGTTCAACACTAAAACGGATGCCTGCTGGGCAAAATAACAGCCACAGGAACTCTGGGGGAAAGTGACCATATGATACTTGATTTCTCAAGTTTGAAGGAGGAAAAGGGAAACGGGAGCCAAATATGCACTCTCGACTTCACAAAAGCCAACTTTAAAAACCTCAGAAAATGACCAGCCAAGTGCCATGGCAACTCACTCTTGGGGCAAAGGGAGTCCAAGAGGAGTGGGAAATCTTGTAGAAGAGTCTGCAAGCACAACCATGAAAAATTCCATCAAGTACCATGTGGAAGGCAGCAGAGGGGGGCCACGTGGATCCACAAAGCGTTAAGCCACCAACTGAAAGGAAAAAAGAGCATGTACAGGAAGTGGAAACAGGCCCGGGCCGTGAAGGAAGAGTACAAACCAATAGCAAGGAGTTGCAGGGATGACGTCAGGAAGGTTAAAGCAGGAAACGAACCGGGAATAGCAAGGGATGCTAAGAACAACAAGAAAGCCATCTTCAGCTCCATCCAGAACAAAAGATGTGAGAAAGAGAAAGGAGCCCAGCTTCTCAGTGAATGAGGGAGTGATAACAAACAAGGAAACAGCAGAGGCACCCAATTCCTCCTTCGCCTCAGTTTTCTTCCGCAACAGTAAGTATACACGGACCGTGAGAGATGGCAGCCCATGATGCAGAGACAAGAGGTCAAGGAATACCTGGAGGGAATCCGCACGTTCAGATCTCCAGGGCCAACAACCTCCCTCACAGAGTCATAAAGAGCCAGCAGAGGAGCTCTCTGAACACTGGCTATTCTCTTCTGCAGGTCCTGGAAAACTGGAGAAGTGCCACATGGCTGGAGAAGGGCTAACGTTGTCCCTGTCTTCAGAAGAGGGATGGGGGGAAGTGAAACTAGGAATATAGGCCAGTTAGCCTGCCATCAATCCCTGGAAACATTCTGGAGCAAATCATTCCAAACTCCATCTGCAAGCATCCTGAAGAAAATGCAGTGACTCACAGAGGACACGTCAAAAATCAATCCTGTCGCACTGATTTAATCTCATTTTTTGAATGGGTAACTCCCCAAATGAACAAAGGGAACACTGTAGACAGAATCCACCTAGGCAGCAGCAAAGCTTTCCACATAGTGTGTGTGGCCTTCTGATCAGCAAATTGGCAACAACTGGACCAGAAAGAGCAGCTCTTTCGAAGGAGAGTGAAGGCCAAACTGCTTGGCTCGCAGAGACACTGATCTGTACCAAAAGGATGGCCAGGCTTTTGGTCATCTTTCGCATAGCTTCCTTCTACTCCCAGCTTCCTCTCTGATGGCAGAGACTTTTTTCTCTTCTTTGTTTTCATTTATAGTTGCTATTCTATCATGCCAAGATCAACTCTGTTGGTTGCATGTCCTTCCATGCATGTATGCAGCTCAATGAACTGCTTGTGAGGGGTTGAGAAGTGTTTCAGTGAGTCAGTAGGGAGGGCATGGATGCAGATGCAGAATTTCAGGTATTCCTTTTATTCCAGACAAAGAATAATCCACACAAGACGAGACATTCAGGTGAACCCGCTGACAGTGGTGTAAAGCTGTGGGTTGCCTTGTGGATCACCAGAGGCATTGTGGGCCCCTCTTCATCCCCCTGCAGAGACCTGGTGAGGCCTTTTTCAGCCACACAAAGCCACACCTGACATCGCAGAGGATGCTCCCCCCAGTGTTGTGGTTCCGATTGCCATGGCGCTGCCGAGTTCCACTGGCCCTGAGAGACCGTTGGACCGTTGGGCTCTTTGTGGAGTTGTAAGGCGAGGAGTGGAGAAGGGTGGAGGAGAGAAGAGTCGAAGTTTTACTATTTAGTTTAAGATAGATAGTTATTCTTAGATTTAATTACGTTATCTTTAATTGTGTTTTCTTAGTTAGTTTAGTCATATAGGTTTTAGTTTAGGATTTAGTTGTTTAGATTTGTAGTTTAACAGTTTAGGTTTGTAGTTAATTAGTTTAGTTTAGTTTTTTTTGGGGGGGGGGTTAGGTTAGTAATTTCATTGTGAACCCGACCCTCAATGCCCCACCCAGCCCATCACACCCTCAGCCCCCATACCATGATCCCCCAGAGAAACCTGAAGGCCATGCGCCCGCTCCATAGCCAGGTAAAAAGCCACACTTTCGGGACGTGCATGGGCGTGGAGAGCAGGGCGCGGGGTCTGCCACGGGGTTGGCGTGATGGCGCTGCTTGGGGTCTGCAGCCAGGCTACGATGGGCGCAGGAAAAGTGGCCTTCCCATCGCTGACCTGGCATGGAACCTTTCCACTGCAGGCCCTGGGCATCAGCAGCAACGCTCTTGTGACACAAGGCCGCGCAAGAAGAGCACTTGCGGGTAAGTCCCGGGGAGGGAAGTGGCGATGGAAAAACTGATGCAGCAGAGTCACGGTGCAGGAGGCCTGGAGCTGAGCTTCAGTCATATCTCAGCAGAGGAGCATCCATGGTGTTGGTGGGAAGAATTAACGGGACCATGCGCACAATGGTGCTCAATAGGTGGAGCCTCCGATGCAGAGCACCTGCAGCCATGATTGGGCGTTTGTACGATGGCTGCTTTCCAAGGGGCCTCTCCCTGAATGAGGCTGGATGATGGCACGAGGAAGCCATGCCTGATTGCCCAAGAAGCCCTCCATCCAGAAGGATCCCCGATGTTGCCTGGGGCGCAGTCTGGAAAAGAGCAGCTCCAGCAGTGGATTCAGGATCCTTCTGGAAGGAGAGAACTGGGGGAAGCCCTTTTGCAGAGCAGTGGATGGAGGTAGGCACAGGAGCGCCAGGATGACAGGGCAGGATTGGGCCCCAGGGAGCTTGCCTGACCCAGGCCTTGAGGAGAATGCCGGGAGGGCATTTCCAAAGACTGGCGTCTCAAGCAATATGCCAGGTGAATGCATCGTGGTTCTCCAGCTTAGACCCTGCTGTGGTTTCTTCCCTGCTTTGCTTCACAGTAACCAGTCCGGGAATGGAGGGGAGCTGCTCCAGACACAGCCAAGGTGAGTGGCTCCTGCGTGTCTGGCTGCCAGGGCTGCTGCTACATTGAGAGAGACAGACGGGCAGCCGATGGCGCCTTGCACGGTTCAGGAGGCAACACTTAGGGTTGCGCATGCCTATTTCATGTGTCACCTGCATGAACTTCCTGCAATGCTTTGTGGGTGGTGGGATGGAGGGGGACCGGGGGAACGGGCAGCAGCAGCACTGACTGCCCTCTGTCATCCCGAAACCACCTAGAGCGTGCTTGCTGGGGCTGGCACACAATGGCAGACCCACACACACAAACATACCCGTAGAGCGCCCCCTTTCAGGTACGTCTGCACAAAATGCTGGGGGGCAGCTGCTCCCCCTCCGTGCTCTCGCCTGATGAAGACTCCCTTGGCTGGCACAGGGCACAAAGCAAAGTGTTCCACTGACTGAACCCTCCACCGTCTCGCCACAGGTCCCGGCAGGTGGTGCAGCACCGAGGACTCTGTCCAAGGTGATCCTGACGGCCATGGAGTCCCTGAGCGTAAGTCCCAGTCCAGGAGAACATCTTCGTGCAGGTGCAGCGAGCTGTGGGGGGACGAGGCTCAAGCCCATGTCTGGCGGCATTTCTGGTCATCCGCATGCCGGCAGCGACTCCCTTCCCAGGGGCATTTACTCTGGATCTGCCCCAGGGCAGGAGGAGCTCCGCCTGGGCCTTCTGAAAAGAGCTTGCTGTCCATCTCCCTTGCAACCGAGCCTTTCTCCTCTTTGCTTCACAGGTCAAGTGGACAGAGCTGGGCAGGCGCCGGAACCCCAAACAAAAGGAAGAGGTCAGGGCTTGTCCGTGCTGCCTGTGCTGGCGCGGCGGGCAGGCGGGTGGGGTGTCCATGGAGGGCTTTCCTTCTGTGTTCCGGGATATTCCTCGCAGCTCTTATCAGACATGAATTTCCCATTAGGGTAGAGAATTGTCCCAGGCGCAAGGCTCCCTCAATGCCTCAGTGCATGGGGTACAGGTGAATGTAGTGTGGGGCGGTTATCGGGGATCCTCCCATGCCCTGGCCGGGCCCGTTAAGAACATGCAAAGGAGTTTCCTGGAAGTTTTCCGGAAGAGCGCAGGACGTTGACAGCAATGCACTAGACCCACACCAAGTCAGACACCCATCTGATTGCAGGCATCTGGGCCACGCACTGCGGGCCCCTCCTCAGCAGCTGCCTCTCCAGCTGCAGCACTGGAGGCCTCCCCTCAGGAAGTCCTGCCACAGGTAAGGCTGCTTCTCCCGCCTGCCCCTCCACACAGCCGACAGGCGAGGGACAGCCCTTGTCCTGCAGGCAGCCCAGCCACACGGTCCCCAATCTGGCTGCTGGCTGGGGAAGAGGCACAAGCCAATGGGCTCCGAGGGGATTTGTCGGCAGGAAAAGGAATCACGCAGAGACGGATTCCGGGCAACCGTGCAGAAGGGATGAGGAGGGATCGCCCAGCTGTGTGGCTGCTGCCTTCTCTCTCCTGGATAGAAGCCCGCCAGCCCTTCTGCTTCCACTGCCATCCCTTTTACTGCAGCGTCCGGTCTTCGGAGAGAGCAAACCTGTGGGCAAGGCCTGACACTTCCGAGGGGAAACTCAAAACCCAGGGAGTGCTCAGAATTAGATGGATGGGTGGATGGGTGGATGATAGGTAGGTAGGTCAGATGGCAGACAGATAAGGATTATACACAGAGAAATGATAGAACATTTTGTAAGACAGAGAGACCGATGAAACTGCCCAAGTCCCAATCACGGCTGTATGAGAAAGTTACAAACCAGAACATAGAAGATGTAAACTGCACTGAGAAATAAGAGTGTGGTTTGTGATCTGCTCCCGCTGCCACCCCGAAAGATCTCCTTTTAGGGCTCGGTGTGTTTTCCAAAATTAATGAGACCCTGATGACTCTGTTTTCCAGGAGGACGCTTCCAGCGCAACTGTGGCCAGCCAGGAAGCGCTGGATAAATCAGGAGTGAGTATACGGCACCATCTCTTCCTAGGTTTTAGTCCTGGCTGTGTCGACTCTGGTTCCATCCAGTCTCACTACATCAGGATTGTACGTGAGAAGTTTCAGCCCTGCCTTAGGACAAGCTGCTGTAGGTTTCTATTTAAAAACCATCTTGCTTCAGGCAAAATCATCCGGATGCATTTCAGAGGCTTTTCTTGGCTCAGTCTGCATCACGCTTTTGTGGCGGGTACATTTCAATACAGGTCGAAACTCATCAAGCATATTCTAATTTGAAATTAAGTTAAAGAGAAATAAAACTTTTGAAAGAAATGTTCCAAAACTTGTTCTTCCTCAATATTCAGTTGAAATTTCTGCCATTTTTACTCCTGCCTTTTCTATGTTAGTTGAATCCAGTTTCCATAATTTTCCTTGTGAATATTAAGCTTTGGCCATAGTACCAAATGCTGCTAGATTACTCATGGGCCATATTGCCTCATGCAGTATCATCTGGATATCAACCGTCCCATATCTTGAACTTCCCACCACAGGCCCAGCCCGCACCCGGGCCCTCCGAGGGGCTGCACGTGGCCATTTCTGCAGCTGTGGACGACTTGCGTGTGAGTTTGCTTAAAGTCCAATGTCTCTCTGGAGGGTGGAAGGATCCTGCATGGGAGCAGGGTGCATGCATCTACATTGGGACTCTGATGCACTGGCGTCCCGGAGAGACGCCCCGTTCCTCGGAGGGGGGAAACCCCTCTGGACGGCCACGGGGAAAGCTGTTCTCCATCCTCCTGGTAACCAGCTCTTCCTGCTTTTTACCCACAGAGGAAATGGACGGAAATGGAGGCGGGATGGCGCCAGGAGGAGCGGAGGAAGGTCAGGGACCATCCGTCATGGCCACAAGGCGGTGTGACCTTCCTGGGAGAACGGGAGCTCTAGTTGTTTGGTGTTCTGCTGATTTCTATCCCTTCCCAGGATGAGGTCCAAGGCAGTTAGCACCATAGCAAGGTTTACAATGGGGAGGTAGAATAGTCCCAGCTGAAACGCTTGAGAGTAGATTTGAGCACAAGTGGTGGACCTCAACCAGGAGCAGAAGAGTGATGTGCTTGGTACCATTTCTGCATTGCTTGTCCCAGTGGCTTGGTTCAGCAGGCTCCTTGCTCAGCAAGGGGGACCCTTCGGCACCTGCGGCTGCCTCACCAATTCGCAGGGTGGGCTAATGCGCTCCTCTAATGCTGCCGGAGCTGCAGATGCAATGAGGGTGTGGGAGTCCTGTAAGAGAACAGTCCTCCGTAGGAAAGGACACTCCTGGCCATGGGCTCACTTCTCTGAGATTCCTTTTCTGAGGCCATGGCACATTCTCCAGCAGCCAGCTAAGGCATGTGCAGGTCAGAGAGGAGAGGCCCATGTCCTCTCCTTGCCACATCTGGGAAGGAAATCCCCATTTCCAAATTCGACATATCGAATGGAAGCCGCCTGACTTTCCTGGTTGAAGACTTGTCCCTGTTCTTCTGGGCGGGGCTGTTTGATGCGTGTCTTTGTTGCAAACCTTCCCAGTTGGAAAAGCTGTGGGGCCACTTTGTAGAGCTTGCTTCTTGCTGCCCCAGTGGGGGGCACAAAGGCCAGATTTCCTTCCCCGCCCCATGGAAGGATAAACTGGGTGCAGACCCTGGGACCCCAAAGGCTGAGCGTCCAAAGGGGCGGAGCCATTGCAGCTGCTCTGCACGGGCAGCTTGGGTGTGCTCAGGCGGGCTGGAACCCAGGATGGGGCGGGTTCGCCAAGGACACATAGCACTGCAAATGCAAGACCAGCCCAAGGCCTCGGGGGCAGCCTCTTCCCGGCCGGCCAGCTTCCTAGGGATCTCCGCCTGTGTTCACATGGCCCTGCAATCTATTACTGACGGTGACGAGGGGATCAGGTCCGAACCCTGCCCCACTGCACCCTCCCTCACTTGTCCTTGACACAGGCAGGAACTGTTGAAAGCCTCGGAAGTGTCATTCCCACCCTAGACGAGGCTTTCCGGCTCGCCTTACCCAGGATCCCATCCCAAGAGCAGCAGGAGCACCTTGTCTGAGCACTTCCCCCCTCACCTCTCCCGGGCAGTGCCTGGCAGGGAACGCGGCTCATGCTGCTGGATCCCCCAGCCACCCCAGACCTGCAGTAAACCAACAGCAGCATCAAGCGAGATGCTCCTGCGCCCTGCAAGAGCGAGACCCAGTGGGCAGCTTTCCACTGAGCGTTGCCCTTTGCACCTTCTCACCACAGGCCCGGGCAGGACGTGCTCCCTCCAGGAGGCTGCAGACGGCCATCTCTGCGGCCGTGGACGACTTGCGCGTGAGTCGGCTTCACATCTGACTCCTCTGTGGAAAGTGGAGGAGGGCGCAGGGCGAAGGGCATGCATGGATGATGGAAGTCCGGTGCACTGGCGTCCCGGGGAGATGACATGTTCCTCGGAGGCGGGAAATCCCTCTGGAGGGCTGTGGGCAAAGCTGTTCTCCATCCCCCCTGTAACCAGCTCTTCTTGCTCTTTACTCACAGAGGAAGTGGACGGAAATGGAGGAGGGATGGCGCCAGGAGGCGCAGAGGAAGGTCAGGGTCTGGTGAAGCTCCGAGGCGGTGTGGCCTTCCTGGGAGAACGGGAGCTCTTGTTGTTGCTGATTTCTATCCCTTCCCTAAATGAGGTCCAAGGCAGTTAGCACCATAGCAAGGTTTACAATGGGAAGAGAGAATAGTCCCTGCGTAAAAGTTTGAGAGCAGATTTGTGCAGGTGTAGCTGACTTCACTTGGGAGCAGAAGAGTGGTGTGCTTGGTGCGTTGCTTGGCCCAGTGGCTTGATTCAACAGACTCCAGGCTCAGCCAGGGGCACCTGTGGCTACTTCACCATCTTACAGGGTTGTCCGATGGTAATATATAATCCTGCTGAAGATCCAGGTTCCCTGACTGGAGGGGGGGCTGCTCCCCCTTCCCAGATTGTGTACATTACGAACCATCCAAGATGTTTCCCTGAAAGGGGCGGACCCTGGGACCCATCAGGTCAGGCTCCCTTCCCCAGAGCCAGCCCTGCAAGGCAGGAATGCAAGGGACCCTCCATCGGGTGAGCAGGAAGACGTCCACTGTGCAATGTGCCGATACAAAGTTCATGCTCTGATGTGATTCCAGGGGGCTCAGAGGAGGAGGCAAAGAAAGCGGAAGAGCGATGAGCCTGACGACGGGCCAGATAGGAAACGGTGGCGTTATATTTTTCTGCAATCTTCACATTTGGCACCTTGGTGGGGCAGGGAGGAGAGTGTCTGGGGCAGGGCTGCATGGGTCGCGACGGTTCCGCGACCAAGTACAGAGATCGGGCAGGTCCCCGTCCAGGGGGGACTCCTCCCTCCGCTAGACCCACCTCACAGGGGTGTGATGGGGATTGGTAAAGGAGGTGGAAAGGGGCTTAGGGCATGGCCCAGGGCCCCCTGTGAAGCCGGATATTTGGCGCGGAGGAGCAGGTATCCACCCTCTGCCGGGATGGGAGGCCCCGTGGAAGAACAAGGCAGGCTTCCCTCCCCTCCATGGAGGAGGGAGAGCAGGAAAGCAAAGGAGCAGAAAACCCCATCCAGCCACGTCAGCCACGGGCGAGCAGCCAGGTCACCCCACTCCCAGAACACAGAGAGGAGTGGCAAAGGGAGCACTGGGGTGAGTGGCCCCCTGAGATCACAAGGACTGATCTCTTTCATGTTTCTGTTTTGGCAGCATGAGACTCAGTGGCCCATTGGCCTGCCCTCCCACCCTGCCCGCCTACCTCCCCACCTACCTTGTCCTCCCTCTCGCTCTCCCGCCGCACGGCTCTTTCACCCTCACCATAACCCTAACCCCTTCCTGAACACTGTTCCCCAAATTCCCTGCACCCAGCAAGCGCCCCGCGAATTGTCCAGAGCAGCAGCCTGCCAGGAAACAGGAAGGAAACCCAGAAAGAACACGAGGCGCGACGTCCAGAGAGCTCACTGATTCAGACTCTTGAGCTCTGGAGAAAGGGGAGAGAAGACAGCTGGGCTTCTTCGGGCAAGAGGGGCAAGGAAGGAAGGAGGGGGCTGCCCCTCCGCCTGTGCCAGCCCCGGATGGGCCATTGCAGGTTGAATGGGGAAAGGAGGGCTGTCCTCCGGGACAGCTCCCAGCCAGGAAGCCAAGGCCCATGGTCCCATGCTCTTCCCCCACCGCAGGGACTCAGGGTGCCAGCACTGCGACCCCCACATCCTGCAGGGGGCCTGGGCGAAGCAGGCGGGAGGATGCGCCGGCTCAGGACCCCTCCGCAGAGCAGCATCGCCCTGACTGGGGCCAGCAACGCAAGCCGGACGCTCCTCAGAGGACGGGCCACGCTGGACTCAGTCCTGAGGAATGGAGATGCCTTCATGCATGGCGTGGCTGTCCCGGAAAGCCAAGGAGCTCCGGGCAAAAGGGGTCACAATTCCCACGCGAGTGCCTGATTTTCAAGGACGCAGAACCTGGCGTGACATGCACATTGTCCAGGCTTAGGGAAAGCGGATTTCCGTCAGTTCTGTGCAATGATAAGTCAGGTCATGTGGCAAGTGCCGCTAAGGAGGAATGCAGGCCAGGTTGGATGGGAAGCTGCTGAAGAGCTAGTTTGAAGGCCACGAACAAACAAGTCCCACAAAAAACGTAAAACAGAAGGCAAGAGAAGAAGCGAGTGTGGCTCCACAAATGATTGGGTTTCCCTGTAGTCCAAAAGGACTCGTACAGGAAGTGTAAGTGGTCTGTGAACTCCATGCCTGTATTCTCCAAACTGAAGTGCCCCTGAAGGAGATGGAGCGAGGATTGAGATCCAGGAATCGGAGGACTCGGTCGAGAAGCATGTTGCTGCATTGCCCACAAGCGAGTCTCCTGGCCTGGGGAACCCACCCTAGAGCAATGCAGGAATGCGCGAAATACCCACAAGAAGTGCTGCTGCCCTGGAGAGAGCATGGGAACGGGCAAAGGGCCGGATGACTGCCGGAGGGCTCCTGCTGTCCCGTCTTCAGAAGGTGCATCCTGGAGCCGCAGACCTGACAGCCACCCCTGCGAGCAACCTGCAGCAGAGCGTGCAGAAGTGGGCCCTGAGCCCCAGGGAGACGGTGCAGTAGTCCGGAGGAGCCCGCAGGGAGCCCTGAGACACTGACCTCGTTTGTCCGATATCCTCCCTTTGGGACTGGGGATGCCATGGCCACTCTCGAGCGGGCCCTCATGGCAGCGTTGGGCAGAGCACCCCTGCCGTTCCGACCAGCGGATGAGCCCAAAGTGGTTACGGGAACAGCTGCTGGGCGGCCCCCGGAAAGCCTCCCTCACTGGGCTTGGTCGGCTTCCCCCCTCTGCTGCTGACTGATTATCCCACACGGCACAGAAGCGGGACTGCGTGTTGCCCCATCGTGCGGCACTAAGGTGGGCCCCGTTGTTCTCCCCTCTTCAGCTTTCCTCCCTGATGCATGCCTTGCCTTGAGGAGAAGATGGGGCCGGCCAGGGGGCTCCCACAGATCGTGGAGGAAGCATTTTGCCTGAAAAGCAGAGGGAAGTGAGACTCCATTGCACCTGAAAGGAGAAGCAGTAAAGAGGATCAGGACAAACCGTGCTCCCAGCAAGCCCTTGCCGCCCCCCGGTGGCGAAGGGATGCAGTGCCAGGCTGAGTGGCCTGTGTCCAGGACTGGGATGCTGAACTCCTGCCCTCCTCCCTCACACATGCTCTCTTCCTCTTCCTCTCTCCACCATCCCTTCCTTTCAGGCAATTGTCCTTTTACATCGCCAGCCTCAGGGCAGGGTCTGCCTCAAGAAACCTTGGAATCTGCTCTGAGAGCACCTGCACTCAAGAGTGATACAACTTTGGGTTTAATAAAGCAACGTCTGCATTTTGATCTCATAGGCAACAGGCAGTTTTTTTAAAAAATGAGAAAGTGGGCAATCAAATGTTGGGGTTCCCTGCACAGAACTGCTTCGCGCCGCAGTGCGCCTGCCTTGGAGCTCCTGAGCTGACCTGGTCAGTCCCTGCTCCCGTCTGGGTCCCGCCTGCATGCACTGGACCCGAGGGGCACATGTCCGAGCGGGAAGATAGAAGCGCCTGTGCGAGTTTGCCATCGTGACCTGGAGTCTGGAAATCAACAAGGTGCATGGGAATTTCCTCCCTATTTTAGGCTTGCTGGGGAAATCCAGGGTAAGGTGTGGGATATTAAAACCAAGGTGCTTCTGATGCTTCCAAAGACTGGAACGTCCTTGGAAGAGGCAGGTAGAATGAGCAGGACAGAAAAATCTCCAGAAGTTGAGGCATTTAGAAATAGGCATATTGCGTGGGAAACACGGCCCGATTATGGGGATACAGGAGAAATCCGTAGCTTTCCCATAGCTTTCTTCCCAAAGAGCAAGCGTCTTGTAATTTCTTGGCTGCAGTCCCCGTCTGCGGTGATCTTGGAGCTTAGAAGAGTACAATCTGTCACAACCTCCATTTCTTCCCCATCTCTTTGCCAGGAAGTGATAGGACCGGATGCAATGATGATAGCTTAATTAATTTTCAGTGTCATGCCAACTTTTGCACTCTCTTCTTTCACCCGCATCGAGGGGCTCTTTAGTTCCTCTTCACTTTCTGCCATTAGAGTGGTGTCATCTGCATATCTGAGGTTGTTGATATTTCTCCCAGCATTCTTAAGGCCAACTGCTGATTCATCTAGCCCGGCCTTTCTCATGATGCGCTCTGCAAATAAGTTGAATACACAGGGTGACAGGATACAGCCTTGCCGTGCTCCTTTCCCAAGTTTGAACCAATCAGTAGTTCCATGTCCAGTTCCCACTGTTGCTTCTAGACCCGCATAAAGGTTCCTCAAGAGACAAATACTATGGTCTGCTATGTCCATCTCTTTAAGAACTTGACACAATGTGTTGTGATCCACACAATCAAAGGCTTTAGCGTAGTCAATGAAGCAGAGGGAGATGTCTTTCTGGAACTCCCTAGCTTTCTCCATGATCCAGCGTTTGTTGGCAATTTGATCTCCACTTGCTCTGCCTCTTCGAAACGCTGCCTGTACGTCTGATAGTTCTCGGTCCACATACTGCTGGAGCCTAGGTTGTGGGATTTTGAGCATAACTTTGCTAGCATGTGACATGAGTGCAATGGTGCGGTAGTTCAAACATTCGTTGGCATTGCCCTTTTTTGGAATTGGAATGTAAACCGACCTTTTCCGATCCTGTGGCCACTGTTGAGCTTTCCAAATGTGCTTGCATATTGAGTGTAGCACATTTACTGCATTGTCTTTTAGAATTTTGAATAGCTCAGCTGGAATTCTGTGTCCTGCACTTGCTTTGTTGCTGCTAATACTTCCTAAGATCCATTTGACTTCACATACCAGGACGTCTGCCTCGAGGTCAGCGACCACCATCATGGTCATCAAAGAAATTAAGATCTTTCTGCACTAGTTCATCTGTGTAATCTTGCCACCTCTTCTTAATCTCTTCTGCCTCTGTTAGGTCTCTGCCATTTCTGTCCTTCATCCTGCCCACCGTTGCATGAAACCTTCCCTTCATATCTCCAATTTTCTTGAAGAGATTTCTAGTCTTCCCTATTCGACCATTTTCTTCTGTTTCTTTACACTGTTCATTTAAGAAGGCCTTCCTATCTCTTCTAGCTATTCTTTGGAATTCTGCATCAACTGGGTGTGTCTTTCTCTTTCTTGAGTGCCTTTCCCTTCCCTTCTTTCCTCAGCTATTTGTAAAGATTCCTGAGACAGCCATTTTGCTTTCTTGCATTTCCTTTCCTTTCTTTGGGATAGTTTTGGTTGCTGCCTCTTGTATAATGTTGCAAACCTCTGTCCATAGATCTTCAGGCACTCTGTCTGTCTTTTCTAATCCCTTAACTCTATTTGTCACCTCTAGTATATATTCATCAGGAATATGGTTTAGGTCAGTGATGGAGAACCTTTCAGAGACCAAGTGCCCAAACTACAACCCAAACCCCACTTATTTATCGCAAAGTGCCAACACTACAATAAAACCTGAGAACCGAGGTTTCAGTTTAGAAAAAACAGCTACTCACAGCAAGTCCAAGCATATATACATTTGACTTAACCTGCTGAGCTGCTGGGCTGGTTGATCGAACGTTCGCCGGTTTGAATCTGCGCAACGCGGTGAGTTCCCGTTCCTCCGACACAGCTCCTGCCAGCCGCGCTGTTCCAAAACATCTTAATGCAAGTAGATAAAAAGGTGCCACTTCGGTGGGAAGATAACAGCGTTCCGTGCACTTTGGTGTGCAGTCATGCTGGCCACATGACCGTGGAAACTGTCTGTGGACAAACACTGGCTCCCTCGGCTAGGAAACTGAGATGAGCACCGTCCCCTAGAGTCAGGCATGACTGGACTTTAATGTCAAGGGGAAACCTTTACCTTTACCTTTATCCATGGCAGGGCACAGACCGGCCATGCGAAAGCTCGATGAGTGGTTGCTAATGAGACTCAGCTTGTGACGTCATTGCCTGGTGCTGCTACTCCTTTCCGAGCTTGCGCAAGGCCCCTGTGTGCGCTGTTATCCGATGCTTGGCTGCTGGCATGATGCTGCGGTGCCCTGGCTCACATACCGAGACAGAGGGCTCTGCATGCCCGCTGCAGCACGTGTGCCAAAGGTTCGCCACCACTGGCCGAACCCTTACCCTGGTGCACTCACCCAAACCTAATGTACGGGTAAAATACCATTGAAAGGGGCAATTTTGAAAAAGCCTTCCTTGAGTAGCCTTTTCTGCACACCTCAACATTTCTGCCCATTCTAAACACATTTCAACCATCAAAATCGTACCAGGACACCTCATTTATCTAACCAAAACCCTACCCTTCTGCACACCCCTACCCTAGCACATGGTGAAAGTTCCATTGAAAAGGGGTTGATTTTGAAAAAGCCTTCCTTGAGTAGCTTTTTCTGAACGGCTCAACATTTTTGCCCCTTCTGAACACATTCCAATCATCAAAATCATGCCAGAACACCTGAAACCCTGAACCCACTTATTTATTGCAAAGTACCAAAACTGCAATGAAACCTGAAAACTGAGGTTTTAGTTTAGAAAAAAGGAACTCACCGTCAGGCCAAGCAAAAATATATATATATATCCTGGGCAGTGCACTGACTGGCCATGGGAAAGCTCGGACAATTCATGGCTAATGATGGCATCGTCTGGCGCCGCTTCTCCTTTCCGAGCATGCACATGGCCCGGATGTGAGCTGTTATCCGATGTTCAGTTGGTGGGGTGTTCCTGGGGCAGCTTGGCTCGCGTGCCGACTGAGAGGGCTCTGCGTGTCCATTGTGGCACGTATGCCACAGGATCCCAACCACTGATTTAGCTCATACCTGAGTGGCCAAGTGCTTTTTCCTACTTCCTTCAATTTAAGTCCAAAGTCACGCCAATGTCTTCACCAAATGGAATCGTAAATCTGTGTGTGTGTGTGTGTGCGCGCGCGCGTGCACGCGCGCATGTGTGCAGAGGGGTAGTTGTTTGATATTTGCTTAACTTTATAATCCGAGGGGAGGAATGCTTTCGAGGGTATCGGGTAGTGACCTTCCAGCTATTTGGTCCAAACAGACAACCCGAGACCTGCATGTCCTGCTGTTGTATGAGCAGAAATGAATTACAATGGCGAGGATGTATTGCAGTGAAAGTCCCACTTGAGGGTTCGGATAGGGAGGAGGGGGCTGCATGCACAGTTGCGACGGACGAGAAAACAACGTGATCAGGCTACTACATTGGGCAGTCCCAGAGAAGTCAGTGAAAGCTGCATAGGAGCTCCTCTCTGCCTACAGCTTGCAGTCAAATGTTTCAGGCAGACAAGGGGTCCGTAAACCGTGGCCTCCTTTGCAGGGCCAAGGACGTCAATATTACAGATCTGCAACAGCCCGAGACCTGAAGTTCTGCATTTGAAAGACACTAACTTCTGAGTAGTGCAGTGAAACTCTCCACTTAGGGATGGGGTTGGGAAAAAGGGGGCCTCAATATAATGGAACAGCCCTCAAACTCAGTGGCAGTTTCTGGAAAAACCTCAGTGGTTGGGCTTGGACTCTGCCAATGAGGAAATATTCACTTGCAGCAGACTTGGTGGATTCGAGGCACCGCACACGAATTATTGGTGGCGGCAGCCTCCGCCACCCTCACACCCAGGTGCATTTGCAAACCTGGGACCCACCTTGAGTGTGGTGGGCAGGGCGTGTGGCTCTGGATGGCTTACATGCATGTGTGCACCTGCCCGCAAGGGACAGGGCCCGTGTTCGTCCCATGACACAGCGTGGGAATGACAGTGTGCCCTTCCACACTCACAGGAAAATGCTGTACAACCCGGCGTATGAGATGAGGCCGATGCTGGGGCACGTTTCCTGCAGTTCCCCATGTGCTGGGCGCATAAGATGAGCCTGAATTGTTTCCACGCTCTTTTCGGCTTCAAGGGTCATCTTCTTTCCTGTGACATACAGCACATTTCAGGAGAACAGCCGCACCCGTGGGCCAGGGAGGAGACCCGCGTATGGGTGAGCCAGGCTTCCGGGGCTCCAGATGCATGCTGGGCGTTGCAGGCCACCCGCATGGTTGCTTGGCGGGCTCCTGTGCCGAGGGGGCTCCCATGCCTGTGTGTGCGGTGTTGGGGAATTTGGATACATCCTGGCAGAGAAAAGTTGCTTACACATGCCTTTGTGTTAAAACAAAACCTGCACCTCTTTCTCCCATGGCGCAGCTTTCTTGGCCAGGTCACCGGTGTTGCCTTAAGAAGATGACAGTATTAGCTAGAGTGGGAAACTGCTGGAGGCTTGCACCTGGCAGAGCTGAACGAGGGCGCCATTTGCTTCTGAACGAGCCCACCTAAGTCCAAGCGAGGCAGGCCGAGTGCAGTTCTCAGACCAGACTTCCTCAGTGCCTCCTCCATTGTCCAGCAATCAGTGCTGTTTTCCATACAATCGTTTACAGACCTTCCGAATGCTCTAGAATATTCTGCCATGCCTAAAGACATCAGGGTGCTCTTGTACTAAGATTATCTGGACACACCACACTCTGCATTGGCGTCCTTGCCTGGCAGGTTATACAAGGGCCTGTACATGTGCTGAGATCTGGAGCTGAGTTTCCCTCTGCCCTGTAATGCATCACCGTCAGTTCCTGCAGGTCCTGGGGCGCCAGAAAATAAAACAATAGAGGTTCCAACGGTTGATCTTTACCACAAACCCCAGTTTCGATTTCCTCATCACCAACTGAAAAACCAGATTCTGCCAGCAGCCCACAGAGGGCTGGACCTGGGCCGGGCCGGTTGCCGTGTGCATGGCACAGGCGCCCTGGAGGGCCCCAGATAGCCAGGCCTTCTCGGAGGACGCGTTGGCAGCTTCCCGCTCGCGCTGGCGGAGCAGCAATCCGGCGCATCTGCGGGGGGGGGGGATGCACGTGGCGATGTGAGTCGGTCTCCCCTCGGCCTGGCGCCCCAGCAGCTCTCCCCCTCCCAGGACACACGGGGCCTCCTCTCAGGGTGCCCTCAGGGGCTCTCGGGGCCTAAGGACGGACCCAGCGAGGTCGATCCTCTGGTTTATCCACTGGCTCTCTCCTTTGCCATCCATTTTGTTTTCTACTGCCCAACCACCCGAGGCTCGTTTAAAGGAGGAAAAGGGAAATGGGAGCCAAATACGCACCCTGGGCTTCATGAAAGCCAACTTTAAAAACTTCAGACAATGACCAGCCAAATGCCATGGCAACTCACTCTTGGGGCATAGGGAGTCCAAGAGGGGTGGGAAATCTTGTAGAAGATTCTGCAAGAACAACCATGAAAAATTCCATCAAGAACCGTGTGGGAGGCAGCAGAGGGGGGCCATGTGGCTCCGCAAAGCGTTAAGCCACCACCTGAAAGGAAAAAAACAACACGTAGAGGAAGTGGAAGCAGGCCCGGGCCATGAAGGGAGAGTACAAACCAATAGCCAGGAGAGGCAGGAAAGCAGGAAATGAACTGGGAATAGCAGGGGATGCTAAGAACAACCAGAAAGCCACCATCAGCCCCATCTAGAACATAAGACATGAGAAAGAGAAGGGTGCCCAGCTTCTTAAAGTGATGGCAGAGTGATAAGAAACAACAAGGGAACAGCAGAGGCGCCCAATTCCTATTTCACCTCAGTTTTCTGAGTTATCAGTGAACCCACTGATAGTGGTGTAAGACTGTGGGCTGCCTTGTGGATCACCAGATCCATTGGGCCCCACATCATTCCCCAGCAGACCCCTGGCGAGGCCTTTTTCAGCCATGCAAAGCCACACCTGGCATCTCAGAGGATGCTCCCCAGTGTTGTGGTTCCGATTGCCATGGCACTGCCGACTTCCACTGGCCCTGAGAGACCGTTGGACCGTTGGGCTCTTTGTGGAGTTGTGAGGCGAGGAGTGGAGAAGGGCGGAGGAGAGAGGAGTTGGAGGCTTAGTGCTTAGGTTTGGAGAGATAGTTGTTGTTTGCTTTAATTTCATTACCTTTATTTGTATTTTCTTAGTTAGTTAGCCCTATAGGTGTTTGTTTTGCTTTTAGTACTTTAGATTTGTAGGCTAGCAGTTTAGGTTTGTAGTTTATTAGGTGTGATTTGTTTTTTGGCNTGAAGCTCACTGGTTGACTTTGGGTGGGTAACTGAATCTCAGTCCAACTTGCCTCATATGGTTGTTACAGGATAAAACTGGAGACGGATTCTGTAAGTTCCTCACAGGTAAAAAGATGGGATATAAATACCCTGGATTTGGATGGTACAACAACCCATCATGGCTGGACAACCTTTCGTGCTAGTGATGGGTTATTAGTGTGACTTTAATTAAAAATAAGCAAGCAAACAAACTATCCTTCAGGAAACAGAATAGATGACACAAATCTAGTCATGCAAACTTAACTGTGGTCTCTGAACACCACATTATCTACAACTTAAAAAGCATTTATCAAATGAATATTTCTGAACTAAGAACCCACAAAGCTTTCCTCTGAGTGTCACCTCTAAGGGAAGTTTGGAGGGTGGTGACAAGGGGAAGAGCTTTTTCAGTGGTGGCCCCTTGGTTATGGAACGATTTCCACACTGAGGCATACCAGTTGCCAGTTCTGACCCAAGGTTAAGACAGTCCTCGGTGTTGAGGAATTTAGAAATATCTAAAAGCCAATGGGCATGCCTTTGTTTGGTGCTTTTAACAAGACTGTTTTGTATTAAATATTGTCTTAGTTGCTGAAATGTTTTAATTTTAAAGTATTTTAAAACTCTGTTATTGAAAATATTATTGTTTTTACTGCATCATGGTTCCTAACTGTTGTTGACCTTCCAGAGTGCTTTGCCTTTTGGGTACTATAGAAGTTACTTAAATAACAACTTTTACAATGTTAAGGACAATTCTTTATTATTGTGTTCATAGTTTTGACTTCTGTCAAGATGTAGCAGAACAAAGGCCTTCTGAAAACCTCGGGCAAGTCTTGTTTGGAGAGAGAATAGCCTCATCCCCTTACAAGGTTATTGCAGCCTTTCAGTCCTACTTGGAGAACTTGTTTTGAGAAACTAAATCCATTTTTATTGTGTTGAATTTATGCTTGGTTCATTCACATTCAGGCATTATAGTGAAATATTGGGCAATGAAAACTGAGTCTTTTGTGTGGTTCCTTCTGGAAGCATGCATACTGGGTTGCTATGTTGATAACAATGCCGCAATGTACTTTTGGTTCTGCAGTAAGTTGCACAAAATACTACTTAGAGATAATAAGGGGTAGTTTCCTCTTGTCTGTTGGCATGGAAAAAATACCTCTTGTGTGGTTTGGATGAAGAATGCAGGAGATGCTGCAAGGGCAAAGATATTTAATTAAAACTTTTAGGAACACTGCTGCTGAGAGAAACAGGGCATCAGACCAGATTGACTAGAAAGACAGTTCTTATGCAGATTTAGAAAAATATTCAGTGAATGAAGCCTTGTTTTCAGTTCTTGAGTGCATTTACTGTTCAGTTTACCTGTTTACAATAGCTAGAAACTTTTCTGAAAATGGAAGTTGAGAGTCTCTGAGTTATTGGAAGAGATTATATGGTATACAACTCCTGTAAAACTGTGTTGGGAACACACGGACTCACACACACAGGAAGAGAAAAGATTTTTCAGGTGCATTGAACAGAAAATGAAACTGTAGAATGTAAAGATGTTAAATATCAAAGGGCAGGTTTTACATTATAACATTATTTAATGGCAATCTTGAATGAGGATCAAGCGTGTCTTTCAACAGCACGGAGCAAAAGAATTAAACCCCTTCTGTTTTTCTACCAGTTTACATTTAACAAAGAAGAAAAATGTAAGAAGGTCTGTGAAAGATCTTACAACCCAAAGAATGCAACGGAAAAAGTTAAGCTGGAGTTTTTGAAGAAAGGAATGCAGTTGAATTATCAGCATCACTGGTGAGCGGTTATGTTGGCTCAGTTTACATAATCTAAAGGTGGCTTGTGCTGGGCCCCATTGATATACCTACCCAGGAGTGGTTCGTTATTCAAATGCAGGCAGCATGGCAAACAAAACCTCAAATAATCGATAGACTGTTTTGGGTTATTTGAGGGTTTTTCAAAATGCCATGTTAGCCAGGTTCTGATGACACGAGATGTTAGGCTTGGGCAGGTGATCAGGTGAATGGTGCCCAACGTGTGCAGAAAAAGTCTAAGTCTAACTCTCAACATCTTTCTTGCTTAGGATTATTGATAACATGCCCGTGACATGGTGTTACGACATGGACGATGGACACAAATACTGCAATCCAGGCTTTCCAATAGGATGCTTTGTTGCTTCAGATGGCCGGGAAAAAGATGCCTGCATTATTAATGTAAGTGGGCGACGGATACTTCTCTAATGTTGTTAGCTAAGATTTCAGGTACAGGTACAAGAACTGATATGACATCCGAACCAACAGCATTCTGTGGGTTGCAAACGGCTTTCCAACCAAGCTCTGAAGCTGTGGCTCGCAGCTGGTTTGCAGAACCGGTTGGGTAAGTGTGGGTTTGGCAGAATTTCCACATAGAGGAGGAAGAGGACACACACCAAAAAGACCATTTTCACTAATCTTGCAAGATCATGTTTGTGAGCACAGACATGCTTGTGCTCGGATTTTCCCATGTGACCAGAAGGGGGAGTCTGGATGGTTTCACATATTTTCTTTATTACATTTTTATGCCACCCAATACTACTTTTATTTTTCCTCAGCCATGGTCTGGCTTGTCTTCCACAAGATGTGGCTAATGTTAGTTGTTAATTTAAAAGAAGCCAATGCTGAAGTGTGGCTTCTGGAGGTAGCCTATTTAAACTTCCATCACTTAATATTAATCACATGGGAGCTTGCTGTGGTCCATTCCTGTTGGTGCATGTTGTGTTGAACTATGGTTTAGCACAGCATTCCCCATTCTGGTTCCCTCCAGATGCTTTGGACTATAACACCCATCATCCTTAATGAGTAGCCATGCTGGTTGGGGCTGACAAGGGTTGTAGTCCAAAAGGTCAAGACAACATAGCATTGTGAAGGCTGGTTTAGCCTGCTCTAATAGGTCCATGGACCTCAGTGAGACCTACTCCTGGATAAGGGTGCATTGGGATTGCAAACTTTGTCTTTCATTCTGATATGGACGTTGGTTGGAAATGGTAGCAAAGTGCCACTTGTTGAGTTATTAGATTGCTCTGTTGATAATGTCTTGTTACTTCAAATGCTTTAAATTAAATTTTGGCCATTGGAAGAGAGCTAACAGTAAGCTGTAAATGAGAATCTATTCCAATAAAACCTCCTAGAAATAAATATTTTAAGATGAAAGATAACACATAAAAGTGAATCCTAAAACACAATGTAAAATATCTGAATAGAGCTGTGTTTCATTTCCCCAAGTCTTATTAAGCCCGTGGATAACATAGTTCTTAGTTCTGAAACTTCTTTTCAACAGATTTTCATTCTTGGGGTACTTCAGATATTACGCATTTGCTCCTGGAAGTTCTTCTGGCCGTCTCAGAGTATGCCCTTCATGGCCAAAAGCCCTGTGCAAGCTGAATGCTTGTGGTTCTGGACCTACAGCAGCTCTCAGCATAATAGCCAGGTGCCCCCTCCCCCACAGCTGTGTGCTACATGATTCAGTTTCCTTTGCTGCCCCTGAGGGGCTACGTCCTCCAGACCTGGTGAGGTTCATAGGAGCTGGCTTCCGCACCCTGCAAGATGCCATCGGTTCTGAGGTGGTTGAAAGGCACCTGTCCTGTACCCCCTGCTTGGTTTGGATGGCGCAACAACCTGCGTGCTGTGAGTGTATTTAGGGAACTTGTGCAGTGCGTGACCAGCACATACCAGTGGGGAAAAGGAGCCCTTCTCTGGTGATCAGGCAAACATGGCCAAGGTCTGTACTGGCAAGAATGTCCAATTAGTGCCTCTGGAATGAGAATCTCTGGTTGGAAATTGCTCCCCAGGGTCTTTTGTGCCCTGGCAAATCATATGGGTTATGAAGATACTATTGGTGAGGCATAAGACCAAGAAACCCATTGAGAATGATCAAGGGGCGACGCGTTGCCATAGATGTTCTTGAGAAGCTTACTTTGCAAAGGTGGGGGCATTTTGCTTTCTACTCTTTTTATTTAGGCTGTGTCCAAAAGAGGCAGATTCCAACTGTGGCCAAAAAGTAGTTTGAGACCTTTTCTCAGCATTACACATTTTGCAGAAAGGCTGAGAACTTGTCCTCCAAAGCAGTTTTAAATTGCTTTCTATTCTTGAAGCTACCCTAAGCTTTTTTTTTTTTTTTTAAAGAGAAAATAGTTCTGCAGGAGGCTTCCCAGAGCAACGTAGCTTTATTAGCTTGTCCTAAGAATGGGCATTATAGGTGCTGAGGTGTCTAGATGTTAATTCTAGGTGTTGGGGTGCCTCATTGTGTGCCTCAATTCAAGACTGCTTTCCATGGTGTATTTGAAATAAAGCAGGTAACCATCTCGGGGTGCTAAGAGGCGCACAAAAGGTTGTGTCGGAGGGGTCAGTTGGAGAGAAAGAGCATGTAATGGGCAGTTCTGGTCAGTTTCTGCTGCCTGCCCCCACGCTTCCCTTTTCACTCTCCTTTGAATTTTGGAGGGACTCCCAATATTCTTTCCAACTGAAAATCAAAGGAGGGCTTGCTCCATTGTTGCGTAGCCCTCCCAAGTAATACGTATGGATAGATTTCTCCTCCTCCATGAATGCATCTAGTCCGCTTTAATTTTTCTGCTTAACATAGGGCCGTTCAATGTATTCTCGGTGTCAGCATGAAGAAAAAGGAATAATAAATTGAAATAATTTTTATTTTTCAATGTAATCCCCCATAACTTCTATATACTTATTACATCTAGAAATTAACTTTTCAATGCCCTGTAAAAAATACCCTTCCTCCTTGTCTAAAAAATGTGAGTTAATTGCTGCCTTGAGCTCTTCATTGTCAGAAAATCGCTTTCCATGAAGATCTTTTTTAAAATTCGGGAATAGGTAGTAGTCATTGTGGGCCAGGTCCGGGCTATAGGGTGAGTGGTTTATTTCTTTGAAACCACAGTATCACACAGCAGCCTTCCAAACACGCGCTGTGTGAACGGGCGCGTTGTCGTGAAGAAGCAACACACCTGCGGTTTTCCCCGCCTTTTTTCTTTAATTGCTTCTCTTAAATTACGCAGAGTGGTTGTGTAAGATGCTGCGTTTATGGTTTCACCTTTTTTCGTGTACTTGATCAATAAAATTCCCTTTGAGTCCCAAAACACTGTGGCCATGATTTTTCCGACCGATGGAGTGACTTTGAATTTCTTCGAAGGGTCAGCACCTTTTTTATGCCACTGCATGGACTCCTGCTTACTTTCAGGGTCATAGTGATGAACCCAAGTTTCATCTCCAGTAACAATCCGGTCAGAAATACTTGATGGATCTTCACCACAGAGCTCTAAAAACTCCCTACAACACTCGACTTGCACTTGTTTCTGAGGCGCCATGAGCATTCGTGGCACCCATCTTGCACAGACCTTTGAAAGGTTAAGATGGTCACGAAAAATAGTAAATATGGTACCAACGGATAGGTTTGTCATCTCTGCTAACATTTTGATTTTTATTCGGGCATCTTCCAATACAAGTTTCTCAGTTTTTTTCACATTTTCTTTCAAAGTGGCAGTAACCTTTGCCCCTTTTAAATTCACTTGACCACTTTTGAAAAGGAGATAATGAAGGTGCAGAGTCCTGGTAAACGCCCACCATCTCTTCGTGAATGATTTTTTGACTTTTTCCTTGTTTTGTAAGAAACTTAATCACAGCGTGGTGCTCAATTTTCTTCAACATTGTCACGTCAGTCATCTTGGTCGTCTTTCACTGAGGATTACTAGGGAACTAATGATCACACTTATTTGAAATTTTGCATGTATACCCTCAGATAGTTCATTAGCTAATGAAATAATTAAATTACCCACATCAATAGTAAATCAACCCAATACCGAGAATACATTGTACGCCCCTCGTATAAGCCATTTATAATGAATTCGGTGAATTAAATATAAAATAATAAAATTTCGAGGAGTGTACGCATAGAATACTATAAAGACTGCAGCTGAAATGGACACATAATATAGAATGAAGAATTACGACATGCAGTGCATCACACTGGACATCGTAATGAAGTTAGTAGAGGGTTTTCCTGTCACCGGGACTTAAGTGACAAGGATGGACTTGAGTACTGACGAATTACGTGCCTGTTTCTTTGAGGGGGGCCGCATCCCCTTCCAGAACAGGCAAGCCAATTTCTGGACCTGGGAATGACCACCAGTTTGGCGTCTAAGCTAGTGCCTGTCTTCATAGCAGTCAGTTTCACATCCATTACACCTCCTGCTCATCAGTTTCACTCAGCTCAGTGTTATTTGGAATGGACAAACCTCTTTCAAGGGTCCCCTTAGTAATTGCATGAGATCGCTTATACCCCAGCTTGGCCAGAATCCAGAGTACTGTGCAGTATTTCCACATGCCCAAGGAAGCTTTGGGGTTCTGTCTCTTGCATGGCAGATCCCTGTGCAGGCTGACTCAGAGGCCTTTCCTAGACTGTGATCCCACATCTGAATGAAGGGGCAGTTGGCATGCAGAAGAGAAAGGGACAAATTACCCCAGACACGGCATGGCAAGGCGTTCTTAGTCAAACTTACAGGAATTGTTTGAGTCTTGCCTGTTGTAAACAAGACACCAGTTTTTGTTTTTCTCCGCCAACATTAGAACCCAGCGGGCCCATTGGGAAAGTGAATGGTGGGAGATTTTGGACAGATAAAAGGAAGCATTTCTTCACACAGACATGGGTTGTGGGAGTTGCTGTCACATGATTCATGGAGGATGCAGCTATCCATGGCTTTGTGCTGTGATGACCACATAACACCTCCAGGATCCGGCGCATCACTGTTGTTGGGAAACACAGGCAGGATGCTGATGTTACACTCATGCACAGCTCATGCCCGAGCTGGCCACTGTGCAAGGAGAATGCTGGACTGGGCAGGCCTGTGGTCTGATCCAGCAGGGATTTAAATGTGGATGGACCGCCTGGATGAGTGTGCGAAATGGGAGGGAGTTAACCTTTGAACTTGGTACTCCTGTGAATTTCATGATATTTGTTATTTGTGTTTCGGCGCCAGACTAAGACCTTTTTATTTAAACAATATTTTAACAATTTTAATATCATTTATAGGCTTTAATTTGCAGCCAGGGTGAATCTGGATTTTATTTGCACGATTTGTATTATATTTGTATTATGTTTGTTTA
The DNA here is from genome assembly GCF_004798865.1 of Varanus komodoensis. Lineage (NCBI taxonomy): Eukaryota > Metazoa > Chordata > Lepidosauria > Squamata > Varanidae > Varanus > Varanus komodoensis. The sequence goes on from NW_025335548.1 coordinate 7,011,567, forward strand.
TTGTATATAAACCATCCCAAGGCTCATGCGATGGGACGGCACACAAAAATTCTAAATAAATAAATAAATGATGCAGTCCTTGGTTCAGAAAATACCAAAATACATGTTGAAATAAAAAAGTGAGTTGAGAAATGATATTTTGAGGATAATTTAACACATTTTGTTTTCATTTGTTTCAAGCAGTAGGTAAATGCAGACGAGCCCATTTAAAATTGGCACAAACTGGAAGCTGTGACAGGTGAACTGAGTGCATGTATTTGGGTTGTGCCGTGTTATTTACCGGTAACAAATAACAATGTGCTGCAAACAAAGCTTCTGAAACATTTAACAGTCGCTTTAATGTCTTTCAGTCTGAGTTCAACAAGCGGAATACTTTCTATCTCTTCAATCATGTTGACATCACGATAACCTACCACAGTGGAAGGAAAGAGAACTGGCCTGGGGCTCGGCTGGTCACGGCGAGACTGGAACCCAAAAGGTAATCTTGGGCATCGGCCACGTGAGCAGATTTTGCAGGCTGGAGGCGTTTGCACTGTGCTCAGGCTGGGCTATGCACTGCATCTGTGGGAATGGACTTGTGCGGCTCAGCAGAGCCCAAGTGTGGTGTCTCGATTCTGTACTGGGTATCTCCAGCCGGCATGGAAAGAGTCTACATACAGAGCATGCATCCTAAGCAAGAAACAAATTCACGCAATGGCTTTTAGGGTCTTCTCTATTGATCTGCTTGTGTGTTGGGCTGTTTTCCCACTTTCTTCATTATATTGGATAATAGATTCATGAAGGCATTGCTGCTTGTGCAACATACTGCAGTAGGCTCCCAAGTGTGTGTGAGCGTCTGCAATAAACCTGCTGGCCAAAAGTACCCTACCTGGTGCCTTCTAAGTGATGTGCTAGTAATCTGTGCCACAAGGGGGCACAGTCAAACCTCTCAATTCAGTGCTGCCTTATTTTTGCCTGGCCCTGTATCCAAGCTTCTCTGGTCTGCCTTCATCAGGAAGCAGAGTCTGTCTCTGGGGTCCAAGAAAGGCTAAGCCACATTCTTACTACTTGTTTTTTCACAATATTGCTAGGCCTGAAGCCATCCGCAAGGACTGGGTTGAGATGCTTGCAAATCAGGGAGACTTGTTGCTATCTGCTGCGGTCATTGCATTCTTTTCTGCCCCCATTAGGTGGCTCTGAAGACCCTTGCAGAAGTATTGTTTGTGCTTCCTCATGGGGTGAGAGAGGAGGATTTGGGCTAGAACTTTTTTAAAAATACAGGTTGCAATTATTCTTCTGATGTTGCACTTAGGATTTGGCAGCTGATGTATGTTGTGGCTTAACAGTCTCTGTATTCCTGAAAAAAAGCCGGTGCTTAAGAACTTGGGACTTGTGCTTTTTAAAGTGGCAGCAATGATTGGTTGTCCTAGAGCACCACTTTTGATTCTGTGGACAGTTTCTGGCTCTCTCCAGCAATGAGTCAGGTCACGGTCAAGCAGTATAGTGTGAGGGATGGCCCTAAATGCCACTGCACATTTGCCCTGCCTGTTTGATTGTGTGGCCCCTCTGCAAATGCTGTGTTGGCTCGGGGGCTTTTGCACATCCCCTGTGGAGTTCCATAAGCCCTCTGGCTACTGTGAAGGCATAAAACCTTGGGTTTTAATACAGAGTAGTTCTTGCATTCAGAACTACTTTTTGTTCATGGAGAAATCCGTACAGTGTACATTTAATCCACAGGCCTTATGTGGACTTCGCCATACACATGGCATTTCAAGCAAAGACTTGGAAATCAAAACCCGTGCATAGCCAGTGCATCCTTCAAGATGGTAAAAGAAGCCCTTTGGGCCCTCCAGCTTATAAATATGTGTACATTTATATGTATATGTATATTTATCTTTGTAGTTACAAACATACAGATATAAACAACTTATCCTGTCAAGGCCCCCCTATGGAAATTCCTGCAGAATTTGCCAGCAGGCTGAATGTGATCTATTCTTACTCGGTGAAATTTGAAGTAAGTACAAGCAAGTTGCATGTTTGCTGCACTTCTGAAAGTGTTCAGCTTTTCAATGATGCTGAAGAGCAGGGGTGCGTAGCATGTTTCATATACAGGGCCGACTATGTACTAAGCCTTCAAATCCAAATCAGCTGGTTAATTATACTTATTTTTATATCTAAGTGGAGCATTGTAAGTATAAAGCTTTTGACTCACCGAGGGCTGGCTGGCCGGCTGGGTCTTTGGATATGCCGTACTGCAAAACGTGCAGCCAGCTATGCCAGGTTGTTGTGATGCAAAAATACCCCTTTTGTAAGGAAAGCCAGCAGAGACCATTAGCCAGGCAGCCAAATAGACATCATGGATTGAATAGTCCCTTTTTCTTATAACTGAAATTTGATTTGAACCCATGACCTTGAGATTACAGTTGCCTGGAGCTTTGCAGTCCCCTTAATAACATGAATGAACTGCCTATCAAGGTTTGCTTTTTTAAAACATTCTTGATGAAACCTGGGTTTGTAAAGTTAATTTTGTTCAAAAGCCACAATATGTATCAAGCCTCTGGGAGTGTCTGCTCTTATAAAGGACAGTGCCGGAACTTGCAGCCCACTTGTATGTGTGAACTTGCACAGGTCACCCCCTCAATACACTTTCTATGAGATGGGAATTTCTCTTCCCATTCCCACGGAGCATTGCCCACTGTAGAAAAGTTTTTGCATAGAGCCAAACTCGGTTTCCAGTTTCGGGAGCTTCATAGGACTTTGGGTTGAGGCTGATGGTTTTATGTCACTGGTTAGTGTATGTCATGAAGAGAAAGTATTGCAGCCTTTCCCAACTTGTGACTCACACAGTCCTCAGCCAGCATGGGGGACCGGGTCAGGGAAGGCTGCACTGCTCCATAACTCTCTTCATCTGAACTGTGGCTCGAAATATGATGTACGTTAGAACTTGTGCTGCTGGGATGTGGGAAATGGTAGCACCAGCTCAAGAAAGGAGCTGTTAAGTTACATTTTAAAAAGTGAGTTTAGCTGCTTCTTTGGGAATTGAGCAAGGTGTGGGATGGCGGAAGATTGCATTTGGGGCTTGCAAAAGTACAATTCTCTGTATCCATGGAGGACCTCAGAATTCATGCAAATAACATTGTAGTTGCCTGCCTTGGACTCTTAAAGCCCTGAGATCAACGGTATATGAAGGCTTGCCTTTGTGTAAGTGCTGCCCACAGTTTAGCTGTTTTACCATGTACCCTCATTTTTTATACAGGAGAACAACAATATCAAGTGGGCTTCGAGGTGGGATTACATCTTGGAATCTATGCCCCACACCAACATTCAGTGGTTTAGGTAAGATAGATTTAGGCCAGGTTCTAGTCGGTGAGCTTTTTGAGTTTTTGTTTGCAGAGTAGCTTTCCTTAGTGCTGGCTGTCCTGAGAGCAACTTGAAATACTGTTTTGTTCAAAGAATATGTCTTCTGAATTCCAAAGAAAAGCGGTCCCTCTATTTTACTTTCCTCAGCTTCTTTCACAGAATTTCTGAGAGGCTGTGACTGATCAGTTTCTGCTTTTCTTTTCAAGAGTTACGTGCCGTGCTTTGGGGTTTTACCTGTCTGAATTAGGTATTTACTGTTTAGAAAACTACAACAAACTTTTATGGATATGCATTTTTCTTTCTTAAAAGTGGAAATGTCTTGGCTGTCTTATGATCTGAAGAGAGTAAACAACTTACAAGCCTTTTAGACATAAAACCAAACCATGCTTTGCAAAACTAGATCATGGTTTGTTACTGTTTAAAAACCATGCTTTGCAAGTGTAGGAACACAAAAAGCATACCTGGCTTGTGCATGTAAATATATTACCCATGATCATATCCAGATAGTGTCCATAGAGCATAAACATAGATCAGTGAGGTCATGCATAGGTTATGAAAGCCTGCAAGTGAAGACTTGTAGAGCAAAGCAGTAGAAGAGTTTGGGTTAGCCTAATAATAAATGTAGTTGGCCTGTATTATGCAAATGTTATAGAAGAGGAACTTAAAACGGTGCATCAATGTAGAGAAGCAGGTGGTGGGAGAAAAAATCAGCTGCCAGGCAGGAATAATCGATTAAAACAGACATCCTAAACAGATTCGGCATCCCAGTAAAGATATATTAAGTAACGAAAGGAGGAAAGAGGGTCTCTCTGGGCAGCTTGCTTGTGTCTCTCCTGTGATCTGATCAACTCTGGCAACAAGTTCCAGGGTACTTTCTCTTTCTCTTTGTCATGTATCAGTAGCAGTTCTCTTTGTTAGTAAAATGCAGCCGGTTGTGAAGGAGCGTTCTTGATTCTTTGCTGCTCAGGTGATAAAGTGGCAAACCAGAGACCATATTTTTCTTGCTGGGCATGGTTTGTAGGATGCACCTCTATGCTACAGCATCTCTGGTTGTATCTGTTCAATAAAGCTACCACCCCCCCCCCCCGCCAGCTTACCAAACAAGGATCTGAAGCCATATGTCTAAAAAACACTTTTGCAGCAAACTGGATCATGCCGTAAATGTCCAAACTGGCAAAGTACAGTCTGAGGTTTTCTCTTTAGTTATCCCACAAACTTTTGTTTGCTTGTAGATCTGGAATCAGATCATGTTTTGGAGACTAAACTTTGGTCATTGCACATCATGGTTTGCGTTATGTCTGAAATAGTCCTATATTTGTGGATGACCTTGATAAGATTTTAACAGTGTTATGACTAATAAGGGAAATACATTCACATCATTGTTCAGTGCCTTATTTACTTGATGCATCAGGTTTGCCAATGCTAAGTAATCTAGAACAGCTGTGCAACTTCCCAAGTCTTGGCTATCACACTTTTTTTTAACCTCATCTAAAATACTGTTCCATTCACTTTGGGTGTGAAAGCTGGGCAGTGAAGAAAGCTGACAGGAAGGACATGAATGCATTTGAAACATGATACTAGGAGAAAGATTTGCAAATACCTTGGATCAACAGAAAGCTCAACAAGTGGGTCCTAGATCAAATCAAGCCAGAGCTTGTCCCTGGAAGCAAATATGAGACTGTTGTACTTTGAGCACGTGAAGAGGAGGCCAGACTCCCTGGAGAAGACAGTCATGCTAGAGAAGGTCAAAGATAGAAGAAAAGGGAGGCCAAACAAGAGTTGGATTGGCTCCATACAGGAAGCCACAACCCTGAATTTAGAACAGCTAAACAGGGCTGACATGAAGGGGACATTTTGGAAGGCTTCATTCACAGGGTTGCTGAGAACTTGAGAGCACATAAGGGCAGCAACAAAATACTCTTGTCCTTGTTATACCAGAACATCATTGGTGTTGATGCAGACTCGGTTTGCTATCCAACATGGCCACCACATCCTGATGATTCTGACCATAGATGTCTTACCCTTGCCAAGCTGTGGATTAGAAGTAGAATTGCTGAAGGCTCCAAAATGGTTCTAATGCTGTGATTGGTGTGAAATCCTTGTCTGTTTCTTCATCTTCAGCATAATGAATTCTCTTGTGATTGTCCTCTTCTTATCTGGAATGGTGGCCATGATCCTTCTGAGGACACTGCACAAAGATATTGCAAGATACAACCAGATGGATTCCTCAGTAAGTAAGATGAGTTGAGCAAACTCCACTGTAAGGAGGCGTGGATGCTGGCAACCTGTGAGAGAGGAATCTTGGGAACTCTTGTGAATTTTGGAGGTCAGCATAGGGGTTTTCTTTAGAGTCAAGTCTTACAGTGGCGGCAGTTGTCGTGTGGGGAAGGAGAAGGGGGGCTTTAGTCAGGCTGTATCTTTTATTTATTTCCATATATTTATAGGCCGCCTATAATGGCGGAGGCCTTCCCAGGTGGCTTACAATACATGGTGCTTGTTGGAGAGGAGGCAGTGAAAGGCTCGCACCTTCCACACAGCTGTTTGCTTCTTCCTTGGGGAGGGCCAGCGAACGCCTTGATTGCCCTGTTTCTAGAAGGGAGAGGCATTCTGCTTCAATAATCGTTCCATTTGCCTGGAAGATCCCTAGAAAGCTACAGGTGGTCTGTATGGAAAACTGCTTCCGGTGCTGCCTTGGTGAAGAGCCCTTAAAACTGTAGCCAAATAGACAGTGTTTACTTAGCTAATTAAAACAAAACTCTGCAAAATACAGACTTTCCATCAGCTGCCATTTGGGAGTAATGAATAGGCTTACAAAAATCCTGCTTCCCCACGGTGAGAAATGCCTTTCTTCATAAGAAACAAATCAAGGAATCGGCTCTCATGGCTGGCTTAGGTAATTTGATTTCTGTTTCCCCCTGACCAGACACTATTAAGCTTTCAAGACAAGATCTGTTTTGCTGCGACCAGAACTTAACTGCCTAGTTTCTAGGGGGAATAGTTCTGCTCCTCTCTCTTCTTCCATCGGGAGTTTAATTTGATGGACTTCCCCGGATATGCTGTTCTAGGAGTATTTGAACACCCTAAATCTAAGTTGTTGGGGATTCTCAGACTTGGGTCTTTGCAGATGCTTTGGGACAGCCTTTCCTAGCTTGGTGCCCTCTGGATGTGTGGGACTGCCTCTTCCATAATTCCCAGCTGGCATGGCCAGTGGGATTTGTATGACTACCACATCAGGAGGCTGCTAGGTAGGAAAAGGTGTCTGACTTCTGAGGAGTCCGGTTCCCATCTTCTTGCTCCTACCACCATGCCCATGCATCTGTAGTGCCTGCCCTTCAAGGACTGGTGAAATGCTGGGCTCCTATTGCAAGTTGATTTTGTTGCTGGGAGAATAGCCCTGTCCTTTCTGGGGGAGGGGATGGAGAAGAAAAGAAGAAAAAGATGGGGGAAACGAAGGCTTTTCTAGTACTTGGATGAGGTGCAGAATGGGGAATACCTCATTGGAAGCTAACAGCTTTTTATATTTGGTGCTTTATTCTATAGGCTTTATTATCATATAAAATACCCCCAGTGTGCAGGCAGAACAGGAAAACACTTGATGGTACCTGGGCCCCTGAGTTGTGATGTGATCTTTTCTTTCTTTGCACATCAGTCTGAAGCTGACTTGTTTGGGAGTAGGAGACAAAGGCAGATAAATGTGTTATCTGCTTGTGATGCAGCTTTAAATTAAACTCAATCTTTTGTTTAATATCAATTAACATTGCGGCACTCCAAGTATGCTAATGTTTGCTTCTCTTTCTCAAGATAAGTGTTTCTTAATAAATCTGCATCCTCCTCCCCCAGCCAGCAAGTCCATTAGGGAGTTGTAAAATCCGTAAGTAACGAAGCTGATGAAATTACTCCCCTTCGGTAACAGAACCTGAAAGATAATCGGGTTGGGAAAGTGAATTTCATGTCTGGCTTGTACTAATTCGCTGCTGCAGGATGTACATCTAATAAAGATGTTATTGCAGGAGGATGCCCAGGAGGAGTTTGGGTGGAAGCAGGTCCATGGAGACGTGTTCCGGCCTCCCAGGAAGGGCATGCTGCTGTCGGTCTTCTTGGGCCAAGGGACGCAGATTTTCATAATGACGTTCATTACTCTGTGTAAGTAGCACTTGATTGGCGAGAACCAGTTGCTCATGCAGTGCGAGGGAGATAGGAGCTGCTTCGCAGCCTAAGTAAAAATCCTTGCTTCCAAGGGGATTGGAGAAAAGATCCTTGCTTCCAAGGAGGTTGCGGTCTAGGACTCGAGAGTATGGGGGCGCGAAGGGGTGGGGAGTGGATGCATGAGAGAAGGAGCAATTGCAGGGAGACAAAGGTGAGTCAGGTGTGGAACTGCAGTGTCCGCAGTGCCGTGGCTGCTCATAGAGGGGCTCTGTGGACGCAGCAGTGTTGATGCCTCCTTTTGAAAATGTGCTTACAATGAGAATGCGCCGTTCTTCTGCCGGAAAGGCATGAGTTCAATGGCCAAAGTGCTGGGGCGCCTTTGCATCCTGGGATGCCTTTGTGGGCCTCGGGGAAACTTGGCAGTTGGATGAGCTGACCTGAGCATCACCCTAAAATGGCAGCCTTGGGAGACTCGGCCAAGGACATGCCGCTTGCTTGGTAGAGGCATAGGTGGGATATTGAGAACTCCATGGAACCTTCTTGGTTTCAGCACCAGTAGGAAAAAGAACCCTGTTTTTCAGCCATCCCAGTTGTGGGTAAGAAGAGTGTTAACAAAAAAGTGGGGGGCAGAGCACCTTAATGGGTGCCAAAAGCATATCCAGGAGAATAGCTGTGCCCATGAGCCCACATAACCTTCCCCTGCCATTTGCTGTCCTCATCTCCCTCCACATGCTGCTCTTTGTGTTTTGCATAATCAACTCCCTTAATTCAAAACACGAGACCATTAGCACACTGAGGAAGGGGCTTTCCGGCCATGGAGGGTACAAACACCAGGGGCAGGGCATTATTTCATTCCATGTGTGCTTTTTTGCACTCTGTATTTGTGCACAATGGAACTTGTTGGCCACAAAACCGTCTGAGTGTGGACAGTGAGAGTGCAGTGTTGTGGATGAAGTGGTGGTTTTTAAGGAGTTCTTCTAGGGGTCTCAGAGCTTCCTTGGGGAACGTACCAAGGAGGAGAGGAGCTGGTTTGGCCTGGAAGCTTCCTGCGGGGGAAAAGAGGCACCTCTGGCTCTGTGGATCATCACCAGCAGGAAGTCTTAACTGGTATGCCTGGAGGGCATCCCAGGACCCTTCCACTTCCATCTGGAAAGTTCCCCCTGTTGCTTAGAAGCTTGATGTAAGGCTTGGTGAGTGTACGCGGGAAGAACTGAGGCACAGTGATGCAGCACAGACTCTTACCAGGTTGCAGCCATGACATTCCCAGCTAGGGCTGAGGGAAGAAGACCTTTTCCTGCCCGCATAGCTATACATCAAGCTGCCATGTCAGGTCCCCTTTGCTAAGCTGGAAAGGCACTGACCAGCAGCCGGATGGGTGACCACATGTGGAAGTGGAGCCGGGGGTTGGACTTGAGGGCCTTAGAGGCTCCTTCCAACTCTTCTGTTCTAACCTGAAGTTGCCATTCTGGCATCTGGAGGGTGCCATTTTGGTGAGAGTTGCCATGGATGGCATGGAATTAGCTGGGGCAAGGATTGGACTTGCTATATAGTGGCTTCTTTTTCTAAGAGAGCGGATGTTCCACCACCTTTGTGGAATGTTGCATTGGTTGGCATTCTCTCCCAGTGTGCATCTCTTCCGCAACCCCTGCTGAACAGCCACTCCTCTGAAGGGAAGGGACCCCTCACCTCAACTATTACCACCAGCAGCCTTTACAGCAAGCTAAGGGTAGGACCATTCTCCTGGCCCACTAAAAGAATAAAGATCCCCGCCTTTACCTTTCCTTGTGTGTCATTGTATGCCGGAAGCAGGATCAGCACAAGAATACTTGATGTGTGTTTGCCCTTTCAGTCCTCGCCTGCCTCGGGTTCCTTTCACCAGCCAACAGAGGGGCCTTGATGACTTGTGCAGTTGTGCTCTGGGTCTTGCTGGGGACTCCGGCGGGCTACGTATCTGCTCGGATGTACAAAAGTAAGTGCAGCCCTTGTGTCTGTGTGGCTCATTCATTCAGATCCCTGCTTGGCTAAACGCCCCTCCACTTGCCTTCCAGCTTTGGCCAGCTATAGAGGCCTTTTCCAGGGTTAATGAGGACAGGAGAGAGGTCTAGCTGTGATCTAGAGACACGGAACTGGAAAATAGTGTTCCTAGCCATGTTTTTCTTCCCTGCGCCTGACTGAGCTTTTGCTCTTGCATCTTCCAATACTTAATGACCCTTTGCACGTTGACTTTGCTGGGTGGGAAATTTGTTAAAAATGAAAGAAAGAAAAGAGGAAAATGCAATGGAACCCAGCTGTGTAGGGCTGGAGGCAGGCTGGGGAAGCCTTGCTGGTCATTGATTGTCAATGGGGAGGGACCAACCCAGCCTGAATTTAGGTGAGTTATCAGGATGGTTCTCAGTATACTTGTGACTTCCCTGAAGCTCAGTTCAGGATGTGTTGCCAGGGCAGATTGCAATTGGTTTATAATGCTATGAGAAGCAAGCCAATGCGCCAGTGAAATGCATTTAAATGCACTAACCGCCCCCCCCCCGCTTTATTTCTCAGCATTTAGAGGTGAAAAGTGGAAGACAAATGTGTTGCTGACAGCACTACTGTGTCCTGGGTTAGTATTCACCATTTCCTTTCTTGGATAGAATTGATTTTCCATATTGGTGTCCTAGAAAAATGGTTAATATGGATAAAGTCTCTTGTTCCTTACTGCAATTAAGTGACAGTACATTGGTAATAATTAATCATGCAGGACCTTTTAATTTCCATTTGCTTGTGAACTGGATTGCTGTGTATGTGACTGCATCTATTGTTTGTCCTCTCTCTCCGTGTGTGTGTGTGTGTGTGTGTGTGTGTGTGTGTGTGAGAGAGAGAGAGAGAGAGAGAGAGAGAGAGAGAGAGAGAATCCTGTTAAGTGCTTTAACTATGATTTTCTCTGTGAAGTAATACCAATGTGTGGTTAAGACAAACCGTGGTTTGTAGAGCCTCTTCAAACCTTTGGGGACATTAGGTAATGGCAACTTAGTTGTTCAGATGGTATTCGCAGCCATGGTTAAATGTTGCATCTGTCTGAGCCAGTGACTTCTCCATCACCGAACCTAAGCAACCTACTCAAAATCAACCACCTTTAAAAGTTAGCTACTTACTGCGAAGTAAGAAGAGCTCCTGCACAAGATCCCAGTGAAATGACCAGGGGAAGCATAATCACACGGTTTCACAGCGGTTTGCTGCTCCTATTTCAGTGGGATGGGTATGGAAACCCCCTGCTGAATTGTGTACGCATAGCGTGCCTGGTTTGGCTGTGAGAGCATCTCATTCTGTCCCCATTTGGAGTAATGTGTGGGGTGAGGAAGAGCCAAACACGGCCCAGTTCCCACAGTGGGAACTTGCTATTCTGAAAGAGGGAACATCTCTCTCCTTCCCCAAATGGTGCAATGGACCTAGAGAACAGGCGTGTTGATCCTAATGGAAATGCTCTTCACCCCATGCTCCTGTATGGTTTGCTGTATTGCACGTCATGGTTTGTGTTAAACCATGTTTTTTATCAATATTATTGACTTATTACATTTATATCCCAGCTTTTTAACTCTTGCCTTTAACCTTAAGCCTTTTTAGGCTTAAAAAGAGCCCAACTCTTTTTTTTAAGCCTGGAGTGGCTTATATAGTTCTTTCGTAGTCCCATGTCATCCTTACAACAACAACCCTGTGAGGCAGTTTGGTGGAAAGCGAGTGGCTGGCTGAAAAAGGGTTGAAGAGCCTCATGGCTGAGTGGGGACTGGAACCGGCCGTCTCCTGCCCAGCGCTCTTAATCACCATGCCAGATTTCTGCGCAGAACAGATCATGCATGGCTAAGGCAGTTAGCCTGCCTCATTAATGTTTCTGCTTGTGGAATGATTTAGTTTCAGAATTAAAAGCAAAAAATCAAGGAACAGTGTACTTGAATAGACTGCAATTACGCAAGTTGTGGTATGCACAAGAAAGAGCTACCCATTGTGTGTCTAGCACAAGGCCCAATCAGAAAGGGGCTTCCTGCTGACATTTAGATGCTATCTTGGTAGAACCCAAAATGGAAATGGTGCACTATCATGCCAATAGCTTAAATTCCAGTATATAAATTCTGTTTTGCAGAAGTCGAATGATTGCCTGGAGTGGGGAGGGGTGGTGTGGCGGGAGAGCACAAAATAAGAACAGATGTCTTGATTATGCTTTGCTAGTTCAGCAAATTTGCATAATGCCATAAACAGCCTGAGGCAATTACGTACTCTGTGGATTGATTTTGAGAATTTGTAGACAGGCAAGATTTTTCCCTCCCTCTCCCTTTGGAGGAGTAAAGCAGAGATTTGCTTTGCTTTCTTGGGCAGCGCTTTAGCTTAATAAAGTGCCTTTGTACATGACAGCGATCGGTTTACAAGATGTTCATCTTGCCGGAAATTAGATGGCGTTTATGCACAGAGCAGCCTTCTTCCCAAAACAGTTTTTGGCTGAGAGAAGGCTTGTTTCTAGGGCTTTAATGGACTTGGCTGCTGTGTTGCTTTCGGTCCCACATGCCATACGATGGAGCCGCGTCTGTGAAGAATTGCAGGTCTGGCTGTGAGGATCCTGGTGCCTCGAGCTCCTGGTTCTTGTGTGTTTCACTGACCCTCCCTGAAGCCAAGCGATGCGCAGCTGATGCTCCTGCTCATGGAACGACCTTTTTTCCGGCTGCCCGGAGGTGCTTTGCTGTGCTATAGGGATAGGAGGCACTTTGGAGAGGGAAATGCACTCTTCCCCTGGACAGTATATAGACTTGTTAATTAAAAGAAAGGTGCCAATGTCACATGGCATGGGTGGTCCAGACTTGAGCTGTCAGCATTTCTGGAAATTTTACATCATGAGCGAAAGCAGGGGATTGGCCAGTTTGCCCACCAAAAACCGAGCATGGGGACAGAGGGGGGAATGGATACACGTAGCTTAGCATAGGAAATGCTATTATCTGCATATATTTCATTCACTGAGCAATTTTATTTAAATATTTTTTCAGCCAGCGTTTAAGGTAAATCCCTTCCAAGTGAACTTACATAAATTACTCTTATGCCTGTTTATTAAGAAGTAAGACCTATTCTGTTTAGTGGATAATGTCCAACTAAGCTAACATAACTTTAGTACCTCAAAAGCATAAATGCCTTAGTTTTGTATAAGCAAAACTATGGATGTATCCAACACTGAAGAAGGAGACTGCCATCTGAGACAGCGGGAAAAGTAGAATTTGAGAATAGAAACTACAAATTTTATAATAAACTGAAGTATCATTTATTATTATTATTATTATTATTATTATTATTATTATTATTAGAACATTTCTATGCCGCCCCTTGCCGAAGCCTCGGGGTGGCTTACAACACAATAAAATACAATACAATACAAAAATAACAATGTAAAATTAAAATTAATAATATAAAATAAATAAATAAAAATATATAAACGATATAAAAGAAGTTATAAAAGAAAAGTTATAAAAGAAGAAAAGAAAAGGAAAGAAAAGAAGTCGCCCTGGCCAGATGAATAAGTGAATATTGTTAACAATTAAAATGACGTTTAAATAAAAAGGTCTTCACCTGGCGCCGAAAAACAAATAATGACGGCGCCAGGCGGACCTCTCTGGGGAGCACATTCCATAGATTGGGCGCCACCACAGAAAAAGCCCTCCTCCAAGTACCTACCCTCCTAATTTCTTTCACGGAGGGTTCCTGGAGAAGGGCCTCTCCCGCAGATCTCAAGGGGCGGTCGGGCATATATGGATGTAAGCGCTCCTTCAGGTAACCAGGTCCCAAGCCGTTTAGGGCTTTATAGGTCATAACCAACACCTTGAATTGGGCCCGGACTTCAATGGGAAGCCAGTGAAGCTGTCGGAGGACTGGAGTCATGTGAACATAACGCCCCGTCCCCGTCAGCAACCTGGCACCTCTATTTTGAACCAACTGAAGTATCTGGACCATCTTCAAGGGAAGCCCCACGTAAAGCGCGTTACAGAAGTCAAGGCGGGAAGTCACCAGCGCGTGTGTCACCGTCTCCAGGCAGTCATACTCCAGGTAGGGGCACAGCTGATTAATCAGCCGAAGCTGAAGGAAAGCGCTCCTTGCCACCGCTGTCACCTGAGCTTCCAATGAAAGCTCCGGGTCGAGGAGTACTCCTAAGCTGCGGACCTTGTCCCTAAGAGGGAGTGCAACCCCATTCAGGGCCAGGTCAAATCCACCCTCTCCGAAGCCCGATCCGCCAACCAACAGGACCTCTGTCTTGTCTGGATTGAGCTTCAGTTTATTGGCTCTCATCCAGCCCATTGCCTCGGCCAGGCACCGGTTCAGTACAGCCACTGCCTCACCTGGATTAGTGGAAAATGAGAGGTAGAGCTGGGTATCATCAGCGTACTGATGATTCCGTAGCCCACACCTCCTGATGACCTCTCCCAGCGGTTTCATATAGATGTTAAACAGCAAAGGGGACAAAATGGAGCCCTGTGGTACTCCATGGCATAGCTGCCATGGCGCAGAGCCATAGTCCCCCAGCACTACCTTCTGGAATCGGCCGTTGAGATAGGAGCGGAACCACTGCAAAGCAGTGCCTCCGACTCCCAATCCCGCTAGCCTATCCAGAAGGATACCATGGTCGATGGTATCGAAAGCCGCTGAGAGGTCCAGAAGAACCAACAGGGACGCACTCCCCCTGTCCTTCTCCCTGCACAGGTCATCATACAGGGCGACCAAGGCAGATTCAGTACCGTACCCGGGTCTGAAGCCGGACTGAAATGGGTCCAGATAATCAGTTTCATCCAAGAGTGCTTGGAGTTGTCCCGCCACCACCCGCTCTAACACCTTGCCCAGAAACGGGATGTTGGCCACTGGTCTATAGTTAGTGGCCATCTCTGGATCCAGTGACGCTTTCTTCAGGACCGGACGGACTACCGCCTCCTTTAAAGGGGCAGGCACCCGACCCTCCCTCAGAGAAGCGTTAACCACTTCCAAGATCCAGGTCCCAATCCCGTGCTTGGAATTATTTAATAACCAAGACGGGCAAGGGTCCAATAGGCAAGTGGTGGGATGTACTCATCCAAGCACCTTGTCCACATCATCGGGCCGCAATAACTGAAATTCATCCAATAATTCTGGACCAAACGGCCGCATTGGCGTCTCCCCAGAAACCTCTGATTCATTAGTGGAGTCCAGCTCGTGACGAATCTGAGCGATTTTATCCCTGAAATGCCTGGCAAAGTCGTCACAGCGGGCCTTTGAGGGTGGAACCGGATCTTCCTTGGGACCCGGGTGAACCAGGCCTTGCACCACTCGAAAAAGCTCCGCCGGACGGCATTGTGAGGAGGCAATGGAATCGGAAAAAAAAACTTCTTTTTCACCGCCTTCACCGCCACAGCATAGGCCTGATAGTGGGCTTTCAAGTGTGTTCGGTCTGATTCATCCCGTGATTTCCTCCACCTATGCTCTAGCCGTCTCCCAACCTGCTTCATCGCTCGCAATTCAGGTGTATACCAAGGGGAAGAGCGGGCTCTGCCCGGTGGGAGAGGATGCTTAGGAGTGATCGTGTCCACAGCCCTGGTCATCTCCCTGTTCCACAGTTCGACCAAAGCCTCGACAGGAGCACCATTCTTGTTAGCCGGAAACTCCCCCAGGGCCTTCAGGAATCCATCCAGATCTATCCGGCTCCGGGGGCAGACCCACACAATCGGATCCGCACCCTTACAGAGGGAGAGGTCGCTCTCGAGCACAAACCTCACCAGGAAGTGATCTGACCATGACAGGGGAGTCACACATAAATTTCTCACCCTCAGGTCACCCTCTTCCTGCCCCGTCAAGAAAACCAGGTCCAGAGTGTGTCCACGTTCATGGGTCGGGCCGGAGACATGTTGAGACAGCCCCATGGCCGTCATGGAGGCCATGAAGTCCTGAGCCGCCCCGGTTAGACCAGACTCAGCATGGAGATTGAAGTCCCCCAGGACCAACATCCTGGGGGTCCTCAACGCCAGGTCCGAGACGGTCTCTGTCAGCTCAGATAGGGAGACTGTTGGGCAGAAGGGTGCACGGTACACCAACAGAATCCCCAATCTGTCTCGTTCGCCCAACACCAAGTAGAGGCACTCCAGCCCTGGCCTCGAAGGGACCGGAAGTCCCGTGAGAGAGATGGAGGCTTGGTAAACCAATGCGACCCCCCCCTCCCCTCCCCTCCCCTCTGGGCGTGAACAGTGCTGAACCAGATACCCAGGCGGGCACAATTGAGAGAGGGCAGCATCCCCCCCCCCCCCCAGGTCTCCGTTATGCAAGCCAGGTCGGCCCCCTCATCCACAATCAAGTCATGGATGAGGGAAGATTTATTATTGACCGACCTGGCATTGAGCAGCAGCACCGTCAGGCCTGAGGGGCGGTTGACAAGGCTACCTGGCACCCTCTGGGTGGGGGAAGAACCAGAAAGAGGGACCGGTGTCAGCCATCTGTCCCTCCTTCTACGTGGACATGTTAAGCCCCCACTGCTGTTACGTCCATTGCCCATAACCACGCCAATGGCAGCGCCCGCGCGCTCCCCAGGAAACATAAACGTCGACATGGCCAGGGACGACTCCATAAAAACAGATTAAACAGGATAAAACTATAAAGCAGTTAAAGAAAAGAAGAGAAGAAAGAGAGGAAAAAGAAAAAAAAATCCCCCTTCCTAATGTACAACGGTAGGCGGGTCAATTTCAACCAATGCCCCTGGCCAGCCCAGCCCCCCGCTTGGCCCCCGAACGGCTCCCAAACGGCGGCGACTGCCCTTTGGCCGTCGCCCTTTGGCCGCTGGCCCGAGGCCGCCAGCCCCGGCCGCCGGCCGCGCTTTGAGTCCACAGGGTGCTTCCGAAGCCCCGCCCGGTCCTGCATGCGCTCACCTGTGCGGGCGGGCGGGGCAACCCGAACTGGACCTGCATGCTGGCCGGTGGTACAGGCCTCCGTTGGCGGCGCGGCAGCGTGCAGCTGTTTGTGCGCGAAGGTCCTTCCTTCCTGCAGCGCAGGGGAACAGCGTGCAGGCGCTGGAGCGCGAAGGTTCTTCCTGCAGCGCGGGGCAGGTGTTTCCTGTCCGGGCGCTGCTTCTCTGTGCCGCCGG
The DNA here is from genome assembly GCF_004798865.1 of Varanus komodoensis. Lineage (NCBI taxonomy): Eukaryota > Metazoa > Chordata > Lepidosauria > Squamata > Varanidae > Varanus > Varanus komodoensis. The sequence goes on from NW_025335548.1 coordinate 7,028,155, forward strand.
CCGTGCTTTGAGTCCACAGGGCGCTTCCGAAGCCCTGCCCGGTCCCGCACGCGCTCCAGAATCATTAGCCAGAATCATTCTTGTGCACTCACAATTTCAAGGAGTATTGCATCTTTGGATGCAAAATTACCGTATTTTTCGCTCTATAAGACGCACCTAGTTTTTAGAGGAGGAAAACAAGAAAAAAATATTCTGAATCAAATGGTTTACTAAACTATTTAATAAACTATAACAGAATACAGTAATACCGTATTTCAACCTTGTAAAGTGAACAGCAGTCAGCAGTGGCATTAAGAACCATCATCACTATCATTAACAAAAGAGAGACTTTAAAGGTCGAGTACTCTTCTAGTTTTCGTTGAACCCATAGAACTCATCATCACTAGAGTCAGAATTTATGAAGCTCTGTTGCTCACAATCACTGACATCACTTTCTTAGTAGTGGAATTATTGAAGGAATCCACAATCTACACCAGTTATACAAGAGCTGCTGCGGACAATTCAATAACAAATCTAAAAAAGCCAGTAATGTCCACGCTGCCCTATTAGTAAATAATAGAAAAAAACTTCTGAAAAAAATTAGATATTGTACAGTAAATCAAACACACAGTGGGCTAAGTAGCCTTTGAAGAATAAACTTCATACACAAAGGTAATGCTGTTCAAATATCCACTGATCCTAAAAAAAATGTGTCTGATCAACTAACAGATAACTGATCCATGGAAAGCTTCCTGATAATCACAGGCACATTCCCCATCACTTCCCCATGGGCTTCATTAAAAGACGGGTTGCCATTTGAAAACACACACCGACCTGTGATTAACAGCTCTCACCTGCGCCAGAGGAGGGGGGGGGCAGAGCAGGGTGCACCGAGTGTGTGCCGGCCAGGTGTGGTGCAGCCAGGCTGGCAGCGTGCCGGCGGTGGTCTTCCGGGTGGCGCGGCGGCAGGTCTTCCCGGGCGGTGGGGGTGAGCAGTCCGTCTTTCCGTGCGGCTGGCAGGTTAAAGCCCACAGCTCTCACCTGTGCCGGAGGGGGGTGGCGGAGCAGGGCGCGCTGAGCGTGTGCCGGCCAGGTGGTGCCACGTGGTGCAGGCAGCCGGCAGCGTCCCGGGCGTCGGGCACACGCACATTTGCTCTATAAGACGCACAGACATTTCCCCTTACTTTTGAGGGGGAAAAAGTGTGTCTTATAGAGCGAAAAATACGGTAAGCTTTCTAAGGACATCCTGAACATGGAAATACCAGTCCTTGTTACCAGGAGGCCCTGCTGCCCCCTTCAGGCCTCAGTGGAGGGTTGCAGCCCTGACCTCACTTTCCCCTCCAGCATCGGTCATTCCTGCTTCTACTTCCTATTCTTACAGAATTTAAGCTTTTAATATTCTTTTTGTGGCTTCATGGCTTAGTAAGCTTCCACAACTCAGTAAGGATATGCTCTCATCTTCTACCACTGCCATTCTGAAGAGGCAAATATGGTGGGCACTTTTCTGGCAACCTTTGAAGCGAGGGGCAGGGGATGTGAGATAAGCCAAGGGTGGGACCACTCCAGAGGTCTGTGACTCTAAGCATGCCCCTCGTTATTCTGGGCTCTGGCTTGTCTCGACAGTTGATGTGCAGGCCAGACTGACTCAGCATAAACTGCCCCACAGTATCTGTGGGAAAGGTGGGTGCAGACTGAGTCTAAAATGACTGAATCTTTGGGACTGCATGTATCAAAGCATCCTAGAACTTACATTCCACAACAGAATTCCGATTTTTCCTTTTTAAATGAACCTTAAAGGCCACACTTGCACATAGATGCATGGCTATAATTTAAAGCAATTTTTTTCTTAAGATCATCTAAAAAGTTACAAAATAACATGCATGGTTTTGAGAATTACAGAAATTTTCTTCAGGCTGGATGTTATGTAAATAGCAGTGTCAGGTAAAGAAAAAACTGGGCAGGAGGTTTAACTTCCTATATTTCTTGACTGGGTGTTAGGCTTTTTTTCTGTCTAAACTTGCATGTGATTGTGCCATTAATTAGATCAGACTCTCCTCTGTTCCATTCTTCCCTCATCTCCCTTTAGCTTCCAACACTCCCAGCCAACATAGACCTTGGGTAGGAATCCTGTGTGTTGTACTCCACAACATTTAGAAGGGACCAGGCTGGGGAAAGCTGCTGTACTAGTGCAAAATATTCATGTCCATTAAGGGCTGCTCCATATTTCACTTTTGTTAAAAAAAAAATCGAATCATAGAATAGTAGAGTTGGAAAGGGCCATGAAGGCCATTGTGTCCAATCTCTGCTGTTGCAGGACTCCAAGTTACACCATCGTAATTCCTCACATCTTTCCTGGCTGTGTAGCTTTAGGCTACTTGAATTCTGATTCTTTTTGCGGGGGCGGGAAGAGCAGCAGAAGTGCTTTTGTCTGCCTTCTTCTGAAAGCTTTCATTTGTTTTAAAAAAGAAGTTAGCTTCTCACAGAACTTAGATGCAGGATGGAAGCATTGGTGGAAAGAACCATGGTGGGACTGTTAATGCTGGTAGTGCCTTACTCATTCGTGCCCGGAAAACACTTGGGGTGTTAACATGGATCCTTCTGGTTGGCCTGCAGCAAAGTGCGAGCAGCATGCTCTCTCCCTGAGTGTGTGTCATGCCTCCATCTTTTTCCTCCCAGAATCGTCTTTGCTGATTTCTTCATTATGAACCTTATTCTCTGGGTGAAGGGATCTTCAGCAGCGATTCCCTTTGGCACTCTGGTTGCTATCTTGGCCATGTGGTTTGGGATCTCTGTCCCGTTAACCTTCATCGGGGCTTACTTTGGATTCAAAGAGAAGGTAAGTTAGAAATACCGTGTAGTACAAGTATCTCTTCTAACATTTCATTCAGCCACTTCAGAATGCCCAAAATACCTGCCATCCAGGATCCCAAGGACTGGGAGTGCAAGGAGGAAATGTCTCAGCGCTGCTCCAGAAGTACTTGTACAAGCAGTGCCAAAAGGTTTCTTGCAGCGTAGCAATATAATACATGGCTATTGTGTTACAGCGCAAAAACCGTTAGAGTTGTTCACCCTCGCATTCTGCAGTGTGTGTTTAAAAAGCCGCTACGATGGTGCATGGCAATTCCAAACCACAAAAAATTAAAGCAAGAAAAATAGACACAGTGCAATCCTATAGACAATAGGAAGCCCAGCCATTGGAGTCGGGAGTCGCTGCACGGTCCCTGCAGCATGGTGCCCTGAAAAGATAAACATTAAAATGTTAAACAGACTGCGTAATTTAAAAGGCTAGATTGGGAAGATGCATCTTGACATCCTTTGTAAAAGACGAGCAATTAGGAATTGATCATCGTTTTTGACAGATTGAATTCCTTCGTTTGGGAGCAATTCCAGAGAGAGGCTGTTGATGCATGACCAGCACACCCTCCAGAGGGCCTCATCTGCAGGTCTTCGTTCTTGGGCAAATGAGATGGGTGGTCCTTTGGTTGAACATATTCTAAGCCCTTTCAAGGCTACAATCTACCCCTTGAATTGCACCTGGAAAATAACTGGCAACCGGTGCAGGACTTTCAAGACAGGTGCAGCATGGTGTAGCCGCCAGCGTTTTGGCTGCCATGTTTGGATACTTTTCAGGGTGAGTCCAGATGTGATCCGACAAAGACATGGATAGCGTCGCTCAGTCAGACTGCTACAAGAAAGGTTGAGTTTATGCAGCAAGCACAATCCGAGACACCACCATTACCTGAAATTCCGAGGACAGTGTAGAATCCAGTATCATTCCCAAGCTGCAAACTTGAAACATTGTGGGATGTGCAAGCTCCTGCAGAACAGGCAGAGTTGAATCCCTGAGTGAGGCTGACCAATGATCTGTCCAACTTACCTGGTTTTAATTTTGGCTCGTTTGTTTTGGACCCACTGTTACTTGTACCTAGGCAGAATTGAGGGATTCAAAGGGTGTAGCACATCTACTCCAGTGAACCATATAAAACGGCCTTGAAAAAAGCTTGTAGAAATGCAGGGAGGTCCGTGACTTTGGGGCTACCTTTTGATGCATTATTTTTCCACTGGGTCAGAAGGAGCCCTTCCAAGGCATCGATGCCACAGGTATTTATTTATTAGATTTCTTTCTTACATTATTCTCCCCCTCCTGTCAATCTTATCCCCACAGCAACCACCCTGTGAGATAGGCTGGGCTGAGAGTCTGGGACTGGCCCAAAGCCACCCATTTGGCTCCATGGCTGAGCAGTTCTAGAACCCAGATCTCCTGGGTCCCAGTCCTGCACTTTTAACCACTACACCACACTGACTCAGGTATCAATACTTTCTCATCATGGAAATATGTTGGAACATTGAATTTTTTGCAGCCTTTTTGGGGAGTTGGCCACTTCCCAACTTAATTGTTTAGCAGTTTGTTTACAGGTATTTACCTGGTTACTTCTGTTCCTTTTCTCTCCAAAGCCTATTGAGCACCCAGTGCGTACAAACCAGATCCCTCGCCAGATTCCAGAGCAGTCCTTTTTCACCAAGCCTTTGCCAGGGATCATCATGGGAGGCATCCTGCCCTTTGGATGTATCTTCATCCAGCTCTTCTTCATTCTTAATAGCATTTGGTAAGTGCAGACTCCTTTGTGTTCCAGAATGAAAGAAGATAACTAGGAGTGAGGAAGTTATGTACTCCAGCTTCCATCAGCCCCAGGCAGCATGGTTTGTGGCCATGGATGAGGACAGTTGTAGTCCAGCAGCATCCGGAGGACCACAGGTTGCCTGGAATGAAACACTTTTCCCTTGAGCAGAGATTTTCCACTGTGTCTCTGCATGATTAGCTGCACTGTCCTTCCCTCTTTCTCATGATCCCTGGGATTTTAATTCATTCTTTACAATCCTTTAATACCACTTTTCCAAAAGCTTTCTTTCTTTCTTTTAAGGCCAGGCTGCTGTTTCTCAGTCTCAGGGGCAGTTGGCTCTTGATGCCAAGTCTGGGGGTGGGGGGTTGGCGTGAGTCCCTGCTCAGCATTCAGCTTCTCCCAGTGGGTAGTCCGTCTGCAGAACAGTGACTTATTCAGAAGCAAAAAGGAGGGGTGTGTGAGTGAAAATGGGGAAACCTGACAGAGGATTAGATTAAGCTGAGCTAACAAGGCTGGGTACCAGAGGCTTGGCTTGCAGAATCAGGGCCTAATCTCAGCCTTGTTAGGCTGTTGTGCTGGGAAATTCATAGTCTCGTGAAAGAGGGCGGGCAAGGAGAACCTTGGATGCAAGATAACCAAGTGCATGCTTTCGTTCCAGGTCTCACCAAATGTACTACATGTTTGGCTTCCTGTTCCTAGTTTTTATCATACTCCTGATTACGTGTTCAGAGGCGACAGTCTTGCTGTGCTACTTTCATCTATGCGCAGAGGTAAACAGATGGGTCTTCTCATTACCAAGGCTGGTGCATTGCTGGATGGGATTAGCCACCAGCCAGGGGCTTCCAGGGGGCTGAGCCACATCTGCAGGGTGCTGGTTCTTTAGCGCTGAGCGGCATTGGACGGATTTATGGGGTTGCAGCTGCTGGCTGTGCAGAGACTTGCTCCACGGAACGAGAAGGCTGATGCTGTGTCTGGGAAGAGAGAGGACTCCCACGTGTAAGCCACTCAGTTATGGGCAAGCAGAGATAGAGGAAAACACTTCTGTGTGGTGGCACAAAGCCAAGATGCAAAGGGGGATGAGAATCGGGTATCTACAGACATTCTGTTCCTTTGCCTATGTAGCAGCCTGCCACAAGTTTCAGTGCCAAAACAGCCTTCCCAGCGCCTCATCAGAGTATATCTGCATTACCAGCCGGAACATTAAAAAAGGCATAGGCTTTCCTGTAGTTGCATTTCCCACTTCTTTTTTGAATTGCATGTACCTGATTAAATAATGTTGTCCTTCAAGGCTAGCTGGCATGATTGCAGTTTTGCTGTACAGGTACAGATCACATTCCTGAATGCAAACGTCAGTATTGCGAGCATCTCGCCTTTCATATAAGAGGGGAGGGAAGGGGGATCATGTATTTGGCTCTTAGGAAAATGCTGTCCTTGGGAGTGCTTGATGATGATTTCCAAAGCCAACGGGGCTGAATTGGTCTGGGCTTTGGCTTGCACAGCCACCGATGCTTCTGTTACTAATGGGAGCAGAATAAATCCTTGCGATTCTGTAATGGCAGGCAGCATGATGCTGAGGTTCTCTTGGTGCTGGCTTTCTTTTGCCGAGCTCGACAGGCCACAGTGATGCTGTTGTTTTGCCATCGCCCTTCCTTGTGCTGCATAGTTGGCTAGCTCACAGCCCATCATGCCCACATCTGGGATAGACGGATGCCCTGTGGCTTGCAGGGAGCAGTTACACTGAGTAAGAATACCTGGGAACAAATCCCCAGGCAGAAGTTGCTCAAAGAACAGGAGTTAGCTGATAATTTTCTAGAAGCTTTGGATCAGCTGCTATCTAGATTTTAAGTAACTTTATCTGCATCTAAACTCACAACTACGAGGAGCAAGGAACGGAACCAAGCATAGAAAGATGGGAGACCCATTTTAAATAAAATATATTTCAGAGTAATGCTACAAATACGTGCAAAAAGGGATTCCTTTAGCCCCCTTAATATACATAAGCAGCCTTTGTTAGCAATTTCAGAAACCCTGGGTGGGCAGAAGGTAGATTACGAGCTCTAGTTGACTGGTGGGTAATTTGCAAGTGGTCAGCAAGGCTCTCCATCTCCCAGTTGTTGGAAAATAGCTATTTTTAACTCTGAATGAGACAGTCCCTGGTCTCTGGTAATTCAGACGCACAGGTGTGCATATTGGACACCACAGCGGGCCCATGGGCTAATCAGCTTTGCCTCCCAAGCCACCATTTTATGCAGGGCTCCTCTCGGTGGACATTGCAGTCTAGCAAAGAACATGTATGGCCCTCAGGCTTGCAGTCTGCCCTCTGCTGGTATCGCCTCGTTCTGTCCTGCAGGCTTGATTTTGTCTTTCACCCTCTGTTGTCGTTTTTCCTAGGATTATCACTGGTGGTGGAGATCCTTCCTAACCAGCAGCTTCACAGCTGTTTATCTCTTCATCTACGCCTTTCACTATTTCTTTTCGAAACTCCAGATCACAGGCACCGCCAGCACAATTTTATATTTTGGGTACACCATGATCATGGTCTTGCTCTTCTTCCTTTTCACAGGTGAGTTGATTGTGCAAGGCTTTGAGCAAGCTTTTGTACCGTATGTGACATACGTACTAATCCAGGCGGTGGTTTTTCTAGAATGGGTTGTTGGGTTTTTGGGCGTGAGTGGACTTCTGCAGTGTTTTCCTCCTGCCTTTTTCAGTGTTATCCTCTAGTGCTTGATCAGCTCCCTTTTGCACCCAGACCTCCAGGTTGTTTGGGGGCTCAGTAACACAGTGCCCACACGGCCCTTGCCATCTGCCAGGTTTAAAACAAAATGGTTTGTTGCTGTGTGCAAACAACGCCTGCCTCTCTTCTGCCCTCTGTCTTGGATGGAGAAGCCTCTACCACATTTGTGGCCAGAGGTCCTCTGGAATGGAGAAAGAAATTCGAAGAGGAATTGAAAATAGCCATGATCATACTGCCTTTCCTTCAAAGCTGCGGTGTGACCGCACTTGGAATGCACCGTACAGCTCCGGTCACTGTACCTCAGAGAGGATATTGTGGGGTTGGAAGAGGTGCAGAAAAAGGAAAGCATAGAAACAGAGAAACAGAGCGAGTCAGAAGGGACCTCCCGGGACATCTAGTCTGACCCCTGCTCCAGCCGGCTCCGCTCACGACACGCCCACCACGTGCACGTCCAGCCTTTCCTTGAACCCCCTCACCGATGGGGCCTCAACGAAAGCGGCACTGGGGCTGGAGCCAGCCATTCCCTTGTGAGGAGCAGTTCCAACATCTGAGCATGCTTGGCTTAGAGAAGAGGAGAGGAAGCAGAGGCGTACAGCATTCTGTATGGCGAGGAGGAAATGTACAGAGAGAAGTTTATCTCCCTCATAATAGGAGAACCCTCCTCTGAAGCGGAATGCTGAGAGATTCAGGACAGATACAAGGAGAGCCTTCTTCACTTCATAGTGAAATGGGAGCCCGCAAAGATGAGCTGTGGAATCCTCTGCTGCCACGCATAGTGAGGGTTTCAAAAGAGGTCGGGCAAAGGCGTGGCAGAGAAGATGATGAGAGACCACTTTATGCTGCCATCAGTATCAGAAGCTGTGTACCTGTGTGTCCCAGCTTCTGCAGGGGAACTTGGGTGAGAAGGTGCCGTTGCCCTCATGCCGTGCCAATGGGCTTCCTTTGGGCAGTTGCTTGGCTACTGTGCGAACAGAATAACGGACCAAAAAGTATATTTGCCTTTTCAGCATCAGGGCTGCTCTTACATTCTTATGCAAGTTCCAGGTATTGCAGGCATAAGATGTAACTTGTAATGCTAAACTCTTGGCTTTTCCCCCAAATATTTTACAGTCCTGGTCCCCTATCAGCATGGTAGATTACAGGATTGGCACATGTGAGACATGGGACAAGAGGAAACATATTTAAGCCATCCTTTCCAGGCTCGTTTTACTGCAGGTGCTCCCTTTTGGAGTGTTAAATCCTCATGTACCAAGCCAGGGGTCCATTTAGTGCTAAGAAGACAGTTTCCACATTCATTCTGTAATCAAGTGTACAGGAAGAGACACATATAGGTGTGAACCAGCCCTGGGTCTGTTTGAAGGGGAGTTGGTGTTATAATTGGTACAACAGTTGAGGAGCTTAAGTTTACAAAGGTCATCAAGGTTCCTTCCAAATTCTACCACAGTCTTTTTGTTAATTGTTCCCCTCCTCATCACTGCAGTCTTGCAGAAGGATTTATCCTTTCGTTATCAGATGGGTAAAGCAAAATGCAAGCAGGATGTAATCTTGCCAATTTAAAATTGTTAGAAAGCAAATACAGGAACTGTGGATCCCAGCAAAACCCCTGTTTTAAGTCTCCCCCTCTGCAGACAAGCTCCAGATGGCTCCCTATAATTTACTCCAAATAAATTTGAGCGTTAAAACATTGTCTTAATTTTGAACTAAAACAGCCAGCTAATGCCCGTCTGGGTTTCAGCTTAGGTTAGCTGCCAATTTCAGTTTTGCTCCCATGATGTAAATTGCTAGAATTAGAAATATCCTTTTCATATGCGAACGGATAATTGCAGTTGTCACAGCAGCTGCTGAAAGGGATTAAAATCTCTAGATAGGCCTCACCGCCCTTCATATCAGGGAGACGAGAGACAACCTAAATGGGCTGTGGTAAAGTTTGTCCTTGTGCATTCTCACATTGGGGTCTGGCTTGGAGGTCACGTGCTTATCACGAGTTGGAGGCTCAGATCGAGTTGCTGTGCCGCTCCTTTCCTTCCAGGCCCCTTTCCTTTCTTCCCTTTCTCACCGTGCTTTTCCCGGATGTGTGCACGGGGCAAGCGATGGCTTGTGCCTATTGGGTGTTGCCTGCCGTTCACGCCCGCAGTTCCGTTTCAGTTAATGGGTCTGTGGAATTTACGCTTCTTGTCAACCATGTTGCCTGACTTGGATCTTGTCAACAAAGTGTGGCTGGAGCAAACCAAGGAAAGGTGAAGAGACCCCCCCCGGCCCCCCCGGCCCCGACAGCCTCTTTTGGCGAAGTGGAAGGTGTTCTCTGAGCCTGGTCTTAAAGTTGCTGTTCTACTGGATGTAGCGAGTGGGCCGGGCACTCACTCCTTGCTGACTCTCCAAGGGTCTGTGTTACCAGATTCAGAAGAAGACAGGGATGAAGAGATGGGAGGGCAGGGGGAGCAAAGGGGGCAGGATCCTTTGCAGCTCCATCCAGGTCACTGCCCTCAGTTTCCCAGGCTGACCATGAGAGCAGCATGTTTGGAAGTGGCAGGAGGGGAGCCAGGAGAGGAGGGGCTGCTGTAGCCCTGCCTGGTCCCTGAACCTGTAAAAAGACAGCCCTGGAAAAGATGAGCTACTCAGCTTGACGACTTGCGTAGGTCTCTGGCTGGCTCTCCACCAGTGGTGGATGAAAAGGAAGGACAGGGAGAAGTTTCCCATTTGGGCTCAAAACTCTTTACGTGAACTAGTTTCGTGAGAAATGCAAAGCAACCATTCTAGGAATATCTAAGTTTATTTAGTTATTGAATTTATTTGAGGGCGGCGCACTAGCGGTGTGCTCTCTGGACGGCCTTCAGTATCCGCCCGTCTTTAATACTCTGATTGGAAGAAGCACTGATTCTGGGACTTGAGCAGAGAAGTGACTTCTGCCAGTGCTCCCCTGGGTACTGAGCCACTCCGATATCTCAGGCGTGTGCCCTCTGTTTGCCTATCTCAGTGGGCTCCATGTGCAGGCAAACTGCTCCCGGTGAGGGTACGAAGTGCCACTCCCCTGGGAGCACCATAGCTTTTCTGGCTCCACGTGGGGTGGATGTAGCTGAGTCTAAGCCTCTCTTCCCACTCCCAGTCTTTTCCTTTGATGTCTCGCGGGGCCTTCCCCCCATAGCCCAAGGGGGCACTGGAAGAATTTGTTGCTCTGGCCTGACAGCCCACTGTTCCTTGTCATTATTATTTCTTCTTTCTTCTCTTTTTTTCTTTTTAACTTGGAGCTAGCAATTTGCAATATGATATTGAGGGTAATAATATGGTAAGTGAATGAGTATATTTTGAGCTAGGATAGCTTTATGATTACTGCCATCCTTAGTGCTCTTGGATAGAGGAAAAAAATGCTGCATTTAGTCGAAGTATGTGACTACCTCATGCCCTCCGTTTTGTGATCATCATTTCCACTTGGGAGTTAATGCCATTTTCAAAACTCAGTTTTGATCTCCCAAGTAAATTGTGTTTAGAATTTCAGAGTCTGAAAGCAGCGACCACTGATTGAAAGCAGTATGATACAAAGTGTTCTCAGGCACAATATGTATCGCTGGAGTGTAGAATGTGCTCCATTTTGTTTCCTTGCATTTGCTCCGTGCTTAGAATTTTCCCCCTGCATTAACATGGCGCAGAACCAGGTGGAATGTTGGCAGCCTCCGTTCAAGTGTTTGGGTCTGTCTTGATCTGGTGATACCATGTCTTTTTAAAAACACCAAGCATGAAAATCCAGCTGGGCAAGCATCAGCATTTTTCCAGGTTAACACAGAGTGCGCAGCCTAAAATTGTTGCTGATTTGCTCTGTGGTCACGTCTGTAGAATGTTTTGCAGAGGTCAAGGACAAATGCTCAAAGAGAAGATGTTGAGGGGTTGGCCCGAGTGCACTTAGCTGAGTGTCTTTGCTGAGGAGGGAATCACATTCTGGCTGTTGGAAAAAAAATCATACGAACTTGAAGCATCCCATTTGCCAGTGGTGTAGCTGGATGGGTTTGCTGCAAAGCTGTCAAAAGGAAGAGCAGCGTCGGAAAGACTGTGTCTGCATTTGTTCAGGCCAGCACCTAAAAGTCACTGCTGTTCATTGCCTGAGTAAAATGGACCTCTTCACTGAAGCCTAGCATCTTCCAATTTATCTCATGATCCATGGCAAAAATGAACTCCAGAAGATTACATCAGGGAGATTGGTGCTATACCAAACTTAAGTTCTGACCTTCAGTTTTCCACTTCTCTCCTTAAACACTGAACAAGAGCTCCTTTCTTGGTGGGACTGGTGATCCAACTATCCCAGCCTTTAACCTCTGATAAACCCATCTTCCTTTCTGCAAGATGTATTGGTGGCCACCGGTTTGTACAGCTGTAAAAGGGGATCTTGCACATTCATGGAGAAGGGCAGCATATCTCCTCTTATCTGCTGTCCTGAATTTCTCAAGAAGCCTTTGCAGGTTCTTGAGAAGGTTCTGTCCTCACCTGCAAGGGTGTTGTGTTTTGCCTTCAGAAATGTTCTTTTCCTGATAGGCATTTCATTTCATTTTGATATGGGATTGAGGCTGAATGGGGGAGCTACCGACCCATCTGTAGGGAGGGAGGTGCTTGAAAGAGCAGGATTTGCCAAAATGTCCCCTCCATGCTGGGAGCGGAAGTGATGTGGCCTGATGTTTCCAATTACACCTTTTGCTCATACTAATTGATCACAGGTTTTGGTGCTGGCAGTGACCGCTGAGCTCCGATAGTTCAACAGCCTTTTCGAGTTTCCTTGCTGTTACTACTGTATCACTAAATCACTGTGGTTTGGCTAAAGGAGATCTTGGTTTGTAGTAATTCCGCAGTGATGAAATTCTGACCCGTCTCTGTACCACAGTGGAGACTTTAGAAGCAGAATTTGGCTTCTGGTTCAGAGCATGTACAAGAACATCCATGTTGTTCATCTAACAGGATCTGTAGGTGTTCCACTTGTTTGAAATCTCAGTAAATCTTATTTTTTATTGAATTTATATGCCACACCCTTAGCCAAAAGGGCTCTCTGGACAGCTTACAATCACGGGCACAACAATAAAATCAGTTAAAGTACAATTTGAGTATACAGTTTATGATTACTGTATATCTTTGTGATTGTAATGAATGTCCCCAGTATGTTTATGTCAAGCTCATCTTCAGGTGACACTGAGCATAGCTGGAAACCATCTATCAGGCTTAATTGCGCTGGTGCTTCAGCATTTGACAGCAGTGCTCAGGGCCTGAAATGTTTGTTTAAAGGCTCCAAAACATGCTCTCTGCTATCCAGCCAGCGGAAAACCCCCTGAGCGTTTGTGTATAAGAGTTTGCACAAGATGGGTAGGGGGTTACCTGGAGAAATTAGAAAGGGGGATTCCAGGTATGACCCCAGGGACTGCAGAGGTCACTTCAGTGCCAGCAAGAGCTGCGCACACAGTGCGAGTCACCCGTAAACTGGAAGGGCTTGGAGCTGTTGAGCCCGTAAAGGAATTAAATGCCTTTCGTGGCTGGCGTATGATCTCCTATCAAGCGCAGTAAATCAGCCGTCCCCCCCACTGTGAGAGGATGAGCACCGCAACCCTAGAGCAAGAAGGTAATCTGCAAGACGCAATGGCAGCCTGTAGGGGAAGCAAGCTTTCACTAGGAAAAGGAGTTGCAGGACGTGGGGCTGGAAGAAGCAACCAGGTGCGGGCGAGTGGTGCTGCATCTTCTGTTCCCCTTGGCAAGGACAACTTTTTTGTTGGTAGTGGCTGTGAACCTGGTCTGACAGGCACGGGGAAGGGTTGCGGTTCGGACGGCAAGGTTATGCTTCTCTTGAAACCTGCTTTCTAAGAGAGATTATGGAACATCCCGGCACCCGGGACAAGTGGCACAAGCGTGAGGGTCCTGGGAGTGTGGGAGAGTGGAGTGGGGAATGCCTGCAGCAGCCTCAGTGTCTTCCCACCCCGTCTTCCCAGCCCAGAGTCCCTGCTCTGCCGCAGGAGGAGATTAATGCTCGGGGGAGCCTGCTCTTGCTAAGCTTCTCAATGGCGATTCCCTGGTAAGCCTCTAAAGAACGTCAGGATTGCCTGGTGCAGCTGGGGATTGCTGGGCCAATGGTTGCCGATGGAAATCTTCAGGCAGGGAGAGCTGCATCGGCAGTAGCCCTGTAGTTCCACACAATCCCTTTATTTCTGTGTTTTATTTAAACGGCACTTACCTCACTTTCCGGTGTAAGCCCGGTCTCACTACCCAGGCAAGCTCTTGTGACCTCATATGCGTGAACACTGAGATGGGGGCAAAGACCAAACCGGCTGGCTTCACCTCTGCTGGTACCCCATTTCTGGCACCTGCACTTCACATGGGATGTCGGAGAAGAGGCACAAGGTGTGTACAGATGTGGAGGCTGCATGTAGTCGGGACCACCAAGCCTGGGTCAGGACCACTGTAACCCATTTATTTATATTGCGATTTCTATCCTGCCTTTTTCCTACAAAGGGCTCAAGGCAGCTTACATCATTCTCCTCCTCCATCTTATCCCCACAACAACAACCCTGTGAGGTAGGTTGGGCTGAGAGTCTGTGACTGGCCCAAAGTCACCCAGTTGGCTCCATGGGGACTAGAACCCAGATCGCCTGAGTCCCAGTCCCATGCCCTTAACCACGACACCACACTGACTCTCAGTGTGACCCTTTGCAGGCATCTTAACTGAGCTAAGGTGTTGAGGTTGGACCAGCAGGCTAGGATCCCCTTGGGCATTTAGGAAGCCTGCAAAGGAGATTTTGGGACCTGTAACTTGGCGGTGCGGGAATTCCAGCTTCCTGCTCATCTGCGCCATTGCTTTTTTGGAACCATTCTGGGGTTCAGTCCAAAGTGTACGTGAATGAGCACAACTTACTAAGACTGACAGGTCCATGTGCTTGTTTGCATGCCTGTTTATTTCATTTTTATATCACCCGATAGCTAAGGCTCTCTGGGTGGTTCTCGTATATTAAATTTTCCAAACTGGTTGAAGCAGAACGGATGTGATATACTGCTGTCTTGCTTTTAAGGGTGTGCATGTAGTTTTCATGCTCAGACCAAAGCTCCCTTTGATTTAGCACTTGCATGATTAAAACAAAAATACCAGCAGGTATGAAAGAGGCCATCAACCAGGGCCTGGCCAGAAGTCCTCTGCTCTAGAGCGTGATTCTCTCCAGGAAAATGTGGGAAGGTACAAACATCTTAACTTTTCAATTTCTTCTTGGTTTTTAGGAACAATTGGATTCTTTGCTTGCTTCTGGTTTGTTAGTAAGATTTACAGCGTTGTGAAGGTGGACTGAAGAACTTCCGTGATCTTGAATATATCTCTTGAATGGCTGGATGTATTAACCATGTACCAAGGATAAACAAATGTTACATCTTAAAATAATTAAAGCATACAAAGTTTCTTCCTTGGCACCAGAAAGAGGCTTTAAATGGAGTGGACCTAAAGCGCATGGGCAGTTCTGAAGAACTTGACTTGAGTGGCATTTTAAAAATGTCACATTCCGTGGAGGTTTTTTGTTATTCAAATCAGAAAGAGCAAAACCGGCTTAATGACAAAACTATGTGCATTCTGCTACTCCCACCCAGCCGATATTTCTTGTGACTCCTGTTTTTACACAATTACTTAATTATTCTGCCACAATATAGGACCGTCTGGTAAAATATTATGTTAAAAAGTGACTTTTTAAATTAAAAAGGTACAACTGTACATAATATTCTGCAACTCCTTTGCAGATAATGCGTCACCTCGCAAAGATGTACAAGCGTTTAGTGCTATGTGCTGGAAGAAACAGAAGCTATAGTTCTGTTTCAAATAAAAATACACAGTTCCAGCAGGATTGTGTGTGGCTGGTTCATCAGTTGCCTCAAATGTCCTTGGTTTGCTGGGTTCCCAAGAGGTAGGTTTATAAAGCATAATTAGAGACAACACAAGACCACCTTATGGTGAGCCAATCCACTGAGTGTTCTTTCAGTATCCCCTCCATGGACAGTGGCTGCCCAGAGCTTCAGACAGGACTTGTTTCCTAGCTCTGCAAGGAGATGGTGAGCTTTCAGTCTGGGACATCTGCGTGCAGGGTATGTAATATACCACTAAGAGAGATCTCTTCTGCAAAAGGTACCGCCTCTTCCTGAAAAAGGGCTAGAACGGGTTGGATAAAAAGGTCATTTGAGCTTGTTTAGGCTTTATACATTTCTTATCTCCTCGATGGAACATGATCTCAGATGGGATCTGTGGTCAAAGTCCATACATTTCTGAGCTTCCGGTATGATTTATGGACAAAAACAAAAACACATTTATGAAACATGCACACAAAAATGCCAGTCAATGGGAAAAGAATGCATAGATTTCAAAGTTACACACATCTGGGAAAAATAGGCATGGATTTTGGTACCAAAAGGGCTTCTTGTTTCATATGGATATGAGGCAAAGCAAGCTTCAAGGTGGGATTTGGGAGAACTTGAAGATGCTGGACTTTTCCTTGGATGTACATCTCTTGCTAGTAGTACCGAGTGACCTTTCGCTCTAAGCCAAGGTTCTGATCCCATTCAGCTCTATTGTCGCCATGTAGCTTCCTGGCTCATACCTAGCCAGCAAATTGTCCTTGTTTGGGGTCAGCCCCAAAGGACTCACTTTTTTGGAATCACATAAAGGGTCTGAGTGTTGCTTATTTTGGAGGAAGAGCAGAGGAGAACAGATCAAGCCAAGAACCAAGGGCAGTGGTTCTTGGATAGTCCAAAATACATATCCGCTTCAAGTGTCCTGCAATTGCCACAATTCAGCAGGATGGTATTAAGCGAAGGGATGGTTTATTTTAGAACAAGGCACAAACAAAAAGTCATACCTTTGGGGGGTTTCCTCTGCCATTGTGTAATACTTAGCCACAGTGCCTGTTAAAAAAAGATTGCCCTACATATTGCTCATCCATGCTCTGGATAGTAATTTACATGGACTAGTATTTCTACAAAACATATCCATCTATGCAAGAAAGCTGCTTTCGTCCTTAGCATTGGTTCCAAAGTATTCAACATCACGAATTTCCAGCATTCATGAACTAGCGCCCAAAACTGCTCTTTAGTTTGGAATGCACAGGAAATGCAATGGGGGATGAAAAGACATGGGAAATGTTTTAAGAGAGAAGGTTGGCTTTTAGGGCAGGGGCATAGGAACAAGGCTGGCTTAGACCAACCTGTCTGTCTATACTGCCTGGCCCTACCCCTCCAAGGTTCCCAGTTCGGCTTCACCCTGCCAGGAGATGCTGAAGTCTGATGCTTTTCCCATTTTTTCCTTCTGCAGTGAGGGGGCCAGGGTTTATAGCTGGCCTGAACATATGTAGTAGCCAAAATAATTTATTGTCTGTTTGCAAGCAGAGAAAAAACGTTTTGTCATTTGACTTGCAGCATCGAACACACAGATTTATAGCAGTTGCTAAGCCAAGGGGGCCCCCGGGTAGTTCTTGTTTGCCATAAAAAGTCGTATTAATCAGTTGTACAGGCTGGCCATATTTTTGTGTTTTGTTTTACTTTTCCCTCCTGCGCTGTTTGTCAGCAGGCACCATAATATATTGGAAGGCCATGGAGCCGCCATCAGAATGCCTTAGACTATATGGGCCAGAACTCATATAAATTCTTTTTACATCGTGGGGATACTCTCTGGGCACCAATAATGGAGAAATAAATAGAGTCAAATCCCCCATAGAAGCTGTAACTTCTGGAAGGGGGTGGGGGCCACCTTGCTGCTGAACTATAGAAAATTACAGTTTGGGAGCCAAACTGGTAGTTTATTGGTAATGTTGTTTTTCTGATGTCTCTGTGTTAGAACTTCGACTATTGGGTAAACACGGCAGCACTTTGCTTTTGGTGCCAATTGCAGAGGGAATATAGAGGAAAATGTTCCTTTTGAGAAGACGAGAGAGAAATTGAAAGGCTGAACTTCGAAACGCTTTGTTCTGGGGAGATGATGGAATTGGTTCCCTGTTAGCACCACCGTGCAATTGCTGAAAAGCTCTGAGACATGTTGAGCGGGCTATAGGATGAAGTTTGGAGAGCTGCATTTCAAAACAGCATTCAAGACATGCCTTTCTAAATTCTAACTTATTTTAATGGCATTCCATCCAAGAAACTTCAAGATGCCATCCTATGATAGTTATATTGCCCTCCCAAACTTCCTTTCCAACATAGATGCTTCAATATATTCAAATGTTTCTGCACAGCAACCGAATGCATTTGGATCTTTCCTACTTGGAATGATACCAAGCGATAACCCTTTGGGGCAGCCGATTTCCCATCCTTTAGAGGTGTGTTGGGTGTAGTTCAGCAACAGATGCCCTTCTCCGGGAACCCTCTATGAATGATATTAGGAGGGTGAGTACCTGGAGGAGGGCCTTCTCTGCGGTGGCACCCCACCTATGGAATGCACTCCCCAGAGAGGTCTGCCTGGCGCCGTCGTTTTTTGGCACCAGGCTAAGATCTTTTTATCTGAAACTTATTTTCATTGTTAATTTATTGGTATTTATAGGATTTTAAATCTTTTTAGCTGAGATGCACCTGGTTTTAATATTTTTATTGTATAATTTGTTATATTTGTATATTTTGTTCTTGTTGTGAGCCGCCCCGAGGCTTTGTTGCGATGGAGGTGGCATAAAAATGTTTTAAATAAGTAAATAAATAAATAGTTCACTTCATCTGACTGGAGCCACTGTCTGGACCGCAGGAAGGC
The DNA here is from genome assembly GCF_004798865.1 of Varanus komodoensis. Classification (NCBI taxonomy): domain Eukaryota; kingdom Metazoa; phylum Chordata; class Lepidosauria; order Squamata; family Varanidae; genus Varanus; species Varanus komodoensis. The sequence goes on from NW_025335548.1 coordinate 7,046,210, forward strand.
AGGCATGGGGGCACCTGATACGCTCATGTTTAGGACTGATTCACATATAAGCATGTACTGCAGGCTCAAGTGTTCCTTTCGTAGCCGATGGTGTAATGGCCACAGTTAAACGTGTTATCAAGGGTAGTATGAAGAAGGCTCTTTTGTTCAAGTAGTGACAACACAAAGCTTTTTCTGCATAGGACTTTTAATCCACCGCTTCTCAGGGCTTCTGTATCGGGCTTCTTCACTGCATTAAGTTCACCTCCTTTATGCATGGCTTGCTCTCCACCTGGGTTTTTTTTTTACAGATACAGCTGGTGGCTTGTGAAAGTGTCATTGCCTAACATTTCCAAGGAACAGTTGTGCGATATTTTCCCTCAGAAGCAAGATGCCTCGAAACTGTGCAAACAACATAGAGAACTTCTGCTGCATTTGTGGCGAGGTGCCATTTGCATCTCAGCAATGCAGCATGAGGGCAGTGGTAAAAAAGGCGAACCACCTATATTCTGGATGCCAAATAGGGGCTCAGGACAAGAGTTGGGCCCCCCATTATTGTTGCATTACATGTACCACTGATCTGCGTCATTGGCTAACAAGAAGGAAAAGTCCATGCCTTTCGCAGTCTCTTTTTTAAAGTAAATTTTATTATTATTTTCTACAAACTAAAGAAACTAAAAACCATCAATCATCAGAAACATCAGTCCTACTTTTTTTATAGCAATCCATAGACATATACAAATCTACGCATAGTCCCATTTCCCTAGCCATTAATAAAAAGAGTTCCATGTTTGATAGAAGTATGTATCCTCTTTCTCCTTCTGAGACAAAGTCAGTCTGCCCATTTCAGCACAGTCCAGAATCTTTTTTAAAATCAGTTCATCAGTGGGTGGTTCTTCGCTCCTCCAATGTTGGGCAAATACAATCCTTGCCACAGTAATTACATGTAGAATCAAATACATTGCTTGTTTATCAACATCATCAGGTACAATGCCTAGTAAGAAGACTTTAGGTTTAAATATTAAAGATTTTTGTAACATTTCCTTAAGCCATTCATGCATTTTAGCCCAATATTTTTTTGCCTTATCACAAGTCCACCACATATGATAAAAAGTACCTGGTTTATGTTTGCATTTCCAACATCCATTTGACATGTTGTCTTTCCCAGTCTCAATGGTGCGGGGCGGAGGGGGGGAACCCACCAATCATAGTAGTGACTGCTATTTTTGCATGGTTCCCCCAATTGCAAAAGGGATTTCAGGAAAGAAGTGGAACATGGTCCTATAAAGCACTTGGTGCAAACATGTCACTGAAAATTCACTTCTTACACCCGCATTTCCCTTTGAACTATGGGGCAGTTAGTGATGAGCATGGGGAGAGATTCCACCAGGATATCGCAGGCATGGAGAAAAGATACCAAGGGAAATGGAGTCCATCGATGCTTGTCAATTACTGCTGGAATCTCTCCAGGGATGATCCTATTGCAGTTCACAAGAGAAAAGCCAAAAAGCGCAGTTTAGATTCTGAATAAAGATGGAACCTTGTCGTTTAAGTCTGATGTTACAGCTTGTCAGTTTTTCATGCAAAAAGCTTGAAAATGTTACATGAAAAACCAGTAAATGAATGGAAAGTTACGTTATTGGTGTCAATGAAAAGATAAATTTATAATGATTAGTGTGGCACCATTCTCATTGCTATATTACATTTTGCTGAAAGTTATGGAGCAATAAACACACACACCCCTCATAATTTTGAATTATTTTGGTGCAATTTTGCCTGAAGCTGTATCTTGGAAACTGGAGCCAATTAATACTCAGGACTTAGTTTTCCGTTACCCAATTTTCTGTTACCCAGTTACCTAGTTTTCCGTGACCCAATTCTGGTAAAATGTAGCCACTTTCATTTCTGAGGCTTTCACCTGGTAGACCAGTGCAGTCAGGAAATTTTTCCTGATACCCAGCCTGATTCTGGCTTGGAACTTGAGCCTGTTTTTCTGTGTCCTGCACTCTGGGATGATTGAGAAGAGACCCTGGCCTTCCTCTTTGTGACAGCCTCTCAAGTACTAGCGGAGCGCTGTCTTATCTCTCTTCCCCTGGACCCTCCCTCATCTCCTCTGGAGGCTGAAAATGCCCAGGTCTCTCAGTCTCTCCTTGGAGGGCTGTGTTTCCAGTCCCTGGATCACCCTTGTCACCCTCCTCTGAACCCTTTCCGGCTTGTCAGCATCTTTCTTAAACTGTGGTGCCCAGAACTGGATGCAGGATCCCAGTCTATTCATTCTGGGTTGTAGTCTGAACTTTTCAGGAACTCTCTGTTGTCACAAGCCTGTATTCCGAGTGAGGGAAGGAGCATTTAGCACCACATGCACATCCTTTAAAGTGATGCTTAAAACCCCAAGTGACACAAGCCTCAGTGGCCAGGGAGCTGTAGCAATCGCGACTCGCAATGGATAGATTTCATTATTAGGGAGAGCTTTGTGCTCTGCCGCATTTCCTCCAGTCTTATAGCAGGGCTTCTCCTGTCCTATTTTATGGAAATGAATAGCATTCTGATATTTAGGTTGGGTAAGCCGATGTAATCCCTTGAGGTAGGAGATGATCTTCGTTCTGGCGATCCCTTTACAAAGTAACTGAGAAATATATTTTCAAAGTGGAGCTTGTTAAAATGGTTAATTCTTATACAGAAAGGGGGAGAAAGGGTGGGGGCAGTGGCAGGGTAGGGGGGGAAGTAACTTAGCTTCCTGCTTCACCTGCAGCAGAAACCATAAAGCTCTGTGTGTGACTTAATTTCGATGGCGGCCTGCTGTGATTTCATAAACGCGGGAGGGTGATTATGGAGCAGGATCAAGGTGAGACAGGATTGTGGAGGAAAAAGAGCTTCTATTCAAATGCAAATTTTCCAGTAATAGCAAAAGGGACACCACAAATTACAGGCAATTTCTTTTATTTGTGAATAAGTGCCCCATTCAGCTTTTTTCCTCCCTCCAGTGTAAGAGCGAGCACACACAGCGCAATATATGGGGAAAGAGAAAGAAAGAAGGCATTACATTCGAGGGAATAAAATTAATTTGTGGCACAATGATCAAAATAATAATTGGCTCGTCTTGTTAACATACCCTAATTCCGTTCTTCCTTCCCATAAATTCTCTTGAAATGCTTCCAAAACATTAATGGATCAGACCTCGCAGATTTTCCAATGAGGCGAATCATATTAGTGCCTATCCCACATCCCTCCAACTCTCCCCCTTTCCCCCATTTTTAAAAAAAAGCATTTCAGAGAGGGTGAAAACAAAGCATTGAGGTTAAGACTATTGTCCAAGGTTAGGCTGTGAGGAAATGTCAAACAGATAATTTATGACATGCAGTTCTAGTCTTCCTGAAAACAAATATATGGATGGGTGAAAACTGATAGAAGACTAAAATAACACAGGATAGTTTAAAATATAAATGCAATACAAATACTTGGAATAATACAGTGCAACAAAAACAGCATAGGGATAGCAAGAGGAAAAAACCCTAGCCATAAAAATCTAGAACCAGGCCTCTAAAATGCCTGGGAGAAAAGCAGAGGCTTTTCCTGGTTCTGGAAAGGTAACAGCATAAGCACCAGATGTACTTCTTCGGGGTATTCCTTCCATAAGTGGGGCGCTGAGAAGACTCCCTCCCTGGAGGAAGGTCCCTGAAGGTGACCAAGGAACTGAGCAGGTACATGTGGAAGATGCTCCTTTAGACACTCTCCCTTTGCATATGGCTCAGAAACTAGAAGCCAGTGAAGCTGACAAAGCACTGGATTATAGGGTTATGGAATCATAGAATATTAGAGATGGAAGGGGCCAGAGGGCCTTTGGGTCCAACCCCCTGCTCAGTGCAGGACTCCCAGATAAACCATCAGATGGCTGTCCAGTTGCATCTTGAATGTCTCCAATATGGGAGAGCCCACAACCTCCCTAGGTCATGGGTTCCATTGTTGTGCTTTCCTAATCGTCATATCCAGCCGGAATCTGGCTTCCAGTAACCTGAGCCCATTATTTTGTGTCCTGCACCCTGGAATGATCAAGGAGAGATCCTAGCCTTTCTTTTTGTGATAGCCTTTGAGGTACTTAACATAGACACATAGAAACAGAGAGAGTCAGAAGGGGTCTCCCGGGCCATCTAGTCTGAACCCCAGCTCCAGCTGGCTCCACTCGCAACATGCCCACCATGTGTATGTCCAGCCTATCTTTGAACACCTTCACTGATGGGGCCTCAACGACCTCTCGTGGAAGCCCATTCCACACCCTCGGGGTCCTGACTGTCAGGAAGTGCTTTCTGGAATCTAAAAGGAACCTTGGTTCCCTGAGTTTTGCTCCGTTGCAGCGTGTCCTGCCTTCCTTTGCAGGGGAGAACAGGTCTCTACCCACCTCCATGTGACATCCCCTCACATACCTGTATGTCGCCAACATATCCCCTCTGAGTCTCCTCCAGGCTGAAGAGGCCCAGTTCCCTCAGTCTCGCCTCATACGGCATCCCCTGCAAACCGGCCACCAACCTTGTGGCCCTGCGCTGCACTGACTCTAACCTGGCTATATCCTTCCTGTAATGAGGAGCCCAAAACTGAGCACAATACTCCAGTTGCGGGCACACCAGAGTCATGTAGAGTGGTAGTAATACCTCTCTTGATCTAGAAGCCACACTTCTGGCTATGCAACTACGGGTGGCGTTCGCCCTCTTGACCACCGCATCACACTGCTGACACATGTTTGGCCTGAAGTCAACCAGCACCCCGAGGTCCCTTTCACAAGTGCTGCTCTCCAGCCACTTGTCCCCTGACCTGTCCTTATGACCCCCATTCCTACACCCCAAGTGCAAGACCTTGCACTTCTCCACATTGAACGCCATCCTGTTGTCTCCTGCCCTCTTGGTCCATTCTTTTTGACTCTAGCTTGCTGAGCCTGATGTAACAACCAGGGCTTTGTCCTGCCTTCTCTGAAGGTAACAGCAGTTGCTGTTTTCCTACCAGGAAATGAGAATGTTTCAAGGAAGAAAACAAAGCGGGGGGGGGGGGGAAGACTAAGGGGATTCTTTTTTTTAAAGTAAGGGACCTCCATTGCTGAATTCCACCACCAAACTCCTGTTTGGTCACTTTGGTTGCCTGCTCCCAGAGAGCTTGGCTGCTTGTCTCCCAGAGTCCCGGTCCTGGTTCATCATGTAGCAGCTCTGGTTTGAACCAGTCTGAAGTTGCTGGAAGCTCTTTGAAAATAGCCCCACCTAGAATGCATCGAAGTTATCCAGGAGCAATCAGGAGAAGTTACCTGCGTGAGGATAAATGCTGCCAGATAACTCTTGCTCCAGTTAGTTTTGTAGCTGTTACAGCAGCCTGTAAAAGGTGCTCCTAGCTCAGAGGTCCCCTGAAACCCAGATGAGGATGATGATGGATCCAGGAAGTACCCCAAACCACAGGCCTGATCTTTCGGGGGCAGAACCGCCCCTTCCAGGCAGGTAGAACACCACTCAATCCAGTGGGTGAGCTGTCTCCATCTTGTCTGATGGAGGGGGGTTAACCCCCCCCCCAAGCATGTTCCACAACCCCCCACCCCTCCCTGGATGTTCATACGTTGATAAACTCGAGCACTTTGACTTTGGGAGAGCACCCAAGGAAAAGCTCGGAGCATTTTGTCAATTGTCCACTAGCAGAGAATGCAAAGAGTACAAGGGATGCTGGCCCATGTTGCTGGCCTAGCTCCCCTGCAGTGTCTCCCCTTCCCATCCAGGCCCTCCTCGTCACGGAGTGCCTGCTTGTGGGCCCCCGTGGCACCTGCCAAAATGGAGCAAGAGACACCAGAGCTCAGTTATTCCCCATAAGGGGCGGGGGGGGGGGGGCAGTCCGTGGGCAAGCCTGAACACAGGCAAAGCTGGAGGAGGAGTGGTGTGCCGGCAGTGCGCGTGCGAAGAGCATTACTTATTTACTTGTGCCAAATAGGCTGGCATTTAAACAGTTTAGTTCAGGATTAAGCTAATTGCTTCTGGAAAAAAACACCTTTCCATACCATCTCGACTGCATCTGTTAACCCTGGGAAGGTGTGTGTGTGTGTGCGTGCATGTGTGTTGCGAGTGTGGGGGAGGGATCAGTGGAATCAGAAGGCAGATGGTCTCTTGGATTTGGATGGCTGCCTGCCAAGGAGCTGCCATTTGGCCGCTGGTGGAGATGGAGCAAAGTCGTCACGCGAGCAAGCGGGCAAACAAGCAGGCATGCGTTCCCTGTCCGGCACTCATTCCTATGCTACTTTTAACGAGGATGTGATTCAGTACATTAAAATGAACCTTCCACACCTGTAGAGACTGCGTCCCCAGAACTGTGTGCTAGAAGTAGGCTGGAAATCTTGCTTGGGGAGGGAAGGAGGAAGTGATGTTTTCATTTATTAAGGAGTTTTATGGTGGTGAACACCCCGTCTGTTGCTAGTTCTGCTATTTGTCATGTAAAACCTGCATATCAAAAGCCACAAGCAAACTTTGTAACATGGGACTGTTGTGCTTCTTACAATAATAAAGCAATATTTAAAAGCCCTGAGTGAAAGGTTATCAGCTGTGACCAGTCATGATAGCTGTATCTAAATATCTGATGCTAGGGAATATGATTGAGAGGGTCTTCTTCTTCTTCTTCTTCTTCTTCTTCTTCTTCTTCTTCTTCTTCTTCATTGTTATTGCAGTCTCAACATGCTTGGGGGCTTTCCAGCCACTGTGGGAACAGAATGTTGGGGTGTACAGCCCTTTGGCCTGATCCAGCAGGGCACCCCTTATATTCTTAAGGGATTTTTAAGAGAAGAGAGAATAGTGAATGAGTGTCCCTTTGGGGAGTGTTTTTGAGATGAAGCCACCATACCCCCCCACTCAGAAATCCAACTTCAGAGGAGGGGTGGCACCCAGAATAGACAACCTTCTGTTACACAGACAACCCTCATGTAGATGCTGGCTCACATGGACAGGGCCAACAACATGCGTGTGCAGAAGGAGGCTGTGTGCGTGTGAGAGAGAGAATGAAATGGAAGGAAGAGGAGGTAAACTGACCATAGTGAGCCGCTGGGCAGAAGAAATGGGAATGTGCAGCAAAATGTTGCTGTGTGGAGTGCGCATGTTCAGGTGGACAGCCAGCCAGAGCTGTGTGCCCATTTCGAGGATGCTCCGTTCCATTCTCTCTTCTACTCCCATCCTTACTTCATCAGCAAACTCTATTCTCTTAGGGCTGTTTTTGGGTGTCTGCCATGCGTCTGTTTTTTCGCCCTTCACACACTCTTCTGCCAACCTTGGGCCCACTAACCCTGCCCCCATGAGCAAGAATGTTGCTGTTTTGCCTGGATAAAGATTCAGAGAAAAAGAGAAAGACTCAGAGAAAGACTTTGCTGTTCTGTTCCAGGCTCCCGTGTGCTTTTCTCAAGTAAGGAAGCATGAATATCTCCTAGGATCTGCACCCCTGTAACTCCCCTGCTTAAAGACACGCCTGTATCCCTTTCCGTTTCTGGTTCAGAGGGTGGATGGGTTGCAGCTGGCAGCTCCCCAAGCGTGGAGCAGGGAATGGTCGAGCAGTCCGTGCCTGACAAACGGATTCTGGGGCAAAACGGCTCGTTTCCCTTTTACTTTTGGGAGCCTTGCAAACCTGGGAAGTGGCCATCTAAAGATTCCTGTGTGCCAACAGGGAGGGGTCTTTTGATTTTGGCCAAGCAGCAATTCATGGTCCAGGCATCTCACACAGAAAGGGATTCAGGCAAATGAAATGAGAAGAAGGTGCCCATATGGAATGAAGATGCTTTCTGGAAATTAGTGGTTTACAAATCCAGCCAGGCTTGTGGGCCAGGATAGTCCCATAAGAAGATTATCCGGAATCACTACCTAATCACATTGATCCCAAGCTCTCTCCAACAAGCTGACCTTCAGGAGCCAGGCTCCTTGAATACTGGGGTTTGGGGCAGTGGACTGGCATATTATACGGTGGAACCCCTAAAAGGAGATGGATGTGTGAGTGGGTTTCTTGGATTGCACTGGGGCTGTCCTGCCTGCAGAGGAATGCCATGTATCTAGCCCTTTCAAGTATCCACGTTTCAGTGTCTTTTTATTTTTTTCCGATTTATATCCTGCTTTTTTCCTACAAAGGGCTCAAGGCAGCTTACATCTCCTCCATCTTAGCCCCACAACAACAACCCTGTGAGGTAGGTTGGGCTGAGAGTCTGTGACTGGCCCAAAGTCACCCAGTTGGCTCCATGGCTGAGCGGGGACTAGAACCCAGATCCTCTGAGTCCCAGTCCCATGCTCTTAACCACTACACCGCACTGGCTCTCTTACATTTTAATGCAGTGTTTTCTAATAATAGGAAGGGGAAGGCCAGGCTGCCAGGTGATTCCTGTGCTGCCACTGCTGGACAAGTTTGCTCTCCCAGAATCTCCTGATCTTTCTGCAGTGCTCTCAGTGGCTGCACTGAAAGGGGGCCGGATGAATTGCCACCCTAAGGAAGCTGCAGAGCATGGCGCTCGTGGTGCGAGACTTCTGCACACCAGTGCAGCTGAAGGGGATTTCCTGACGGAGCCAAGAGAGTGCCATGAGACAAAGGGAGTGGCTCCAGCCCTGCTTGGGTGGGACGGGGTGGGCTATATGCTTGGGTTGGCTGCTCCAAGGGCTGGCTTTCTCAGCTGGAGCCTCCACTTTGCTCACTGACTCATGCTAGTAGTTTTCCAGCAGGCGAGAGAAGAAAATGCTTGAGCAATGAACGCTCCTCTCCTGGAGATGAACAGTCCGTGCCTGAGAAAAAGATTCTGGGGAAAAACAGCTCCTTTCCCCCTTTCTCTTGGGAGCATTGCAAACCTGGGAAGTGGCCATATAATTCTGGAATAGTCTGAGTGATTCCCGGATACCTGCTTTGGCCTCTGCCACCAGCCAGGGGACCCTGAGCCACCGTGAGGCTGTGTGCCCTGCTTCCCAAGAATGGCAGCCAGCCAGGGCAAAGGCCAACCTGGCCATCCTTTGACCAGAGAGAACACCTGGATTCAGCTGCAGGTTGCCCTGCTGGGACTGTGGAAGGAAGGGAAAAGGATGCGCTGGTCCCACCCACTGGCTGGAGGACTGCCAATGGCTATTCAAGTAGGAATCCTGGCAAGGGAAGGGCAGGCTGGCCTGAAGTACATTGCAGGCCTGCTGAGAACAATCTGCCTTGTTCTGGCCTTGAGGAACCCATCTGCAAAGGGGGCTGGAATATAAATAGAATGCATACATGCATGCCAATGGGGCTGCTTATCCATGGCAGTTTTTATTTTGAGCGCTGCAGGAGCTATCAATGGTGCTCCACAGTGGTGAACCCACTTTGGGGATGGTATCCAGCACCATAGATAATTGCTGTATATTCAAACTACGAGTTGGCATGGATAAGGATCCCTGGTGGAATAGGAATCGCTGCTTCTTCCAATCTTCCTCCACCTCCTCCTTGTGGTGTGCATCTTTCTCCATCTCTCTTTCTTTGTAGAAGTGAGTCACTTTGGGAGGTAATCAATTGCCTGAAAAGTGGGCAAAAAGGCAGCAAATAATTAAAATAAAATAAAAACGCCCCTGCTCGTGTCTTTGGGGTTTTGTTATGCTTTGGATCACATGTCAGGAGGGAGAGGAATCCCTGTTGCCCCACCCCATCCAGTTGGTTTGGGGGCCAAGATCTGGAGCACCTCCATCACCAGCTCTGTGTCCATCCACCCCTTTCACCACCAAGATTCTAAATCAGGCAGAGTTCACCCGCATGCATAACAAAATGAGTGCGAGGGGAAAACAATTCTCCCTTAGTTCCCTTAGTTACCTTCTGCATTTCTTTTTCGGTGGAGGAAAGCCACTATGGATTACGACCTTGTTAAATACAGAGGGCAAATGATAATATGCTTGCTTTAAACAAGCCATTAGCCTAATTGTAGGTGAAGTCTGGATGGTGAACGCAGTGGGCTGCTGAGGAAAGTTCCTGGTTTCCTCCAGAGCTCAGGTGGCACCCAAAGCTTGGCGTCCTCTGCCAGCAGAGGGGGCACTTCGGTTTCTAAAGTGGAAACTTTTTCTGCTTAAAGCCCAGGGAGAGCAGCTTTGCTGAAACAGAGTTTGCTTGTTTCTTTCTTTTGGTCTTGACACACTCGGACAACCCAAAGGCTGAGTGTGGGCATTGTTGAACTGTGGGTTGCTGTTCAACGTGGGTTACTGTGTTGTCCAAATCCACGCATGCTAACGAAACATAGTTTGTTAACCGTGAATACTCCATGATGAGAACCCCGGGTTTCTTCTTGGGTTCTGAACTGTGAGTAGGTTCACCAAAATGTGTTCCTTGGCTGAGAAACACACGAACCTATATTGCAGTGCAAAACCATGGTCAATGACTTGTCTGAACCCGGACAATCTGAGCTACGTATGTTCTTCCTAGCTCAAAACATCTTGCTACCCCCAGGTCATGTGGTACAAGCTGAGGCAGAGGCTCTACGAAACACGCAAGAACTTCCAGCTCCAAGGTTCATCTTCCAACCTTGGAACCGCAGCAGGTGCCCAAATCGCTCTGCGAGCTGCGAGGGCAGGTTTAGTACATTCTGAGTTCAGGGTTCCAGTCCTGGCTTTCTGAAGCTTCATTTATTCTCCTGTTGGACAGTATTTTTCTGAAAGTTGCTTCACTGGGCTCATCGCAATCCTGCTTTTGTGTCCAGATGATGGGCTGGATGGTATTAAGAAGACATTTTAGGCTTAGAATCCCATTTGGTTTTATACAGATAGGATAATTTGATAAAAATGGGGCATTTGGAGCGAGGCTTGAAGACCCTAATTAAATTCACATTGAGAAGTCAACATTATCGGTCTCTTAATGTCTACCCCGCCACCCCCAAAGAAAGGTTTTGGGAAGAGTGATTACATTCACACATTCTGCAGTCTGGAGGGGTTACCTTTTTCAACTGCTGTTATGGCAAAAGTTTGACTTTCCCTTCAGTGTAGGCTTTTCAATCAGATCCCCTCCCCAATATTTTTGCTTTCCAAAATGGCTGTTTTCTCTCCTGCTACTGTTCTTTAGATTTTAAAAAGAGGCTGAATGATGTGAGATATTACCAGAGGATGAATCGCTTCCAGAGTTTTGATTCCTGCATAGTAACATCCAGTTGGGTGACCCATGCCTGTGGCTTAACATCAAATTCCTAGCCAGAGCTTTAAATTGCGCTCAATCGCTGAGATGTAATAAAAGTGTTTCAGTAAATATGTCTCAAAGGAGAACTTGGCAGAAGAATAAAACACATGGTGCATCTTAGTAGCTAGTATGTTTGGTTCACTGATGAAAAATGAGAGGTCAGCCATCACAGAATTATGACTCGTTGCCGGTCATAGTTTTTAGAAGGCTCAGCTCCATAAAGGCATCAAGTAACCAGAGAAAGGTTGTTCTAGAATAGCATACTGAGGTGGTGGCAGGTTCTATTCTCCTTCCTAACTAACTAACTAAAATCTCCTTTGCAAGGCAGGAATGAAGGAACGAGATCCACCCACTCGTCTTGCTGGCTGAGTGCCACCGCCTCCACCAGAGCTGACTTGCCTGCATACACCTGCTGCTGAGGAGCTGGGCGGGGAGAGGTCTTGCATCCATCCTGCTGGAGGCATCCTGTGGGCAGCTGGCTTGCCGCCCTGCGTACAGCGTACTTGACCTTTGACCTGATCTAGCATGGCTTTTCTTTTGTTCTTAGGGTTGCAAAGCATGATGCTTTCAATGTTTATCTGATAGCTGAAATTATTACATAAAAGAGAGAGCATTGTGAACTCAAAAAGGAGTCCTGATTGATCAGCCAGCAGATTTTAAAATAAGAAATCAGAAGAGCCCAACGAGTTTGGCTGAAAGTCTTGTAGGATTTTGTTCCTACAATGGCCAACCACAGGACTGCACATGCACCCTCCTGCCCATGTTCCTCAGCAGCTAGTGCACACAGGCACACTGCCCCTGAGAGTAGCCTGCATGTAGCCATGAGGACTAGTAGCCTTGGGTGGCCTTATTCTCCATGACTGCTGCAAGTATTAAACTGCAGATGTGGAGAACAACTTTAGAAGAGGCATTCCCTTTTTCTCTCAGAGGTAAGGGAATGCCTCTTCCAAGATGAAGTCTATGACAGCATCCCTTGGCGGGCCCTTAACTCAGTGGTGGGACACAGACTTGGCATGCAAAAGGTTCCAGGTTTAGTTCCCGGCATCCCCAGGGCTCGGACAGACCCTTCTGAAACTGCAGAGTATCTCAGCTTGCACAGCACACTGTTAACTATGTACCCAACTGGCAGTATTGCCCTCTCTGGGCATGGTTCGTGGTAACATCTGAACCTGGCATGGGTGGATGGTTGGGACGGTGACAAGCCTAAGGGAGCAGGTGTTGCTGAGCAGTTCGGGTGCTGGGCTGCGCAGAGCTGGGTTCAAATTTCTAGCCAGTCATGGAAGCCATTGGATGATTTTGGACCAACCATAAACTCTCAGCTTGACCTACTTCACAGGATTCCTGTGAGGATAAGAATAGAAAGGAAGAAGATTTTGTAAGCTGCTTTGGATTCTTGGCAGGAAAAAGGTGGGATATAAATATACTAAAGAAAGAAATAGTTCTTGTTTACAGTGTTAAGTCAGATAGACCAAAAATTGGACTTAAGGTAGCATTTTCTGTCCTTGTTGACGTCAACACTTTGGAATCACGAGGACTGGTATTTTACTTTACTTTGAGATGGAGGACCAGGGCTCTGTGGCAGTACACCTTACTTTACCTGCAAAATGTCCCTGGCCCAGTTTTTGGCATCTCCGGGCATGGCTGGAGCAACCTCCTGTGATAATGCGACTCAGTGTAGGTAAATACAGAGCACCATTTCCATGCACCTCAGGTCAGAGAAAGTGTGTTTCACTTGAAGTGGACTGTTTGACTCTGTGCAAATTGAACCGCTGGATGAATCATTCAAAAAAGGGCTCTTTAATCAGCTGATTGGCCCGACAAACACCCCCTTTGGAACACCCACGCTTTGCAGAGTTGTGGACCCCTTAAACAAAACCTGAAATTGCAGGTCAAGTGATCCCAGGACTAAGGTGGGCTTGGAGTGATGGTTAAGCCAAGACTGCATCGTTTTGTTGCGTGCCTCGGATTCTGGAAACAGCCAGTCTCCCTCCCGTTGCTTGGAACCATCTGGGCACATCACTCTCCACGCTGGCTACCCAGGGGGAGAGCTTTCATCAGGAAGGGTAAAATCTTGAAACCAGATCCTTTGTATGGGTGTGTAAAACAAGCGTGCTACGCGATAATACTGACTCATCGCCCTGTAGTCATTAGCGAATATTCTATTTTCTGTCAATAAACGGAATTTAAACACTTAGTAGCTAAGCTCCTTAAAATTCATAGCTGATGAGGGAGCAATTAGGACAGGATTTTAATGAATACCCATAAACTCTGACAGCTTCTGCCAGGAAGAAAGCTCCGTCTCTCTTGCTCACTTAACCAATTCTCTCTCTCTCTCTCTTTGTATTTTAATTTAGAATATTGTTCAGACGGATAAATGGCAATGAAACATTATTAAAGAGAAAACCCTTATCTTTGGGGCTAATTATGTTAATCTTCAGCCCATTATCTCACTTTATCAGCTGACTGGCAAACGGAACGCAGCGTGGTGCAAAAGCTGAAGGAGCGAATCCGACATGGCCGTGGGGAAGCTGGGTCCATTGCGCAACGGCTCGCCCCGAACTCGGCGCACGAGGCAAATCCCAGGGACTCAGAATCAAACGGATGGATCAGTCCTTTGTCCTAGCCTTGCTGCATTTCTCCCTGCTTTGCTCTGCTGGGAGGTATCTCCGCAAGTGGAGTGGCCGGGGAATCTCGCAGCCCACTGAGCGAGCTCACGGATCCCCTAACGTGGAATGAGTGCCCTTCTCTTCATGCCGCCCTCACGCTTGCCCTTCTTGGGCTTCCAGGCCCAGGCTCTTCCGAGATTTCTCTGTGCTCCAGCTGCATGGCTCTCGTGGTCTCAGCCAAGACCCCATGCGGCCTGGTCCAGGCTGCGGGGGACATGGCTGGAGCCCTGAGGCCAGGGAGTAAGTCTCCCGGCTGCTCCCGGTGGGCTCCTTTCACCCCAGCCGTGTGTGGGCCACAATAAGGGCGGATGGCAGGACTCTCTGCTGCACCCTTTGGAAGTGGTGCTGTCCCTCTTGGCTGGGGGCTGGGTGGAACAAAGAGCACAATCCTCGTTAACAAGATGGTTTGTACTAGTAAACCGTCCTGAGACTTTGGTAATGGGACAGTCTACAAAAGTTTTAAACAGCTAAATAATCCATGGCTCCTTCTCCCAGCTTGTGTGGGCCTCTCACCCTGCTTCATGGGCAGACCGGCCCCGAGAGTTCCTTCCACCAGGAGAGGCCCTGGGAGCTTTTTGTCTGGCCTGAGCTTCCAGGTAGCTCAGCAAAACGGACTCCACCAGCAGAGATGCTTCTTTGAAAGCAAACATGCAAGCAGACCTGGGGATGTCGGGTACTCAGCCTGGGACCAGGTGGAAGCAAAGCGCGGCGGGTGACTTCCCTGCCTGGGGGGCGCCACATCCTTCGTGGCATTACTTGGGAGCCCGCGGAGAGTTTGAGGAGCTGTCCATGGTTCTGAACCCCCTTCATGGAGCATGGTGAACTTTGCATCCATCCTGCCTCGTTCCCTCTTGCAAGGGACCCAGGGCAGCTTACACAGTCCCCCTCCACTCCACTTTATCCTCACAGCAACACCCCTGTGAGGTAGACCAGGCTGAGCATAAGCAACCATCCCAACGTCACCCAGCAAGCATCCTTTATTTATTTATTTATTTATTTATTTATTTATTTATTTATTTATTTATTTTCTACATCAACCGGCAGCTGAAACGCTCTAGATGGATCATAATAACATGTTAAAAATATGATATAAAATACATCATATTAAAACATCATAAATGTTTCAGTAGAGAATTTGCAAACAAAATTAAAGCAGATGAAAATGTAATAACTAGGGGGGATCTTAAGTCCTGTTTGTTTTGTTTTTGTTTTTAATACCAACTAGCTGCCTTAGTAGACGAATTGGATGCCCTGCAGTAGAGGATGGTGCTTACCTGCTGCCAAACAGAGAGTAAGGCTGGCAGCAGGCGGGCCTCAGTGGGGACCCTGTCCCCCACTTGGGGGCCTCCACTGAAGAGGCCCTTCTCCTTGTGGCCACCACCTGGCCCTCCCTTGGAGGTGGCTGCTGGAAGTGAGCCCCTGCATGAACCCAGATCTCCACAATTCCCAGCCCAGCACTTGCTCATCTATCTATAAAGCTGCCATGGGTGGCAAGTCACTTTTCAGTGGGGCCCCAGCTGCCCTGCTTGTGATTTCTTCTCTGGAAAGGGGACTTGCACTTAACATGCTTGGTGATATGGGTGCAAAATCCAGAACGGGGGTACCCCGCCGGGCAGGGGAGGACCAAGACCCTTGCATTTGGGGCAGGCCTAGTCTGGGGGCACCCCACCCCAGAGCGTGGTATGCCCAGGGCAAGCGTCCTGTGGCAGGGATGGCTTCCTGGAGACCTTCCGTTGCCCTCCTGGAAAGCTGCGTTGTGCGTGTTGCGTGAAATCCACCGACTGTGCCTTTGGCCAGAAGATCGGCCAGCCGTGCCCAGGCATCTCTGCTGCCATGTTTGGGTTATGTGCTCCTCAATCACTGCTGCATGGTCCCCCCACTCCCCTCCCCCCCACCCCAGTTCACAGAGGCAAATTTGGACATCCGCAGCCCTCCTCTTGAAAGGGCTCCTGCTTCGCGAAGGCTCCTTGGTGCGCTGCACCGCGAATTCAGGTGGGATTTTGATTCAAATGGACAACTGACTTTTTGCTTCGTGCCTATTTCCGAGCACTGGAGCAGAGAGGCAGGCTCTGGTGCTCTCTGGAACCATCTGGGGCATCGGCTGACCTTTCTCTGGCCTTGATTTGTAATCAACAATTTTGCGAATTTCAGATCACATCAGAATCACGGTGTGTAAAAAACTGTCAGTTTACCAACCATTAAACATAGGGGATGCTGCCCTCTGGGGGCCCTGGGCACTATGATACTCACCCCACCCCCAGCTGCAACTCCAGCATGCGGCAGTTCTGGGAACCTTGAGAGATGCTCAGAAATCCATGACTGTATCACTTCTCGGCCAGGGGGTATTTTCTAAGGAACACTGGGGGGAGGAAGGGAGCTGCATATTTTTAAGAAATTGTATCAGATACAACTGGGCCCGTAACCTCTGCACTTTAATGCACGAACTAAGTAGAGATAAAAAGCTAAAGGTTTCCCCATGACATTGAAGTCCAGTCATGCCTGACTCTTGGGGGCGGTGCTCATCTCCGTTTCCTGGCCGAGGGAGCCAGCGTTTGTCCGCAGACAGTCCCCATGGTCATGTGGCCAGCATGACTAGACACCGAAGTGCACAGAACGCTGTTACCTGCCCACCGAAGTGGTACCTTTTTATCTACTTGCAATTGCAGGCTTTCGAACTGCAAGGTTGGCAGGAAGTCAAGACAGTCATGCTTTAATATTTACATTTACAATTAAAAATGCACACCCTCATTCAGAGCTTGCATAGAGTCATCAATCTGTTTTGAGAGTAGGGATCTGTCAATCTCAGTTTTGCTCAAGTTGTTAATTTTTCACTTTTGCATTCATTCTGTCTTGTTTTCATAGTTTATTGTGATTCTCCCACACCCTGCCACATCTGCACAAAATTTTTGAACCAGGCTTTGTGGACATTTTTTAAAGTAGGCATTTCTTGGTACTTTTGCAAACTTATGCATCTTGTCCAGGGATTTCCAAATGAGTACCATGATTTTGCACATGCAGTCTTTGAAGTATGCATGTTTTGAGACCTTTAAAAATGCAGAATTCTTTCCTTTTTTTGTGAATTCATTTATTATTATTATGTTCATATTCCACCCAACTGGCAAATGTCCTCAAGGTGGTTTACAGATAAACAAAACAACAACAACAAAATAGCCAAACAGACAAAATATAAATACAACTTTAAGAATATCAGCATAATACTGTGAATTCTCTGGTGTGTGGTCAAGGTTGCCTAGGAACTGAGGCTCCTCCCACATGCATTGCAGCTGTGTACAGCATGTCTTAAGTGGGTTCGCATGTGTCTTGCAACCTGGATGTGGAAACAGATCTCCTGCCACAGCCCTTCCTCCTTGGTACATATACTGGGTTGGTAAGCAGCACAATAAGCTTTGGAAACTTATGGATTTTATTAGCAATCCCTATTGCATTATTGTTTGGAAGAATGAATTTGGCCAATGTGCATGGTAATGTTGCAGAGAGGGATGAGGAATGCATTTCCCATGTTTCAGGTAAGAAATCACCCTGTTCACATCAGGTCCCTCAGCCCCTGGTCTTGCTGTTGTTGGCATGTGCCAACAAGCCGTCTCTGACTTGAGACCTTGTTTCCTACTAGTGGAACCTTGATATGCTTGGGACCAAATAGGCAATCACCGCGGTTGCTCCTTCCCTGCCTGTGCTGGAGATGAACCAGGAGAAATGTTACCATGACATTTCAATGAACAACAGACTCCACAGAGATCCCAGATGGCCCAACGATCCTGAGACAGCAGCGGACTAAAACTTCCATCCCGGGAGGTCAAGGTTTGCGCATGGAAAGGTAGGACTGTCCCACATATCAATGCCAGAACAGGGCATGAACCTTGTGCCTTCCATGTATGATGGATCAGATTATAATTTGTTTATATGTGTAACCAAGCCTGGAAGACCAGGGTACTCCAGTGCAGGATGTTTTGGCCATGCGGTGGTAACACCTGTGCTGGAAAGAGCTCCACCGGCTGTCAGTTTGGGTCTGAGTTCAAAGTATGGCTGCTGACATCCAAGCTCCTAAACAACACAGAACCAGGCTAGCTGCAAGATTGTCTCCCCCTGTGCAGGCTGGCTGGAGCCCTGAGATTTTCAGTCCGTGCCACATCTGCACAGCTGTATTGGTCAGCAGCACAGGTTAGTGGCACCCAACCTGTGGAGAGATCTCCTCTCTGTGATACCACAGGACCTAACCATCATGTAACCTGGATTAATATTGAGAATTTAGCTGTTTACTTTGGGTTTCTAAACTTTGTTGTATTTTATACTGACGTATCCTTTTCTAATTTCTGGATTTTTAAAATAGGAAGTGGTTTGGAGTAAATATTCCAAAACAATATAAATAAATATCTCTCTGTGCATGCATATATATCTGCCAAATGTGATACAACTTTGTGGAGTCAATGAAGCGGGTTCCAGCTATAGGGAGCTTCAAATGGTACACTAAACATGTTTGTCTTTAAGGAGCCATATGACATTGTGTTGTTTTCACCAGAAATGGCCTTTGGGAATTCTAGGTTGCTAGAAAGCCCAAGATCTTCCTGGTTTAAAGTGGGGAGAGGAGATACTTCCCTTGTTGGGCATTTTCCTCTTGAAAGGAAAATCAATTTGCTTACTCTCAGCCTGGTCTCCCCGGACTCCAGGGATCTCCTGAAACTGCTGAAATATTGACTTGCTGGTTGCCGATCTGTTATGAGATTCTAGAGGGAAGTAGTTTTTCCCCCCCAGTGATATCTGCAACAGATTGTCTGCCCACAGTAGGACAGGGTGAGAGTCCACAATTATGTGGTTCATGGCTTTGTTCCTGGCAAGGAACTTTTGTGTGCATAAGGCCAGAAGACAGGAGAATTGCATCTTCTTAGAAGGGGACTTTCCCTGAACAGAGAAGGTCTCAGATTGAGGAGGAATACAAGTAGGAAGGCAAATCTGGGAAACTTGATGCAAGTTAATTTGTATATTCTAAGCATCAAGAGGATAAAAGGGGAAATGTATGGCCATTGATGCAGATGGGCTCATCCTGACCAGATGGGCATTCAAGCCCAGACTCTGAGTGTTGGCATACAAGAACAGGGGAAACATAGAAACATCGAAACAGAGCGAGTCAGAATGAGCCTCCCGGGCCATCTAGTCTGACCCCCGGCTCCAGCTGGCTCCGCTCACGACATGCCCACCATGTGCATGTCCAAGTGTGGAAGT
Organism: Varanus komodoensis; assembly: GCF_004798865.1. NCBI lineage: Eukaryota > Metazoa > Chordata > Lepidosauria > Squamata > Varanidae > Varanus > Varanus komodoensis. The sequence goes on from NW_025335548.1 coordinate 7,065,241, forward strand.
GTGGCGCTTCTCCGGGAGCCCTTCCTGAAGGAGATTAGGAGGGTGAGTACCCAGAGAAGGGCCTTCTCTGTGGTGACACCCCAATTGTGGAATTCACTCCCCAGAGAGGTTCCCCTGGCGCTAGGCTAAAACCTTTTTATTCTCCCAATGGTTTAAAATTAGAGTGTTTTAATTGGGGTTGTATTGTTGGTTGGAAAGTTTACTAGGGTGCTGTGTTTTATTGTGCTTTATTTTATGTTATATTGTCTTATTGTTAAACTGTCCTGAGACCACGGTAAGGGATGGTCTAGAAAAGTTTTAAATAAAATAAATAAATTACATAAATAAGTATCCCTGCTGTCATTGCTCAAAGGCCATTTGGAAGGAGAGTGGCATTACGCATGTTGCAGAGAGTGGCAAACCTTGGAAATGCGTCCTTGAGCATTTAGGGCAGGAGGATAATTACGTGCCTTCTGGAGGAAAGACTGCCACACTCATCCTGGCTTGCTCAGGCGTGTCGCTGCTGTGCATAATGTCCTCACATGTATATCGCAAGCGCAGTGCACACTTTCTTGTGAGGTTACCCAGTGGCGATTCTCCTCTGCCATTCTAATTGTCCACACTGCTGTGGACACGGAGTGCAGCATGGGAGATTAAAATGGCGCGGCTGGTCCAAGTGGCTGCCACAAGATGAGGGCCACGGCTTTGAAGGGAGAAGCCCTTCGCTGGCTGTCAGCCAGGATGTCCCTGTGTGACCACCAGAGCGTGAGGGGCGGGCAGCAGTGACCCTCTTGCCCAACCCAGTGTGCTTCCCACTGGCATCTGGTGGGAAGCAGGATGCCAGGCGAGACAAATGGGCAGTCTGGTCCTGTGGGCTTCTCTGGGGGTTTCGCGGAGTGGTCTTTCTTGCAGACCTGGAGCTGGCCCTGCTTTCTCCCGCCTGCAAAGGGGAGCCAGCAAAGTGGAGTGGGGAGGGAAAAGCTGGTGCAATGCTCACATCTCAGGAGTTTTCACTGGGGAGGTGTGGGGGACCCATATGGGGCATCCGTTCATTTCTGCATTATGGGTCGTTTGGGCATCCTGGTAAGCATCGCTTCTGTTTCTCAGTCTTTCTCCTGCATCTTCATTCTTCCTAAAACCAATCTGCATTCCTGTTCTGGCTTTCAGGAATTCAAAGTGCTTCGTCCACATTATTGTGCTATAATACTTACAACAACCCTGCAAGGTAGATCAGTCTTATTTTCCCTATATTGCAGATGGTGGTGGGGTACAGGGAGGGCTGAGGCTGAATGAGAAAAGCATGTCTCGCCCGAGGCAAGTAATGCACTGTCGTCCATGGCACAGGTCCAGCTTCACCAGAGATGTCCTGATTCACAACTCCCAGTGCAATTCACAGTGCAAATGTGTCTACTCAGCGTTAAACGGCACTGCATTCCGTGGGATGTGCTCCCAGGTAGTGTAGATCAGAGCAGCCTCAGTCTTTTAGGCACTGTGCAATGCCAATGATTATTATAATGAAAAGAACTACTGCAACAGTAATTATTATTTGGCTAATAACACTAATAAAAATAATAATTTATGAGGCTTTTCATTCTCTGTGCCTCTCTTTTTTCCACAGAAAGCATAAAACCAACAACAACAAAAAAGAAAAAATTAAAAAATAAAGTTTTGTCAGCACTCCTTTGTCTTTTGTTGTTTTCTTTTTCTCAGAAGTCTTTGCTGCTTTTATCCTAATCCCAGCCACGCATGAGGGAGCAGTTGTGCCCCTCTTGTCTGTCTGTTCTGCTGGTTTTGAATCGGCAGGATTCCTCCTTTGTTCCCTTTATTTTCGGAACACAGAAAAGGTAAAAGAGTAGGAACCACGATTGAAACTCTTAAGACTAGTAACCTTCGATCATTATTTAGATTTCATTCATTTTTGCCATGCTGGTAATTATGAAGAGGGCCATGACAATTATAAAAAAAGAAAAAGGAAAGGGAAAAGAAAATAAGTAGAGGGAAGGAGAGATGAGTTTGCTTCTACTTTAAAAACTTTGCAGCTGATCAGAGAGGGTCAGCCGATCATTTAACTACCAAACACAGCAAATATCTAAGGGAAGACATGGACACGACTCAAGCCAATATTTTATGTGTGTTTTCTGTGCTGTCGTGTCTTTGTAGCCGATGCTTTATGGCCCACGTCTATTTCGATGACTTATTTTAAGGCAGTGGCTAGCATAGTGGGTGCAAAGGAGTTTCCAAGCCAGAACGTCCCTGCATTTTGCCTTCTGGGAGCACCTTTGAGGCCGTAATGGACTGGCACAACTTTGTGTTTCTTCAACATGTGTTTCGAAGCCTGTCGCTTCTTCCAGAAACAAGTCGATGCACCTGATCTTGGGATGCATTGCACATATTAACACAAAATTACGGCCAGCAAGAACATCTGTTTCTTTCATCTCCCAAAGCCACCCCCCCGATCTTTTATGATTTTGGTATTTTTCCTTGACTTCAGCCATATAGCCCCCTGTGCCGCCATGCACTTGCTCCCTTGTTGCCATGGAGATGTTACAGGCCTGAAATTTTTCACAGGCCTTTAACTATGAAGGGGTTTTTTGGGGGCAGAGGGGGTGGAATTAAAAAAAAAGCTGTTTTGATTAATCCTTCTCCTCCACTTCAACTTTCCCTCTTTCTCGCTCTCACTTAAACTGTTTTCTCTATTGTTTAGCCCTGATTTATGGCGGGCTGCTGTCGATTAAATAGATGTAGGCTTTAAAAATTTTCCTTTCTGCCCCTAATGCAAAGAAGAAGGGGGAACGAAGAAGAAGAAAATGAAGACGGGGAAAGAAAGAACCCCTCTAAGCCCTGCAAGTCAAGCTCAAAGACTTGGTTATTGTTGCGGGCTGTATTTTTCAGTTCTCTGTGGTTGTCGGGCCTAATTCAAAGTAATTCAGGACACTCAGTGGGGGAAGTGCCGAGCACCACAGGAAATTATGATAGCAGAAGTCTTCCTGTAGAGTTGAGAGCCGGGGACTACAAAGTGCCTTGGGGCTCTGGCTACCTGAATAGGGTTGAATTAGACCAGACAGCCGCATCATCTCACTGCTTAATCTATTAGAGCGATATACAAGTGCAATTGTGGATTGCAAAAGTGGGATTAAGGAGATCTTCAAGTGAATTGATTTTTCTTGTGAGAACAAAAAGGAAGGGGGTGTTGTGGGGTGGGGGGAGAGGCAGAAAGAGAAGCTTCGCCTGAGCCGCACAGCAAGGGGAGTTTCATGAATGGGGTCCGCCCCGAATGTTAGTGTCGCGGCCATCCTCAGATATTGGTTGTGCTTCCACATCCCGTGGGACATGCAGGTGTGTGTGTGTGCGGGGGGGGGGGGAGCCCAACAAAAATGGTATGATGGTTTCTCGGCTCCTGTGCCGTTCCCGCTGCCTACCACTCCAAGAGATTGAAATGCTTCCTGCGCAGCTTCGGGCCTGGCAGTTAAAGCTTTAAGATGAAATACACTGGTTCGCACAATGTCCTTGCCTACTCCCATTCCGTCCTCCCTTCCTTCAACTCTGCCCAACACTGGAAGGATGCCCCCAAGCTCTTCTCCATGCCAGGATTTGGCCCTTGGGTCTCCCACCCCGGGCCATTTAAGCAGCTGAGAAAGACACCCGGGCATGTCTAGAGGGCACGTGGCCCGAGGTCCCAGCTTCTTCTCTACCAGCTCAGAGATGGGCAGGGGCCATTTTCACCTCCAAGCTGCTTTCTGTGCATGATGCCTCCTCCTTATTCACATGGGGCAAAATAAACGGCTCCTTGGGGGAGACACATGAGCTAGCAGAGCTACTGAACAATAGATAGTCAGATCTGACTTGCAAACAAAATGCCCCGTTGCAGTTACAGCGCACTATAAGGGCCAACAGTACGTACAAACAAGATGATGTTGGCCCTTTTGGTTTTCTTTAGCTTTTCTGGATGCCATTAATCTCCTGCTCCCTCAATCTTGCACACACACATACTCAACAATTTCTTTCTCTTGCGACCATTTTGTGGGGTGGCTCATGACATCTCCATTTCCACAGGGCCTCTCGGACTAACAACCTCATCCATGAACTGAATGACTCTTCACAAGCAGTGCTCTTTGTAGACAATTGGAACTTCCTACACCCTTAGGGAATTCCCAGTCTGCTGACTTCTTAGCTCTGCAAAGGGCACGGGAACTTTCCGAGACCAAGTCAGACCCGCCATGTGCCATGCAGCCCTGAGTCTCCGATGCTAGCACAGGACTGCAGGCAGGAGGTCTCCCAGCCTCACATGGAGATGCCCAGGGCCAAAGCCGTGATCTCTTGCATGCAGAGCATGGGCTGCCCCTTCCAGTATTCTCTTGTAACATATTCACAAGACATTCAATTCTCCAGCTATAGGAGATCATCCTGGCACAAGTCCTCCCTCCAGTTCACTTGCTTTGCATTCCGCTGCTGGGATAGTCTCCTCAAGCCGATGGTGAGCTTTCTCCTTAGGATGTGGATGGAGTTTACCTCTGTATGTTCATGGATGCCTAAGTTTTGTTGGGGGGTCCATTGACCAGATCAGTAAGTTGCTTGATTGGTGTGGAAGAGTGCGGGCCAGCCCTGGTGGGGAATGGAGCAAGAACCGGCTTGGACTGTTGAACCAGATGTGTCCTGAGGGTGGCAGCACCTCCAGTCCGAAAAAATGGCCAAGGGTGCGGGTCAGGAAGTGATGCTAATCCCTACAAACAGGGATTGCTTGTTTCAGTGAGTAGCCAGACTATTTCTTCACCATGGGATTCAGCCACACTTAGGACTCGGAGTGAATTAGGGTGTAATCAGATTGCTCTGGCCCTAGATGCATGTAAACCTCCTCTGTCCACTGCATGATCTCCACTTTGTGAATCTTAGCTAGACAATCATTTTGGCTGACTAGATAAAAGACCACAGGGAGGAAGGAAGAAGTAGGAGGATTGTCCCCGCCTCTTCCCCTCCCTGCCTCCTAACATACCTCTTTCCCCCTTCTTGATGGGGTATTTCTGCTCTTGATGATGCAGCCCACACAGTTCTTTCTACGGTGGCTCTGATGCGGGGAGGGCAGGGGGTGCATCCAGTGCCAAAGAATCCTATGGCCTCCCAGGCCATGTCAGGGGCCACAGGATCCCTTAACCAGTTAAGCTTAAAAGATTTTGCTCCACTAGGAAGGCGTCTCTGTTCAATTAGGCAGTGCATTCTTTTTTAAAACATGTGCATAGAGGAATTGTTATTAGTAGTATTATTTAATGCAACTGCTTATAAAACCCACATGAGGCATGTCGTTCTTGCCCTTTCCCTTGGCCTCTCCAGCAGGATGGCAGGCCAGTTCTCAAATGACTCCTGCCCCACACACATGCCCAACCCCTACCCTGAAAGAAGGGTGGTTTTCCTCGTCTCCAAAGGATGGCTGTGCCCTATGCAAACGAAATCAGATTGAAACCATTAATTAATTGACTCATTGGTCAAAACTCATAGGATTAATATTTCTTTCACCAGGTGACAGTCCAGTAATAATGCCAAGGTTTGCAATAAATTCTCTGTCTACAAAATAAGGATTAAGTCAATTGTTTTGAGTAGTGTGACTGTCAGAATTTAGAAATTTCGTTGAAGGAGGATGGTGGGCAAGCTAAGAGTTTGGAGGACACCCATTTCCATAACATTTGTATGTGAGGATGGATATGCGTCATGCAAACTCAGAAACGTTAGAGAGGCAACTCTCTAGAGTTGACCACACAGCTGGCTTCTGTACATGGTCACTCTGGGCTCAAGGAGCTACTGTAACTGTTTGTGTGCAATGCGGATTCTCCCTTTTTGAGTTTCTATCTTTAACCCAGATTTGGACAAAGTCCTTCAAAGAGAACATGCAAACAGAGGATGGGCTGTGGGCAGTCCTTCCAGTAAAAGGAGTTTATTTTATTTATTTATTTTTATTTATTTTTCAATTTATATCCTGCCTTTTTCCTACAAAGGGCTCAAGGCATCATTCTCCTCCTCCATCTTATCCCCACAACAACAACCCTGTGAGGTAGGTTGGGCTGAGAGTCTGTGACTGGCTCAAAGTCACCCAGCTGGCTCCATGGCTGAGCGGGGACTCGAACCCAGATCGTCTGAGTCCCAGTTCCATGCTCTTAACCACTGTGCCACACTGGCCGTTTATCATTTCTGAAAGCAGCTTTCCCCAGCTTGGTACCTGCCAGATGCTCTGAACTTCAACTCCCCTCAGGCTGAGCCAGAATGGACAAAGTTCAGGAATACTGGGAATTGTACTTCTTTATTTGTTTGAAGTATTTGCATACTGCCACTCAGCTAAAAAGACTCCTGGAATGGCTTTCCTGTAATCCATTAAGCAAGACAGTTTTTACTCTTGGGCTTGTAAAAAGGCACAACACACAAGGAAAAAGCCATGGGGAGGGCAGAGGGGAAACCTCCCCCCCCAAACATTCAAAACATCTGGAGGGCATGAAGTTGGGAAAGACTGTTTAAGGAGAGAATGTTTCTATGCAAAACATTCCTTTTTGGCACAGCAAAACTTGTGCGTGTAACATTATGTCATACGTGTGCATGCTTGGGAAAGGTGGTGGGAGAAAGACATTTTTCCAGGCTGCCATAGGTGGTCTGAGAGAGGAATGAACTGTGATAGGGACCCAAACTATGGATGGAAATGCACATTAGCTCCCCCCACCATCCTAACTGGAGCTGAAAATATTTGCAGAAGAGAGTCGGCACTTTGTACCGTTGTACAGGGCTGGGGTGTTGAAGATGGCTGCTGTGCACTTCGTTTTCTGTCGATCTCTCCCACCCAGAGTTGTCCCAGCCCCTTCCCTCTTGTTGGACTCCTAACCCACCCCAACTTGGAGGGAAGGGCAGTTTGCAGGGGGCCCAGCATCCTCCCTTTGGCTGTCCCAGCATGCTTCGTCCCCCACCGCATCTCTGTTCTCAGAGCAAACACAGCCTTGTACAATTCACCCAGGAGGAGGCAGCTCTACTAGCCCTTCTGGCTGTGCTCCCTCCATTCTGGGGGGCAGCACCCCCTGCATGGACAAGCTTCTGGGGAGCTTGGGTAGGTGGAGGTTTTGCACCCATCCTGCTGGAGGGATCCTGCAGGCAGCTGGCATGTGAATGGAGCCCTGGACGGGATGGGCCTGGCAGGGCTTTCTGGACGTGCTCAAGCCCTTCATTGTGAGCACTCCTCTGGATCTTAATTTCCTCTCCTTTTTCGGCAGTGGTGGGGCTTGGGGATGCACCTCTTGGTGCCTTTTGGGGGTGGCGTGGCCGTCCTGCCCGCTGCAGACTCAGCCTGGCTACAGCATGCCTGCGCGAGCATTCGTCGGTGTGTTGCTATGGTCTTCATTCCTTCCACCACGGCTCCTCTGCAATATTTTAATATCCTACAGCAGCATGAGGCTTCAGCCTGGCCCTTTTGTGCAGGGCGCCATCAATTATGTCCATAGACATTAATTTACTTTTCAGGATTCCGCCCTGCCCCTCCCCTCCCCTCCGCCGAACATGGCCCTTCTTGTTCCTCTCCTTGACTGTTCTGACTTTGAACAGGTTTAATTCAGCTGCTGTCTGTTAAGCCCTGAAGAAAAGAACAATGCCTTTCGATCTGCCTTTTATGGTTTATTAGAAACTAGTGGTCCGCACGGCAGCTTTGGCCGGTGATTAACCAGAGTGAAAACAAACTACGCAAGGCTAAGTTGATGCTAGGAAAGGACCAAGCCCACTTCATTAAGGCCTTAAGAGGGACCCTTTTCTTCTCTGGCGCTTGTTCAAAACTTTTCAGGTCTCAATTTAATCACGTAATTCTCCCTTAAGTAGCAAGAGAATCTTGCTGCACAGCTGGAGGTCTTTTGCCCGATGACAACTTCGAAAGATAAATTATATATAAATATCGTCATGGGCTTGGCTGGAGGAAATTGTTGTGAGTTGGTAGTGCCTTCAGACAAACGAGCTTGTTTCTTACAAGGGGGTGTGAGTGTTTCGGGCATTCTCTGGTTGTCCTTGCAAGAAGAGAAAGAAAGAGAAATTGTCTCTTTTGAAACAGATGCAAAGCGATCAGTTTTGTTTCTTTTCTTTGCTCTGTTTTCAATCAACACTTGGAACAGGGAAAATAAAAAAGGGCTGTCAACAAAGGCCTGAAACTTGAAAATTGGGGTTGTCACCCGATTAAAGAAATCCTAAGTTGATGAATTGTACAAGTCGTTTAATCAAGCCATTCCATTTGCTCCTTCCAAAGCAAAACACCCATCCTGCATTTGCTTTCCAGCAATGCGTGCACAATGGGTACCATTTTAGAAGACCAATTTCTTCCCTTGCGGGAAAGAAGAGGGAATGTGTCTTCTAATGTCACCCCTACCACCCGTGGTTTACTTGTAAGATAAGTAAGTATAGGCAATGCCATTTTCTCCATCCTCTTCTGAAACAGTTTTACCATGTGCAGCTTAGACAGGAGGTGGGAAATCCACAGACTTCCAGATGCTGATGGACAACAACTCCCAACATTGGCCACAATTGCTGGGGCTGATGGGATCTGGAGTCCAACAACGTTCAATGGGTTACACGCTCCTCACCCCAAGCACAGGTAAATCATACTTGTAAAAACTTGTTGTTGTTGTTTTTAAATTAGGCTGTCTGATGAGGTGGTGTAATGTTAGAAGTGCTCTCTGAGTTTTCTAGTCATTTTAACATACCAAACAGAATGTGGAGTGGTCCCAAACTAGTCTTTTCTTTCAACGTGGATGCTGCTTCATTTTCCAATTGTGATTTGGTTAATGGGAAGGTTTCTACTAGGCTTCATTCTACAGTCCTATTCCTGCTTACTTCATCTTATAAAACCATGCATTGCATTGGAGATTTTCTTTGGCTTTTCTGGAGTCCCTGAAAAATCTCCCAGGTGCTATATGCACCTGGGAAATTCCTACAGTGCATACAGCCAGGGGAAATTGAAACAAGAGAGAGTCAGATACCTCTGTACCCTTATTTCGGAATTCAATATATTGAAGGGAAGCTTGGCTTGCAAACAATGAACTTGGTGCCATCATGGGCCCATATTTTGCACCAGATGCAACATTTGCCATGGAGATGCACCGGGGTTCTTGGTTTGTTTGCTGGTGAAGCATGTGTCACCCCCAGCATGTGACTGGGCAAATGTACACCCCCCAGCCTAATTTCAGAATCCCTCCTCATGTGCTCTCCTCAAAGCTCCTTCCCGAGCAGCCCACTGGGCAGGCAGGGAAAAAGAAGTGGGGGTGCAAGGAAGAGAGAATATGACCCCAACCCCCTTTGAGAGGGCCCTCCAAAAGGGATGAGGCCGCCAACCAAGCAAAAAAGGTTGCTTTCTCCTGGCTTCACACATCTCTGCATTTGTGATAGTTCGGCAGCAAGGAGACAAATGTTTAGGAATGGCTGGAATACCAGATCTCCTTCTTCCACCATTCTTTGGGAAGAGGTACCCAGTGCGGGAGGCTCTTCTCTCTTTGTCTCTGCAACAAGATAGAAATCTTCCACCTTGTGCATCCTGGGCAGCAAACGAAATGGAACTCCAGGGACCTCTTTGTTATCAACCAGATTTTGTTTGTATTTAAGAGTTCTGATGCCACCATGGAGTGCTGGGTATTGGATCGATGGAGATGAGGGGAAAAGCAGGTGGCACTGGGCCATAAAAAGCTCTCACTGGCATTGTCCGTGAGCATCCCAGCCTTGCCTCTCAGCCCATGCTGTGCCCAAAGGAGGCACAGTTCTTGGTTTCCAGAAACCCCTGTAGCCACAGCACAAGGAAAGTTCGACCAGAAAGTAGCATTGATGTGGTTCATGGTGGGAATGAATTATGCACGTGTGTGTGTGATGAGGCGTCTAATAACAGAGTACCTGCCGTACCAGCTCTGTGTGAGACTAAAAAGCCTGTGAAAGTAATTTCAAGCTCTATCACCAACACTGACTCAGGCAAGCTTTTCTTCTGGTGTTGCAGAATATCCACTGTATTAAATGAAAAAGTCTCCCCTTTCTTCTGAAAAGCATCTAATTGGGGTTTTTTCCTTGAAAAGATGGGCTTCCTCCATTCCAAAGACCTAGTGATTAAAACACCCCCTTTCAACCTTCTTTCAAAATAAAAGGGCTGATCAGTCTAATGTGAAGTGGTTCCCTTTTTTTTTTTTTTTTAATGGGCTCCTTTTAAATGGTCACATTACGACCCATGGGGTGTTGATCACTGAAGGCAAAGGAAACAAAGGTCGAAAACTTCCTTTTTGGGCATTTTGTATGCAAAGCTTTGATGGAATTTTGTAAGGAACCCTCTGACTGCTGGAATGAAGTCTTGGAAGTCATGGAAAGTTTGTTCTGGCAAAATGCTCCAGCCAGGTTTATGCAATTTGTTGGTTTCTCTGTGTTGCAAGGAATCTTGTATATTCAAGAAAGCCCTATTCAAGAAAGGAGTTGTGGGAAGTGACTGTAGCAATGTGTCTGGGTTGGTTATTTTTTGCTGCAGTCCAAACCATAGTGAAGGGCCTATTCAACCAGTAGAGGCTGAATAATCTCAGTTCCAGGGGCTAAATTTGGCACATGTGCATTCCAGTGTTAGTTGGGCAGGGTATTCACTCCAGTTTCAGTTGGAACGCAAATAGGATTAGCACCATGGATAGCGCCACTGGTGTTTGGATTGTAGCTCTGCGTGGCGTGACCAGCCTGCCCTACCAATTCAGCCCATCCCCCCTCCCAGTCCCCACCCTCCTTTCCCTGACCACCAATCATTGGCTGTCACAAGAAGCTGACACTCTCCTGCTACGGCTTTGTGATTGGCAGAAGTGTTGCACCAGCCCATGTCCCAGATTCCATTTTGGAAACGCTTTCAAGTGCTGGTCATAGAGGTATGGGACCAAAAATACCAAAAAGCACCCACACTTTTGGGCTCCAAGTGCCTCTCACCACTCACTGAGCTGCATGACAGAATTTGCAGCCCTACAGAATGGGAAAGAGTTCTCATAAAAGTTGGGAAACCCAAACCATCAGAGGTCAAAGAAAACAGGACTGGTGTGTGGTGAATTGAGAAACTGCTGGGGGGAGATACTGCAGCCTTGTGCAGGCTGGATTTGGCCCTCTGGCCTGAAGTTCAATGCCATGGTACAGTTCCACAGCTAATGCAACCTCACAATGCCATAGGAAAATTAGGGCACCTCCAGGTAATCAAGCCATTACCCTGCTAAAATTATAGAATTTTGAATTCTATTTTTATTTTTCGAAGAAGAGTTCTGATTCCTAAGAGTTCTTATCCCCTCCCCCCACAACAAACACATGCACAAACACACCCATTCAGGGCAGAAAGACAAAGGTGCAATGGAGGGTCTGCAGACTTGGTTTCACTGGGAACCTCTCGTTTGAAAGTCCCTGGGCAGACTTGTCAGTATTTCGCCATCATTATTCATGCTGAGCAATTGGTGAGGAGAAAAAAGGAAAAGAGAATGGCTGGGAAAAGAGGAATGGGCCCCAAACGCAGGCATGCCCCGTTGCTTATTTTGCAGATACAGAAAAGGTTTTTTGCGCATGCAGAGGAGAACTGTTGATGGGGCTCAACTGTCCAATTTTCCCTTTGGAGCTTGTTAGGGTTTGCCCTCCTCTCCAGGGACAGAGCATTTGGCCGTCTGGATGGAGTACTTTGAGGGTGAAATTGCAATTGCTGAGCTCCAGCTAGCTCAGCTGGAGTTGCAATGAAAGAAAATACAGAATCAATGCTTGAAGCTGGATTAACTTTGGGAGAGGAGAAAAAATGCTTCTCTGCCCGCAGGAGGAGAATTTCTGGGCCTGTCGACTCAGGATTAGCATCCTCCACAAAAGCAAGAGGAGAGCATTGTAGTGAACTCTAGACCCTGGGCTGCGCGCTGTGGGAGGCATCCATAGATCTCCGCAGGTGAAGTGTGTGGGGGGAAGCTCTCTTGTGTCCAGGCCAAGATTCCCTAGGATGCTTGGCTGCCTAGAAGCAGGTGTAACACCCCCATTCAACAGAGATTTTGCATGAATGAGCAAAGGTGGAAAGCTTGATTCTGGTGGGTTCGCCAGACCGAATACACCCCACTCACAAGGCCAAGAGATCCCTTTTGGCTCAGCAAAGAAAGACGTGCAGGAGAACAAAAGCAACGCTGCATCCAGCCAACTGCAACCCCCAGAATGTATTTTTCCATGCCCAACCCATTCACTGTTCTTTCGAAAAGGCCTCAATGAATCCAGGATCAGTTTAGAAAAGATGTAATACTTGCCTACCTTTCTGAATTGAAAATGTTTGCATCTCACCTTTCCATGGAACTCAGAGTAGCATACCCACCAAACCTAGTGGGAGAACTGGGATCTTCAAACTGGGATTCAAGAGGATTTTGACAGGAATCATCTTTTAGGTTAAAAGAGATGATGAATTCTAGGTGGCATCAACAGAAACACAGATCCACGGGAAGGAAAGGTACTGCCCCATCCTGCTTTGGTCAGCAGGAGTATTGTCCCCAGTTCTGGCACGTCACTTTAAGAAGGGTGTTGAAAAACCAGTATGTGTCTTGATGAGAATGACAAAATGGTGAGGTGTCTAGAGACCAAGCCCTATGAGGAAAGGTTGAAGGAGATGCACAAGCTTAACTTAGAGAAGGGACGATTGAGGATTGGTATGATAGACTCCCACAAAATAGTTCAAGGTCTGACATGTAGTAAGAGGTGTGATGGTGTGAAGGTGTGATGGCTCCTTGAGCTACCAAGACCCCTGCAATTCCATACAGGTTAAGCTAGGGATCCTCAGTGTGGCACCAGGGCAACTGCAGGGACCCCCACTGGTGTCCCCAAGCTCTCCATAATTTACCCCCTTGGTTAGAGCATCAGTCCTCCCTCCTGTACCTGAAACTACCACTGATCAGCTGCTCTGTGGGAAGGAAGGGACAATCCAATGTTCTTCCATCCCCACAGCCATTCCCCCTTTGCTTTCTCCCTGCCTCTTCACTCCCATCTCCATACTCCCACTTCTACCTGATCTTTTTGCTCACTGCTTCTCTGCAGGTAATGCTGGCCACCCCTAAGCTCCTTGTCCATTGCAATGGCTTTTTGGAGCATTGTCAGAGCTATCCGTGGTGCTGAAGTGAATCCCCAAAACAGATTCACCTCCGCGAAGCATTATGGATAGCTCCTGTAAAGTTGAAAAGAAAAGCTGCCAGGGATGAGGACTCCCAGTGATGCAGGAGTCATGAGCCTACCAGCTTTCCCCCTTACCTAGTCCTAGCCTTCACTTTTATTCCCTGCAGTCGAGGGCAGGATGCGTCCCAATGGGGCAAAGCTCAGGGAACCAGGCTTTAGGCTGGGTGTCAGGAAGTACTTCCTGACAGTTAGGGTCCCTAGCATATGGAATGGGCTTCCAAGGGAGGTAGGTGGTGGAGGCCCCATCCGTGAGGGTGTTCAAGGAAAGATTGGACAACCACATGCTGGGGATTATGCTGAGCAGAGCCAGCTGGAGCTGGGGTCAGACCAGGGGGCTCCTTCTGATTTGCTTTGTTTCTATGTTACTCTCTTCCTAGCCTTAGCAAGGATCCCATGGCTGCCATTATGGGACTGCCATTAGCCACATCCTCTGTGGGAATCACTGAGCAATGGTGTCCACAGCAGTCCCTTGAATTCTCAAAAGTGTCCAAGGGTTGAAAAATGCTGGGAGTCCCTGGGTTAAAACTCTACAGGATGCATCACATTCGATCATTACACAACTGCCTGTTTTCTCCCAGCCTAGAAGCCTGAAGATTGTGCTCAGCAGACATGGGAAACTGGGTGGAAACAGGAATGGAATGGAGTATGGTGGAGAAGGGCATACGGTTGATGTTGCATCAGTTCTTTGCAGGTTCTATTTGTGGATAATGATGATGATGATGATGATGATGATGATGATGATTATTATAACATTTCTATGCTGCCCCTTGCCGAAACCTCGGGGCGGCTTACAACATGATAAAATACATTGAAATACAATAGTACATAATAAATTACCATTAAATATAAAAATACAAAAAAATACATTGATTTACAAATACAAAATTAAAATTATCAGTATAAAATAAAAATATAGGAGGAGAAAGAGAAGGAAGAAGAAGTTGCCCAGGCCAGATCATATGTTTTAACAATTGAAATGGATAATGATGCCAAAAGAAGAAGGCCACGACAGCCTCTGAATGTTAATTCATTCAGTGCTCCACACATGCTGAACCTCAAGGCAACATCTGCCAAAAATGAGTTGCATCATCAACATTTGGTACAATCTTGCCTTCTCACAGGTCAAGTTGAAAGGAATATGACATTTTGAGCAACGTATGCTGGGATGATTTGCTGATTGGGTGGAGACGATGCAAGTACCCACCTGCAAGAGTTGACTATGGTTTGGGTGTGAGTTGTTATTGTATGATGGGTTGTTGTTGGAAAATGGGTGTGGTCTGCACCCAGCTGTGCTAACAAGCTGGCCTCCTGATTGTGGGAAACCCAGGAAGAGGACCCATACTTTGTTTTAGGGCTGTGAACCACAGTTGTTCATCATGGTTGCCTATCCTAGTTGGGTTCCAGTGCAAACCTTGATTGTGGGTTGTCCTGTTCAAACTCAGCCAGCAAGTTGTGCCAAGCATTTCTATCGCATATTTCTTTGAGGTTTAAACATCCCCTTGATAGCAGCTTCTTGGAATGCGTTGGCAGCCACAGTCCTGGAATGATAGGTTGCCATCGCTGGACTGTAGCTGATGTCCCCAAGCTTTCATGTTGACCCTGATGCTGAGCTCAAGTGCAGGCTGCGGCACCGGGTCTCAGTGGACCTCCCAGAACTGATCAGGTGTGGGCTGTCCTTCATTCTGCGCCCGAGACCAGGCAGCTGTGGCTGACATTTCACCACGCTAATGGCCCAGAGCTGCCAAAAACTGCTGGGTGTTGGACTTGGATGTAACACAAAGTGGTCTACACTTGATTGAACTTCCATTCCTTGACCCAGAAGGTTCTACCCCAGTGTTGTACTTTTGAAAAAGATCAAGGAAGAAATGCTGCTGGTACTTCATCTTTGGAAGTCCCTCCTCAGAAAGATCTGGGAGAATGCCTTCTTTGACATGATTTAAGCGGCAGGTTAACAATTTCCATGCAGCTTTTAACTGAGCTCTGCACTTTTGCCATGGGAGAAGTTTTGATTTCTTAAATTTGCCTCTATGGATTGGCCTAGGGTTTGCTTTTGTTCTTTTAGAATGAATATTTTAATTGCTGAAAATTAGAGTCATTTAATTAATTTATTTATGACATTTGTACGCTGCCCCATTGCCCCGGGGTGCTCCAGGCAGCTTGCAGAACAATAATTAACAGAATAAAATCAACAATTTAAAAAAGTAATAACACAGCATCTGAAAACAATAATTCACACAGATGTAGAAAAGTGACTTACAAATACTTATTAGAAATAGACAAATAAGCAAGGTAGATTGGCAATCCGAGGGAAAGGGGAGATGGATTGCACCCGAGGGGGGCTTCCACAGTCCTGAATTATAATCATCGTAACCATCATTGGATTTGTACCAAATGAAATCCTGGGACTTGCTAGTCCAGTACTATGGATGTGGACGCGCAACTGCAGCTCTCCAGGGCTTTAGGTGGGGGTTTGCCCAGGGACCTAATCCTGGACTGTTTGCAAAGCAGGTGCTTTCCCTTTGAGCAATACCCACAGGATTACATTCCAAGTAAGCATCTGAACTTCACTTACCCGCTTGTTCTGCAGTGCTTCAGTGTTCAAGTAGGCCCTGTGAGGAGCAGGGGCCTCGGAGGAAGACCACAGCGTGTCTTAAATACTCCTCTTCTCAGGCAGGGGCAGCTAATTAACTCCTGTTTGAATTGTCCAAAAATCCCCTAAATAAAACATTGGAGAGCTTTAGCAGGGCTTACTCTAACATGCTCAGAAGAGAATGGGAAAAATATCATCCATCCAGTTTCTAGTATAGACACTTGGAGAGGTTTTTTGTAAGCTGATGCTGAATGTTTCTTAAACAGCTTATCCTCCGGATGGGGTTTTCCTACTTTGCTCCATTTTGATGCTGGCTTAGAGGGAAAAGAACTTACTCAGGAATCCCGCTCTGTCTTCCCTTCTCTCCTTGTATCTCTAATTCCTTCCCCCAAACACTTTGAAACAACTGTGATCTTATATACACACCCCTCTTGTGCCACTTTTTGTGGGGGGGGGGGAGAGGAATTAATAGCCAGCAGGAATCAAATTTGCCCAAACTTCATGTGTTGGCAATGGAAACAACTGAAACCCAAACCAACAAAACTTTAGATTTTGTGTGTGTGTCCCCCATTCTGTCCCTCCCACCTCTCCAAAATCAAGGGTGGAATCTCTTTATGAATGGAGGGTAAATACAGCAGCAAAGCTCCATGAATCTTCACTTTGCCTCAAATTTTGGCTGGGCTGTTTCTATAGAGACCAAAAGGAAGCTTTTGGTCATCTACTTCGCTATTAAAGTGTAGCGCATTGAAGGCTTTCTTCATGCTGTGAAACCCATTCACAGAGCAGAATAGGGTCTGAACTAATCCATTGAAGTTGTCATGCTCTAAGCCAGTAGCCAGCCCTTTCCCTTTCAATCTGGCCTAAAACTATACTGTACTTCACTCTTGGTTGGGCCCTTCAGATGGTAGGACTCAATATCCCCGCAGAAAATAAGTCTCTCTCTGAACAGCGGTGGTGTTGAACGTGGAAAGACCCTTGTTACTCTGCTTGGACATACTTATGAGCTCTTAAGAAACGAGCTTCAAGTTTAGGGGAGATTCTTTCATTTTTCTCCCCACTTGCTTTTTTTAAATTTCATTTTTGATATTTTGCCTTTCTTTCCTAACTTGACTTCTATTTTTTTAAAATTTTTTTTTTTTGGCCAAAAAAAAAAAAAAAAAAGGCCCTAAAGCTCATTTTGGCAAAGTTGCAGTGTTCTTTGGGAAACTCCGGCTCTCACCATTAGGAATGCCTTCCACTTCTTAAAAGCCATTTCCCCCTCTGTTCTTCTTCCATATAAGTGTAGAAAGCAAACACCTGACAACAAGAGCTTAAGTGGCCCTGTTGAATGCACTGTAGCCAAGGTAAAAAGCGGCAATTTTGCTTTCTCTTATGTGGCTTCCCATAGTCTCTTTTGTGGAAAAAGGAAATGTTGCTTTATGCCAGGCAGTTTGGTTCTCTCCACCTCCCAATCAGGAAAGGGGTAATTTGCTTTGTTTTAATGTGGTCGGTCAATTGCTTTTAACAGTGCTAGAGAACAATGGATGGGAAAGTCAGTAGCACCCTAAATTAAGTCTTCAACAGTTAAACACTACTGTATGTTATTAATTTTTAAGTAGAAAATGTCTTGAACTTAGTAGACCAAAAGGGGGCACCAGGGTATTAAAAAAATAGAAAAGAAATTAAGGTGCTTTTGTCCATTAACACGTGAAATTCAGATTTTATTTTTGACTGGGCGTCTCATTCGCTCTAGAGATCTGGTAATATAAAGTCCCAGCAAAAGATTTTAAAGAGAGGTTTTTTTTGGGGGAAACAAAAACAACTGTTGGGAAAACAACTCTTTGATTCAAAGCAGCTGTCTAAGTAAGTGCTTTATTATGTTATTTTATTAAGTTGCTACAAGTTTATAAATAGCAAAGTCTGAACGTGATTTGCATAGGGGAAAACAGAACTACATGAAAATGGACCAATGTTTTATATGCATCTGTTTTAAAAGTTGCATTAGCTATGTGAGCGTTCAAAGTTAGGGCTTCATCTCTCTCTTTCTGTCCGTGTTAAAAAAGATCTTTAAAAATTAACCACTACTTAAATGTAATTGTACCTGTCATTATCTACATACTTCTGTTTCAAAGTGGAATGATTCTTACGCTCCATTTAAAAAGGAAATCTTATTGACAGCAGAGAGAAATGTGTGTGTGAGTGACAGAAACAGTGTGTGTGGATATGCTTGAAATTGTGCGGCCAGTTACAGAAAAATTGCACAGATCCCAAGTCAAAAGTGTTTATTTCTAGTAAACTCAGCAACCAGTTTGTACCCTCCTTCCATTTTAAGTAGTCACAGTTATGGATTTTTGCTACAACACTCTCTATGCCTGAATTAATAGGAAATCTATAAAAAGAACCGTTTCTTGGTTGAAGCTGGCTTCCTTAATGGAGGCAAAATTTTGCTCTTGCTCATTATATGGTCATGCAGTTTGAGCCGACATTGCCAAGTGCATGTTTGACTCCTGGCGATGAATTATCGCAGCGACTTAAAATTTGAGGGTTTTCTTTGGTTTGCTATTCCTGCTGTATTCATTCTTAATAATATCTATTTCAGTCACTTTGGGCATAAAATGTTGACAATTTCATTGTCCTTAGTATCTTTAAACATCATTTAAAATATATTATGTTTGCCTTTAAGTTTTGGAATGGTCGGATGATGTGAAATACATAAAGCTATTCTCATTTAACAGTGCTCCTGTTAACAATACTACCTAAATCTTATTCCTTTTATTTCCCCCAATATGAAATCCTTATCTATTGTAATATATAAAGTAGGGCCAGGCAATATGTCATTAGCAATTAAGATTAACGTAGTTAATTAGTTGGTTTAGATGGAGAAATCAGCTTCTGAAATCAAGAATTCTGATTATTCAAAATATATATCATTTATCAGCAATGCCATTTAAAGTATTATTATTATTGAATAAAAACAGTTATACAGAATGTTTTTGCTTTCAAAATTTAGAATAATGATTTATTAGTCTGTTTGCTTTTATTCCACCAGTTAACTTTTTTAAAAAAATTAAAAGCTGTAAATGGAGGACCAGTTATCTGT
This sequence comes from Varanus komodoensis, assembly GCF_004798865.1. Classification (NCBI taxonomy): domain Eukaryota; kingdom Metazoa; phylum Chordata; class Lepidosauria; order Squamata; family Varanidae; genus Varanus; species Varanus komodoensis. Next base: position 7,084,062 of record NW_025335548.1, read on the forward strand.
CTTATTGTCAGTCTGACACTTGCACATCAGTTCTCAAGTTTACAAAACACATATAACTAACTTATAATGTAGAACCCAGAATATTTCCTGATTTCTTATAGATGTCGATGCTGTTGGTACAAAGGCAGATTAGCTGGTGTTTTGTCTTTATTAACCGATATCCCACCTTGTTGATTTGAGATTTATTCTAAATACAACTAGGCTGTATTCATAGCAATGGCTGATCAGGTAAAACAAAAAATGAGAGACACACATTTTCCCCTTTAAAAAGCATGTGTACTTCTCTTTCTAAACATTCCTGAAATATATGGCAATTCTAGGAAAATATGACTTGCGTTTTCATGTTAAGTACTTCCGGGTTCATCACTTGTTACAAAGGATTGACAACAAAGGCCAAGGAAATCAATTGTTAGAAAATACTAAATAAAGAATAGGCCAGAAGGGCACCAAATGTTTGCTGCCCAAACATAAAACTTCTTAGTCATGGGATACACAAAGCCATTTTATTGGAATAAACTGTTGGGGTGAAATTTGGTCTAAGCAAAGAAAGAAAGACAGACAGATTTCAAAAAGGAAAGTGATAGCTCCGTGTGTGATGGGACTGAAGATATATAAAATCATTGATAGTTGCTAAAACAAAAGCTAAGGAATAATTTAAACCATTGCCTTTTGGATAAAGCATTCACTTTATACTGATCCAGCTTCAGGCATTTCACAACCTCATAATGTAAATTTCACCTGTCTTTAAGAGCCACTTGGAACTGAGAGATGTTAGGGTGGGTGTGATCCCATGTTAAATTTATTAACCAGAGAAGCTGTGTGTGTTATGTCTAATATGTATTGCTATTTCACACATATGCACAAATATGAATTTAGTGGTCAATTGTATATTCTCAGTGAATTTTAAGGAAGAGTTTCTCCAACCCTCCACATTATGGACATTTACTCATTTTGGGTGCCGTCTAAAACGGGAATCAGCCCTGCAACACACAGAAACATCTCAAAAGGCGTCTGCCACGATCAGAGGAAGCAACCTCTCTGTTTCATGCCAACTCTTCCATTGCTCGGTGATTCCAGCCCACTGCTGAAATGAACAGAAAGGATTCCTGTGCTGCTGCCATTCATTTCCACGACGCTTGCTCTGGGTAACTTTTGTGGGGCTTTGTCCTTAATAAAGAGCCACCGTTTTCCTTGTCTACTTTTGAGAGTTTGGGGCAGGTCAGCACTTTGCTTGTCGATCTAACAGAAATTCAAGGTTTAGCAACAATTACAAACCAAACCAAAGGGGAAAGGCAGAATAACTCACCAAGGAGTTTTAGGGGCAAGCTGATACCAGTTTGCACTCGGGATAGTCCCAAGCTTTGCAGAGGCTGAGCCTACATTCTTTGTGCTCTGTTTAAGGCTCTCAGATGACTGTTTTGCAATCTGTTGACACCCCAAGAGGTGGCCACTGGGTTGTGTGTTGGACCGCAGTGTCAAGGACAAAGGTGCTCTTTGGTGCACCTGCATTGTGACAAAATGCACTGGCGGCAGGAAGCAAGAATCTCTGGTGTTTTTGATCTTCCTGAAATGCTTTAAAAAGCAACGACCTGTGTTCACCTAGTCCTGTTTATTTCTTCCCTTTTCTCCTCAATGGCTTTGGACACACTCCAGCATGATGGCCTTGTGCTGAAGCTTCACTTGAATGGGATGCATGCTAGAAAGCTGGCACTTGGCTCAGTCTGGTGGTGCAGGAGGAGGTCTCCTGGACAGGCCCCCTTGGGCTGACCCCTGGCGGGGAGAGGGACCTTGCACACGTGAGGTGACCTTCTCTGAAGTTCTTTCTGCTTTGTGCATCCCGTTCGCCTCACTCACTGGAATTGAGGTCCTGAACAGGCAGCTGAAGAAGTAAGGTTCTGTTGTCCCCGTAGAATCAATCATCAGGTCATGAGCACAGAACTGGGAGAAATTCTCCTCAGAGCAACGAGTTTATGATCAAGGTTTAAAGATTTCTTTCTTTCTTGGAGAATAATTCTGGCTATAAATATATCTGGGTGTCACATATGAGGTCTTTCTTGAATGCAAGTGTAAACAGTGGGAGAGATAAAGGGAAATGTTCTTGTGGCCTGTTTCTAAAATGCAATATAGTTTCTTTCTAAGTTTAAGGGCAAAATTGGGCCCAGGCTATTATATTTGCAACTTACTCATCGCCCAGATAAAAGACAGCAGACTGGCCTCAGCCCTTGATGCTTTGCTATTAAAAGTCCAATCCAATGCACAATCCCTTCTCAATAGCTCCCTCTTCTTACACTGCAGAAAGATAACCAAGTTGCTATTTAAAGGGAGTAACAAAATATGGGAAACATGATATTGCAATCTGCAGATATCTGTAAAAGTAAATCCAATACCGCTCTGTGCAGATATTAGAAACTGGAAGAAAGGAAAGGCATGATTCTGAAGGAGGAAAAATAGCTATTTTGGAAGTGAGGTAAATATTATTTGGTTTCCTGGAAGAGGTTTCAGGCTTTTCAGAATAAGCAGAGGAACAAATTTGCTTGCTGAATTTGCACGATGCAAAGTGCTTCTTCATCCATTGGAGACTTGCGTCATGCAATTGCTAGCATGGTTGTGGCCTGCAGTGAAAGTGACTTGACTGCCTGAGAGAGATGTTTAAAAATGTTTGTCCAAAAATGCTTGCATGGAGAGAGAATTTCTCCTGAGGTGGCAACAAGCTAAAAGAAATATGGGAACTTCAGAGAACCTTGCATAGCATTTTTGCTAGTTGCTGCGTATTTTATCAAGCTAGCCCATAGCCATATGAAACATTTTGTATTCTGCGCCGTGGGAACCGATTCACAAAAAGTAATGGAATCCTGCACTCATTTTTTGTGATACAAAATCAAGTCCAGAACATTCTGGTTGTGTGCGAACAAAATTTGCTTAAATGTGCTACTTCATCTTGGACAGAATCAGCCCTCCTGTTTTTGCAGAGTTACTGTTAACAGTGTGTAGACACATGTCAGTTTTCTGTATAATAATATCTTGAAAAGGAAATGCTCAGGGAATGAACCGAGGTGTTTATTTTTAACACCAATGAAACATGTGGCATATATGGTTTGATTTTATTTTATTTCAGAAGTGCTTTTTTTAAAAAGGGTTTTTAGTTGCAACCTCTAATTAAGTCCAGTGAGAAGTATTTCCTGAATGTTTTTGCTGCCTAATTCTTTACAGGTGATTCTGCAACCCTGCTAGCCATAGCAAAAGATGTTTACTTTCCTCTAGATTTTTTTTATCAAGCAGCAAACAAAGAGCGAAGTTAAGAAGGAGTTGGTAGGGCGGGAAATGCCTGGTGAATATAGCACCCACAGTACTTTTGCATTTCTTAGCCAAAACAGATATGTATACACATAAGGGCAATCTGATGGTTCATTCTTGCAAAGGTTTTCTACCCTCCACTTTAATAAACATTTTGAAGATCGCTCAGTCTGTATCCTCACTCAATAGCTATTAGAAGGTTTTGTTGGTTTGTTTAATTGTTTCTACGTGGCCCTTGACTAGCCACTTGGACCTTTGATTTAAGGAGTGACTCGGGGAATTATTCTCTTTCTCCTTATTGCAGAGATCGCTTTTGGATGGGTACAAATCGAGTATTTCCTGTCTTGCAAAATAAGCAAGCAAACAGTACCAGGAAAGGCAATTGTCCTTTCTCCTAAGACACACTCAAATAGCCCCTCCAAACACTGGAATACCAAGAATGTTGATCTTGCCAAGCAAAATACCAGGTTATTCAAAGAGAAGGCATTTTGGAGGTGAATATTTTGAGGCATCCCCACAAAAGGACTCTCCCTATGAATGAAATAATGCTGAGAAGTGCAAGCAATGGTGGCAACAGCCCTTTTCTCTTGTGTGCACACCACTGGCCCATCTTTTCCAGCATGGCCCGGCTAGACACTGCTTTAAAGATAGCAGCCCAGTCCACAAATGAGAACCACATTCCCTGCATGCTCTTTAAAAAGGAAGCAAGCAAGGATGGACACTTGTTGGGGGAGAGGGAAGGCCAGCAGAACAACCCAGAGAATGTTGACAGTAAGATTTGGATGTTTGGAGGTGTGCAAACTCATGTCTTTGAATGCTGGGTGCAGGCCCACTAAAGTTCTCCAGATGGAACTAGAGATGGGCAGGAAGTACCCCCTTTTTCAACCAACCCAGGCATGATGTTCAATTGGCTTTGGATGGGCTTACTCTTCCTCCAAAAGGCCAAGCTGGCTGCTTGGAGATCCCTGATTTGTGGCACTGGAGACAGACACCAGAAATAGGTTGTAATCCTCTGTAGTGACATCCAAAGGCTTGTGAACGATCTGCCATCTCATGTTACTATACATATCATGTTGCAGATTTTTAAAAATTAAAATCATGTCGGACGTATTCTCTTCTACCAAACCAGATCAGTGTTGAAGGTTCTGACCCTGAGTACAAACTCATTTCCAAAGGTGAGGATTTTACTTGGTTTCTATCCCCATAGCTGGTGTGGGGGGAAAAAAAGATTGCAGTTTCCACTTAGGAGCGGCCATTTTGTGTTACCATGTCAACTCACATTTCCTGCAAGGTGGTGCCCTCTAAAGGATGCATTTGCAAGTAAATAATTATGTGATTCTGCCCATTTTTATTTTTATTTTTAAATGGCCAGGACATAGAAATTGCAGGAATAAGATTTTTAACACTGGGAAAATGGCTAGAAATCAATGCTTGCCTAGAGCAAAAAGTTCCTACTTCCTTCCCTTGGTGATCTTTAATTTTCTCTTTTACCTTCATGTTAAAGTGAACCAGTGGGAATGACCTATAGAGAAATTGCATTTCGGGAGTGTGCTGTAAAACTTAAAAAAAAAAAAAATCTGTTCTTTTTCTGTTCTAAGCTCTCCCAGGGTAACTGGTAAGTTTTCATCAGTTTAGTTCTGTTACAGAAACCATCACTTTGATGCATCTGAGGTGTTGAATGGGAGGTCTGCGGGATACGCCCAGCCTGCCCAGACTCCCAGTCCAGCCTTCCAGTGGTTTTCTGCTTTGTTCCCCTGGTCCACCTTTCAGCCATGTGGTGGGTTTCTCTCTCTTCTTGTTCCTTTCCCGCCTGCTCTGCCCCTCCATTCTGAAATGCTGAAATGAGTCTCCTGCTGTTTAGTGATTGGCAGAAGGAACTTGAACCTGCATTGTGCTTTTATTTTGGCTCCACCCACCCCTGGAATGCAAGAGATATCTAGAACGGATTGTGGCCCTCAAGATGAAGGAGTTCCACACCTCAGCTGCCCATCGTCCGATGCACCCTCGGCCACTCCTCATGGAAGGGCTGCCATTTTAGTTTCTCTTCACCAGGCAAGGCTCTTGTGTGTGCCGCCCTTTCTTCCTAAATTAATGGGCACATCTTGGTCCCCCCATCCTGATTTCTTTTCTTTTTCTTTTGGAGCTGGCCCTGCTGCCAAAGATTACAGGGTAGCAAAGTGATTTCTCTGCTACCGTCTTAAGAGTGTAATTGCACACTGGGTCTTCCCTCTGAACCTTCCTAGAAATATTCACCTTATTCTGCTTGTTCAACATCTGCCTTGCTACTTGACATTCATACGCCACACTGTCAATTCTGTTTGTTCCTAAGAAAGGTTTTCTTGGTGGCCTCTGCAGTGGGCTGGTAGCAAATATGAAGCCTTGTCCAACCTGAGGTCCTTCAGATACTTTTGGCCACAAGTCCCATAATCCCCAGCCATGCTGCCTGTGGACATGGGAATTGTCCTCCAAACATCTGGAGAGTGCAAGGGTGGACAAGACGTGCTCTGGCACGTGGGGTTTGAGATGGAGAATGAAATCAGGGAGGCATCCAAATCTGGAGCAGATGGAGGAATGGGTGAAGGTATTCATCTGGCGAGTGAGTGGACAAATGGGTGGACAAATCCATGGCCATTCCAGGGATGGATGAAGGGCCAAGCTGAAACCAAATCTGCTTTCCGTGGCTGGATTGGGGTGCTCCACAAGCTATGTTAGTCCCATGGACTGATGGAGGAACTGGGTTGAAAGTCTTACCAAGTTCTCCTTCATTCCAATAGGTCTTTAGGAACATATGAGGATCACACTCAAGGTCCACCCAGTCCACCATTTGGTCCACACTGTGGCAAACCAGCTGCTCACAGGATCCCCCAAGCAGGACAGGAGCACAGAGTTTTGTTTCCAATGCAAAGAACTCTCCCTCCCTCCCTCCCTCCCTCCCTCCCTCCCTCTCTCTCTCTCTCTCTCTCTCTCTCTCTCTGTAATTGCTGGGATCGCATTGCAAAGGTAAAATCACCCTGTGCCCCAAGCTTAATCCTGCCCTCTCCAGCAGCTGCTATTTTCAAGCATTCTGGACCAAACAGCATATTTAATGCTGCATGTTGTTTGGCCCTGGTTGAGATGGGTGCCTATTTTAGTCTCTCTTCTGATCCAACAGAGAGCTCGGCTCTTGCCTTCCAAATTAAACCCTCAGATTGGACAGCCTGCCTTTGTCAGCCGGAGCCCCCGTGGAGGCAGTCCTCCGGTTCTAGATGTCGGAGCACTTTTCTTTTTTTGCTGGAGTTCAGACAAGCTTGCCTTGTGCTTTTCTTTTCTTTTTTTAAATAGGCATAATCAAAGAAGGGTTAGCAATATTGCAACTGGATTCTCTCTTTACTTTCCTGATCTAAACTTCTTCACGTGCAGTTAAGTTAGGCAGCTTTCTCTTCACTAACGCAGTTTGCACTGGCTCCTTTTCCTACATAGTGTGTGCTTGGTGTTTGAGTGCAACGCCATTCATCAATCTAATTTCAAGGTAGGCCAGGGTTGCATGCTCCAAACTTTTGATTCTTAGAGTACAGAGCTTCTCATCTGCAAGATTAAACCTGGTGCCACACTCTCCTTTTACGTTCACACTGCTGTGTGTCTATTTTCTTCATCTGCTTAAGAGGTGGCTGATCCATCGTCCCCCAAATGAGGACACAGCACTGCCTAATATTTGTACCTGCCAATTGGCTGCTGCTACATGCCATTGTCTCTGACTTATGGCGATCCTATGAATAAATGCTCACCAAAATGCCATGTCCTTTGTAAGCATACCTGCAAATGTGGGGTGTAAACGTTTCTGCCCATCAAGCCAGTTCTGCTGTGATCTGGGATAATACAAAGCTATTAATCTGTTGCTGAAAGGTCTACAGCATTGGCATCAGGCAAACCACTCCCACAGTGAGTGTGCCACCACTGAAACGGTCTTGGAGTCACCTACTTTGCTGCATGGGCTCCTGAAAGACAGCCTTGGACAATGACCTTAGCTAGACAAGGTGGAAGGAGAAGATCCTTCAGTTACCTTGACCTCAAATTTTTCTCCATGTAAAAATGGCCTGTTTTATTTTTATTTCGGTGAAGAAAACTAGCCTCCTCCAACCTGGGGCCTTCCAGATGTGTTGTACTAGAACTCCCAGCAGCCCCAGCCAGCAAGTCTAGTCCAACATATCTGGAATTCACCAGGATGGAGATGGATCGGTACAAAGAACTTCCCACACCATTCTCTTCCCCTCTCCTTCTCTCTCTGCCCACCTTCTCTCTCTTTACCTTCTCTTAGCACACTTCCGCACTTGCTTCCCTTGTTCCTCATGCCTTTTGATTCAGCAAGAAAAAGAAGCTGGTAGAGTCAGAGGAACTTTGAAACTTCTTTCAAGGGTTTTTTGCCAGCAGGGGAGTGGCAGAAGTGAAGTTCCCTCTCCTTGGCCACAAGTCTCCTTGGGAGTGACCTAAGAGAAAATCGGTGGACCCTTGGGTTGCATTACCCTATGGCATCTCCTTGCCACAGGGTAATGGCTTGCTCACTCGCTCTCCTTTTCATTCATTTCTTCATTCGCTCCTGCCTAAAACAGACTTGCATTGCCTGGGCTTAGACTGCAGTCCTCCACACACCCCACAGAACAAAGTCTGCTTGAAGTGTGTGGGACTTCCGTATAGGAATCGGGAGTCTACTGGCATGATTATGGGGAGTGGGGGAGAAGGGAGCCATGGGTCCTCCTTTCTCCCATCCCTTGTGGGCCGATCAGGAGCCCCACTTTTGGCTTGATTGCTGTTGTTCTACACAACCAGGCCATGAGCACAGTGTGGGTAACTTTGGAACCACTTTAGAACTCATGGTTTGTTTCAAGGTTCTGGATGGGGCTTCAAAGCCACCCAGCACCATGCACCTTGCCAGGTTTGGACAATACATAGAAACATAGAAACAGAGCGAGTCAGAAGGGGTCTCCCGGGCCATCTAGTCTGACCCCCGGCTCCAGCCGGCTCCACTCACGACATGCCCACCATGTGGACGTCCAGCCTATCCTGATACAGGAAGCCCTGCACCACAGGGGGAATTCAGCAACTTGCGCAGTGCCTGATTGGCATGCAGGGGAAGGGAAAGAAGCCACTGTAACATCTCCCCTGCCCAGCCGATCATGCAGTCAGTCCATTGGTCCATCTCTTTTAGTATTGTCCACCTGGCCTACAGAAGTGGTCCTTCTGGTACCTGCTCCTTTCAAATGGAAATGCTGGGGACTGAAGCAGCACGTGAAGGCTGCAGCCCACAGAATCCCACTGGAGGGGTGCCTATTTCGCGTTGCACTTCTGTGCTACCTGGCTCAGCATTGTTCTGAGAGTCAGTGACTGGGTTCAGACAACACAATAACCCATACTCAGGGGTTGAATGTGGGTTGCCATAGAAGCATGGATTGTGGTTGAACATGGGTTATCATGTTATCTGAACCTGCCTGAGGCAGAAAACTCTGTTGTGCAATGTGTCCTGAGACACAATAATGAAGGACGGCATATAAATATTTTAAATAAAACAAACAAACAAAGAAACCCAACCCAGTTGACAACCCACCATGGGTTCTCTTCATGGAAATTGTGATCCAGCTACAAAGCTTCATCTACTGGGTGATATAGACAGAAAATTATTATTAATATTAATAGGCTGTTCATGGTTAACTCATTTAATTTGGGAGTCTCAGCTTCGTGTACCTCATTGTTTTGTTGTTGGGATAAAATTTGGGAGTATAAAGAGGTACATACCTTGAGCTCCATGGCAAAAGGGAAATTAAGGAAAAGGTTGCTTAATTTTTGTAGGTTTCAGTGATGGAACTCAAGCAGAACTTACAACATAGGTTTGTTGCCCTCTGTTGTAGAGGCTTACAACTTTCATTGTTTCCAGGATGATGGGGGTTAGTCCTCCACATCTGGAGCATACCAAGGTAGGGAAGTCTGGTTTAGGGGATTGCTGTGAAGTATTTCCATTCACAGAAGTATTTCCATTCACAATTTAATCTGGAGTGTACACAAGAGACTCAGTCCAGGATTAAATTCCTGCCACCCCTCCTTAATTTGCCGAAAAGATCCATTTGATTTAGCTTTCTGGATCATGGAGTGATCTCAGAATATCCTTCTCTTTTTCACTGTGGAAAGTCAATCCCACCAAACTCAGTGCAAACCTGCTTCAGGTGACTTTTTGCCCTAGGGCATGCCATGCTGGTGATTATCCTTATTTGTTCTTAATAATAATGATATTTTCTCCCTGTTTCATGCACAACCTGAGTTAATATTCCATGGAATCTCCCAACATAAATATCTTTATTTGTATCCTACCCACCTACTTATTGTCTCTTGTTTCTTCACGGTAGTGTTAGCATGTGTACTAACAGTAACGTGTTAGTATGTGAAACTAACAGTAGTAGTACACAGCTCCTACAGCTATAGGCTTCTCTCCAGTATCTTCCTGACTCTAGACCATTAAATCTCCAAATCTTTTCTGGACATGGAGATGTACTCACATATAAGTCTTTTTTTTAAGTGTTGCCTAATGAATTTCACTTAAGTGACCAGCAGACCAGGAATGGGGATGGGCAGGAAGAAAATGATATTTCCACCTTACTCAAAAGCAGTTTTTAAAAAACACCCCATGGGTGTCACTGGCCACTTCTGAGAAGCCGGTGTGTGCCGGGTCCCAATCCTTGGCTTTAGTAAAACTACACACTGGGTTGGGCACAGTTTTTATTTCACACCCTCCCCCCGGGGGGGGGCAGCTTCAAGAAAGCAGTTCTGGGGTCCCAAAGAGAGAGAAGGGAGAGGCAACGTGGAAAATGGAGCTTTGAAATCCCTTCTCTTTCCTGTGGAAGTTTTCAGCGGGTATTTAACAGACGGAGGGGCCACGCAGGCGCGTGGCTGTGGCTGCCCCGATCCTGCTTCCGACGCTGAGTAAGAACTGAAGGCCGAGCAGGAAGAGCTCGCCACAAGAAACGAACGACGGCTGTTGACGGAAGTGCGGGAAGGACCGCCGCCTGCCCTTGCTCCCGGTTGCTGGGACCGGCCGTTCCGACAGAGACTTCGCCGGGCGGGCGCGATGGCGACCCCCGCGCGTTTCCCGTCCGTCGGCCAGCCTCGAAGGCCCTTGAGACCCGCGGCACGACGCCCTCCGCGTGTTCCGGATCGGCGCCTGCAGCGCTTGCCCAGAAACAAGCCGCCCAAACGCAAACGAAGCCCTCTTCTCCGCACCCGGCCCTGATCGCCGCTCGCCCGCATCCCTGCGGCTACCTGTTTCTCCGCAGGTGCGCGGCCACAGCCCCCATCGTCCTCAGCCAGCGCCTTTGGGGATTCTGCTGGACGAGGGAGGGGACGGCTCTTCCGCGGACGCGCGGAGCGGCAGGCTGCGGATGATGGGACGCGTATTCCCGCTGCGAAGTGAGGCCGGCTGGCTTCTGCAGGGACCCCGCGGCGGCTGCCGGCGAGGCACCCGGCCGGGCTGGGCTGCGGAGCGAAGCCGGCCTCCGCTGCGTTGCCAGCCCCGCCGAGGCTCGTCCGCCCGCCTGAGCCCCCGGAAGCGCCCCCGGGGAGCCCCGGCCGCGGAGGGGCGCTGCGCTGGGCCTTCGCAGGGCGCCGAGCGAGCCGGCCAAGTCCGCAGCCCATCTTTCGCGCTCGACTGCTTCTCCTCCGCCGAGGCAGATCGGAAAACACGTCGCTTCAATGCGAGTCTTTTTCTTTTGGGGAGCTTTCTCGACACCCGTTCCATTGCAACGGTGTCGTCTTGCGCTCCTGAAAAATGGGCGAGCAGGTCGTGTGAATGCGTGGTGCGTGCGGGGAGGACACGGCCCAGCTGCGCGCAATCCCGCGGAGCTCTACTCAGAAGTACGAACAGGAGGGGAGCGTCTCTGGGAACGCAGCTTGGTTCTCGTGAACTGTTGGTCAAAGGAATGCTCTGTATAACGTCGCACTACGAGGAAGCACGAGGATGCATTTACACAAGGGTGTTGGAGGAGGAGGAGGAGGAGGAAATTACCGGTGCTTCCGAAGGCTGCAGTCCAATGCACCACCCTGGGGGTCGTCCTCAGAGGTTTACTTCCGAGCCACAATACATGTAAACCCGCTTTATTTCGGTGGGACTTTGCCCCAGCGGATTGTGCTTGGACGGGTCTCAGTTCACGTTTCTCTGTTGCCCCGGGTGTATTTGGTTTTGCACCTGCAACACGTGAAGGGGCGCGAGGGCGCAGCGAGATCGGTTGCGATCCAGCTCAGAATAAGGCACCATTGCAAGGCCCAGAGGGACTCCCATCATCCTCAGCCTCTTCCGCAGTGCAGTTTCTCTGCGGCGGTGCGGAAAACCAAACTGTCTGCGCTAACAAACATTCCGCTCCCAACAGTATAAACTCGTTGGTTTGTGGGTGCACATTTTTTTCAAACGGATCCGCCCCTCCAGCGTGTGTTCCCGATTCGAACCGCAGTTTCGATGGAAATCAAAAGCAAGTCAGTCTGGTTGCTGCCAGCGTCGTTCGCATCTTGCCTCATAAGGGCTAGAAACTTGCATGCATTTTCCCTGAAAAAAGATTCAATGAACTCGGCGGGCGTCGTTCTGAATCAGCTCGCGCAGATTCTGGGCTCCGGGAGGCTCCGATCCTCCGGGCAGCGGTTACTCTTGAGGAGACCGTGGCCCACCTGCGGCCCTTCCCCAGGTCTTGTTGGGAGAAAAGGCGGCAGTTAAATAGGAGCGTCACGCAGCGATTACTACTGATAACGATGCGGTAGTGTGCAAGTAAAAGAGAGTTTATATTGATCGTCGTAAGAGAGGTAACAAAATCATATCACGAACTTATGATCCGAATTTCATTTAGAGAAGCATTTCTTCTCCTGTCTGTCCAAAAAAACCCAACTGGCGTTCTCTCCAGATTGTTGTTTTCACCGCTGAGTCCGCCTGTGACAGCCCCTTCCCCACTCTGCGTCCCCAGTTGATGCTGGGCTACAACTCCTACCGCACCTGATATTTGGCTGGGCTGACTGGGGATGATGGGAGATGCCGTTCAGTGCCCTCTGGGGACTCAGGGTTGGCAAGGTCGGATTAAACACTGAACGGGACTCAGAGAGAAGGCTCTGAAATGACAGCCAGCTTCCGACCTGGCTGGAAACGGAGTCGCTGCGAACCTGTTTGGGTGGAGATGCCAGAGATGCGCCCTCCCTCCAGCCCTCGAGGTCAAGGGGCGGCTGTCCAAAATTGAAACCAAACCTAACAGAGCAGCGGATCGCCCCTTGGGTCTGCACCATCCAACAGGCGGGAATGAATTTCCGCACGCAGATTCGGCTGCATTCACACGAATGACTTTTGCTGCCCTGTTTCACGTTTGCTGTAAGAACGGGGCTGCAAAAATGTGGGGTCACGCGAATCCGCCCTTTAAAATCTTCGCAGTGAAAACGATTCCCGTTTGGTGAACAAAACTCTCTCTGTCTTTCCGTGTGTGTGTGAGGGGAGGGCTGGACGGATGCATTTTAAGCAAAGGAAATTAATTTTATTGCTGCTATGCAAGCTCGCATTTGATTAGATGAGAAGCAAACGGGAAAAGAGACGGGGAGAAGGAGACCCTCCTCCCCGCAGCACTTCCTGGCTCTTCAGAAATTCGCATTGCTGGAAAGGCATCTGCCTCAACAAGTAATAAGGCATCTGGGTACCACTCTGGAAAGGACGCTGCGGTGCTGGGGGGATGCGTTGGGTGATTTAAAAAATTGTTTGTTTGTTTATTCATTCATGCCAAAGATGATTTTGTCCAAGCATCTGATATTTAATTTTTGCTCCTTTACATGGCCAGAAACTTGCCCAGACCTGCAATTCTGCTGCTCAGGCGTGTCCTTTCACCCTATGTGGACTCAGACACGATGGGGCAACCGGTCGAATCCTGAGATCTGTCTTAGTGTCTGTGCACGTGTGAAGGGGAGTTCTTGGGTGATCTATTCGGTCTTTTCAGCCCCTGTGATTTCAGCCCCTGTGCACTGCCCAGGTATGGATGTAAACTGGGGGTGCTTGAGAATCAGGGTTTACTGGTTAGGTATGGGTTTTAGCGTTTGAACGTAATTTGTTGTGGTCGTGAGGAGTGATGAATGAGCAACTGAGTACTTCACTGAAGGTAAATCATTGCATTTTGTGGCAGGGTCTGGGTGGCATTTTGGAAAATAATTGGCTGACCCCCTAATTCTCCTTAGCTCACTCTCATGTTAGCAATTGGCAAATTTCTGAAAGTACATATTGGTGTAAAAGTTCCATTTTTAAGGTGTGTGTGTGTGTGAGGGAGGGAGGGAGGGAGGGAGGGAGAGGACTCCTAAAATACTTGCCAGCCATTCCAAGCTTTGCATTTTTCCTTCAGAACTGCAAATGAATCTTACCCAAAAAGGAACTTCTGATTTGGGATGATCAAGCCAGGGGTTGAATAAGGGAAAATTTTTACTTAGTTGAGGTGATTTGGATGAGGAATTAATTGGCAGGCTTTGTCACTTCTGACATGTAAATATAATTATTTCTAACATGGCACATTAGCATGTCTGCATTTTACACGAGTCTACATTGTATGATCTTGACCTTGTATATTTTACATACCTAGCAGTTTGAAGTAACAGTTGAAGGAATTGACCTGCTAGGAGGAAGAGGGCCACATTGTCTACAGCTTTGTCTTGTAGTGTCTTTTATGATTCGTTTGCATGGTTATTGTACCCTCTGTGAAGGTCACACACACATACACACCCCACCCTCTAAATACTAGAATTCCAATTAATTAGCGAAGTGTAGTGTGGCAAGGATGGGCAACCTCAACACCCATCACACCCATCACCACAGCATTGCTGTGCTGACGAGGCTGATGGAAGCCGTACCTCAAAACTTCTGGGAGGCCTGATGGTGACAGCTGGAGACCCGGTGTTTGCGGAGTGGTGCAGGGGAAGTCTTATCTTTGAAGGCACGTGCTCATGGTGTCCAGAGCATCCCCACAAAACAGGTTCAGCACCATGAATAGTCCCTGAGAAGCTGAGACTGAGACAGGGAGTGGGAACACCCCCAGATGGACACCAGGCCCATCAGCCAGTGCTGGCCACAAGTTGCGTGCTGTGGCATACAATATGGCAGCTGTACTTATGGAATTTAGGGCCACAAACTGTGGTAGGGGCCACTGGATTTTCCATCCTGAGCCCTCTGGATGTTCTGGACTAGAACTCCCAGTGCTCCTGAGCATTGGCCGTACTGGCTGAGGCCAACAGGAAGTGAAGTCCCAAACATTTGCAGGTCAGGAGACAGACAAAGGATGCATTCAAGGGGGCGTAAGGCTCTATCCAATGCAAGCTTGGAGAGGAAGAAACCTACGACTCCCAGCTGTGGCAGGCTGGGAGCTCTAGGATTTTTTCTCCCCTCTTTGAACAGAAACACCACAACCCTGTGAAGGAGAATGCCAAGAATTGGGGACCGGCCCAAAGTCATGCAGTGAAGTTCGAGGGCAAATGGGGACTTGAACCAGAATTTCTGGAGTCCCTTGCCAGCAAGGTGAGTCCCAAGATCCAAATACCTGTGGGGATCCATGCCGACAAACTGTCTCCAGTGGTTTGCATAGGTAGCCGGAGCAGGACTTTTGGAAACAGACTGGGTTGTATTAGCCCATTCCAAAATATATGGCCCTCCAGCAGGGATGGCTCATGATAGGAACTGTTGCTGAGAAATTTCATTCCTCACCAGCTACTCTAACATTTGCTGGAGGGCTCTGAAGGAAAAGAGGATGCTGGGCTGAGGAGGCAGAGGATGGTGCATCCTTGTAAGCTCCGGCACTCCACAGCGCTGCTCAGATGGATTTCGCCCTGAACTGTCCTTCCCCAGCTTGGGTAGCTCCAGAGGTGGCAGGCTACAACTCCAGCAACAGCCAGTCATGAATTGTGCTGTCTGAGGACGATGAGAATGGTGCTCTGCCATCTCTGGAGGCTGCCAGATTGGGATGGGCAAGAGTAAACCAGGATTTTTAGAAATGAGGGTATTCAGGCCTCAGATTGAATACATATGAAAATTTTAAAAGGAAAGGACAAAAAGCAACCCAGTGACAGCTGAACTTTATTAATCTGCAGGAAGATCTCCTGCAGGAAGGGATCCTGGGAGTCCCCTTGTGCAGGAAACTGGAACAGGGATCCTTCAGGGAATAGCCCAGATGATTGACGTTAAAAGATTTAATAGAACTCCCTCCACCTTTGTCTTTACATTGTAAGATCCTCTGGAGAGTAATTGGCCTCCCTCTTTGGTTACCCCTAAATGCATCCATTACCATCTCTTCTAAATGTCACATCTCTTGCCTTTAATGGGCTTCTCTTTACCTTGATTTGGGAGATTAGCATTTGAGCTTTGGATGGCCTTAATGCTGTGTGTGTGTGTGTGTGTGTGTGTGTGTGTGTGTGTGTGTGTGTGACTATCTCAGAATGTCAGCAGAGAAAGGAAAGCGCTTCCAAGTTCCAGAGGGATCAGCATTGGATTGCTTGTGGCCAGTCCTGTTTAGAAGTGGTTCTCATGCTTCTCTGGCCACATTGACACTCAGCAATGGCCTTCTTGCACCCTTGCAACCCGGGCTGCTGCCAGGTTATCCCAGACTCCCACCTTCAGCTGAATCCCTGTTTTAATGGTGGTGGGAGAACTGGGGAACCCATCCCTGCAGTGGTGAGTGAAGATAATAGCCCTGAAGCATGCTTTCTACCATTGTGGGTTGTCTGCTTAGGTTTTTAAGGACACAGTGTCATGTATCCCCCTTCCCCCCACATTAAATAGGAATCTTACTGGCTACCTAAGTTTCTGGCTGATTTCTCAGCATTTGTGGAGATTTTATGCCCTAGTTGAACTCCCTCTCCTAAGGCTGTATTACTGCAAGGACGGACTTTAAGCTGAGCTGTGCTTGCATTTGAGCTATTCAGGCACTGCCCTTTTGCCCCACTGGAAAGGAAGCCCCCTAGAACTGCTCCAAATCCTGGGCTGGAAGATGGACCAACTGTTTTCTTTCAGCTTTGCATATTCTGATGATTAATCTGAATTAAGAAGGCAGGCGGGGCTGGTGGGGGAGGAAGGGAGGAGGCATTGCAGAAAGCTGGCTCCACAGAAAAAGCTCTTTAATGCTGAAAAATGGTTTTCTTATTTCCCTCTCACCCCACCAAATGCTTCTATATGTTTAAGTAATCCATACATTCTCTCAGATATGCAAGGGTGAGGGGGGACTTCAAGATCACCAAAGTGACACAGACATTGGAACTTCTAATTGTATTAGCGATTTAGTGAGATAACAGATGGCACCCTGGAAACACATTACGCTGTTTTGCTGATCAGCTGTGCAAAGCTACGAACAGAATTCAGGCACACGTGTGCATCTTCTCTGAATGCTTCTCACTCTGTGTTCCAATCCATCTTCCAGCTTGTGTTGGGCCTGTCTGTACATCTGCCTCTTGCGGTGTCTGCGTGAAGTGGAAGTTGGTGTCTGGCTTTTCCCAGGGATATGTCTAGAGCAAAGTCTAGGTCAACAAAGCCCTAGCAGAGTTACAGCTTGGGGCCCTGCTTCCAATGCAGGACATGGAGAGATGCTAAAATGGTTCTGGCATCCTCAGGGAATCTGGGCATGAGCTGAGAGGTTCAGTGGAAAGAGAGGATGCCTTCCATGCCAAAGATCCCAGTTTCGGTCGCAAGCAGCATCTCTAGGTGGGGCCTAGAAAACAACCTTGCCTCGAGCCATAAAGAGCTGCTGGAGGTCAGGGGAGATGCATCTGAACTAGACGACCCAGGGTCTGGCTTAGGGCAAGCCGCGTTTCTGTCTCCCTGTTTGAACCAGGCCTGTACCTGGGTGCTGGCATGGCCTGGGGCTCAGGCCGACAGGACCAGCTCCCTCAAAAAGTACACAATAGGATACGCTAATTTACATAGGCTCTCCAGGGTCTGTGCTTGTATGTTTGTAAAGGGACTTTATAAAGGACGCCACAGCCTTGAATTTTCAAGAGCCGAGCAGGCTTGAGAAGGGCAGGACATTTTGGAGGGCTACCATAAATTGGAGGTGACATGGCAACAAGAACAATGGACAAGAGAAGAGAACATTTGATTTGGTGGCGGGGTGGGGGTGGGGGGAACAGGCAGAAACATTCAAGCGGAGGGGCAGCAGGAGGTGAGGTGCATGTAGGCAAAAGAGATGCAACTGAGATTCCCTGGATGCTGATATCAGCAAGGGCCCCTGACAGCAGGGCTTGTGGAGCAGATGGTTTCCAGATATTCTGTGCTCCCACTGAAAGATGGAGGGCTGCAGCCTTGTGTGGGCCATTCATGAAGACCCTCTCCCTCTTCAGAGTGGGGAAGACTGGAAGATGACTGCTTTATGGGGAGGGGCCACACCTATCCATGCATTTCACTTGGGATGGGGGGCAATTTCAACCCTTGGCATCCCCAGGGAGGGCTGGGAAAGATCTCGTCCAGAAATTCTGGAGTGCCATTACCACTGAGTGCACAGGCAAACCTGAGCTACGTAGTTTGAACAGATTGATGAAGCTTCACGAGCAACTCAACATGTGATCTGAGGCACTGATCCTGTCTCTGATCCTCAGGCAGAGAAGGAAATAGGGATCGGTAAGGCTGGCCCCTCTCGCTGGCAGGCTCTCGGGCCTCTGGATGAGCTTGGTCAGGCCTCAGGAACAGCGACCTGGCTTTCTGCATGGAAGAGGGTTTCCCCAGTTGCTTCTTTGGCAAAACTTAAATCAGGCTCCCCCAGCAAACCATGCCTCCTAGGCAGGGCTGCCTCTGTCATTAGGCAGAGCAAGGCAGTCGTTTCTGGGTGTCACATACTTGGAGGCAACAACCAAAAGCTGCAGGACAAACCTGGGTGACCCGTGGCCTGTTTAGTGCTCCCTGAAGGACTCTGGAGTTTCTGGGAACAATGCCAGGTGTCATGCCGTACACCAGCATTGAGGAATGAGGCAACTGTCAGTGCAGCCAGCTTTTGTCCATGGGATGGGAAAGGCACCATCTTGTTCTTTGCCTAAGGCTGAAAATGTAGGCTATCCTTGATCCTAGGCAGATATCTAGTACATCAGGTATGGTCAGGGAATCAAAAAAGGAATGTGGAATTTTTCAATGGTCAACACCTTTATATATACTCCATGGTGCAATCTTTCCTCCATAATGCACCATGTGGACCATTTCCCACATGCCATTTTTATAACGATCTCAGTGGAGCAGGATGGTGGTGGCTGGTGGAAACCAATGTATGCTCTACCTCTAGTGGTTGATCTGGTGTTCCAAGTTTCTCATCTGCCTCTCCAGCACCAAGGTTGGTCCAGTTCGTAGGGGAAGGTTCATGAGTTAATGGAAGGGCCTCAGTTTTGCTTACAGGAGGTCCCGGTTTCAATTCTGTGTCTCCAGCTATGGCTGGAAAAACTCCTGTCAGAAGCCCTGGAGATCTGCTACCAGTCAGTGTCACCATGGTGGACTGGATGGGCCAGTGATTTGACTCAACACAGGCATCTTCCCTTCTTCCCAGGTCTGCTTAAGAGTGAACATTTCTTTCTTATGTTGCTGTTGGGCACGACAGTGATGAAACCAGAGGCAATGGAGGTGGGTAACCAGAGTCAGGTAGCTAAATGCAGTTCTGACTAATTACTGGAGTTGCTGCGATGACTTCGTTGATTACAGCCAGACCATTTTAGGAGTGACATCTTGAATTATGCAAATTAGCCATCAGCCTGGGGCATGGAAGACTGAGGAATGCCATGGTGGGAGCGTGGAGAACTGCCAAGTCCTTTTAGTAAACGCCTACCCAGCTCTCTGGAAGTTGGGTGGGTTTGCAGGAGCCATAAGTATCTCCCCTTGTTGCGAGGAGACAGCAAGCCCTGTGCTCAATCTTGTTTTCCATTTCTAGAGTTGTTTTAATAGTAATATTGCAGTTTGGCCTTCTTCCCTTCACGGCTGTAAATTGAGCCTTCTTTGGCATTAATGTCAGGGGTTCAAAACTTGACCTGTGGGCCAAATGCAGGCCTACCTGCAGGGCACATAGCCCTCAGCCTCCCCACTTTGGCTTGTGATATTATTCACCCTACGTATCCCATGGCTATGAAGCCAACATGGGGAACCATGCAAGGATGAGGAACGGAGTGTACCTGATGCAAAGGCCGGTCTGCCACCTGCTCTTTTGCATGCTCCCCACTGACACCTACACCTCTGCACCGCTGAAGGTGTTGCTCCACACACGCCTTGACTGAGAGCAGACTCACTGCTTTTGCCTGCCGCCCTCCTGCTGGATTCAGGGATGAGCGCCATGGGATGGGGACAGGTCTTGGTGGGGCCTGGCAGGGCCAGTGAGGCCCTCGAGCCCTGTGACACTGCATGCTGCCCTGCCAGACCCATCTAGCCAGATACTGCCAGCACTGACTGGCAGCAGTGGCTGCCCCCATGCACTGCAGCTGGGCTTTCAGCTTCACAGGAGCTGTCCATGGTACTGAATGGTGGTGAACCCATTTGGGGGATGACAGAAGAGCGCCCGGCCTTCTCTGGTGTGTGTATGCCCGTTTAATCTGTGTCTCTACTAATTAGAAAATTAATTACCATGATTAACCATACTTTGCTTTCTTATTAATTTACTTATGGATTATATATTTGCAATATTTATAGTCTGCCCTCTAGGGTAAAGCTTAGAGGCATCCACAGAAGGCATGATATAAATTGCTAATGCAACAAAGGCTTACCTTTTGGTTTTCATTTCATTTTGGTTTTAAGAGAGAATTTGAGGGTAACTTGAAATTTAACTTTAAAAGAAAGAATATGACCCCTTAGGATTTAAAAGAAGAAAACTAATTCCTTTAAAGCTAAGCCATTTCTCTCTCCTAATCAATTCAGATCTATTTATATATTCATAAAAATCTCTTATAGTCTTAAAGCAAAAGACTGCAGTGCAGTACAAAACACAAACCCCAACAAAACAATGCTGTTAAACTAAAATGAATCAACTCAGTTTGTTGATAACATGCTACTAATAAAAAAATGATCCCTCTTGCAAGACTAATATAATGCATGCACAAGTGTTTACAGTGTGTGAAGGTTCTGGAAAAATACAAATTTGCTTTCTAGATCAAGCAAACATAATCCTGAATACCAGGAAATACAATGCATCTGCTCATTGCAGGGAACTTATAAAAATTATTTAAAAAATGAAATTATTGAAGGAGACTCTGGTGAAGCAGGCTAATACGATGCCAATAAATTCTGGAGCAGGGGCCATTATCTGCTGATTGACCTTCGAGCGGTGCTCCCACTTGCCTCGGGCATCTGGCATCCTGACATGGCCAATTATCCCATGATAACAGCAACTTAACCGGCACTCATATGAAAACTCTCCGGTTGAGAATTGCTTCCTGATTAACTGGGGGAACAGATGATTCTTCCTGAGCTGACTTGGAGAGACTGAGGGCCTTTGTTCCAAGACTCCAAATTGGGCACCTCGTTTATCTTTTTTGGTGTGTGCACCCACAGAAATGGACTTTCAGGGAACACAGGATGAGTGCGTTGGCCAGGGTGGGAGCTCTGTAAGACCAATGAAAACTGTAATCTTCTTTAATGACCTCTCTGCTGATAACATTTTTCCAGCAAGTGTGGGAGAGAGAAGTGTGCTCAGGGATTGGAAAATAATTGTGTTCTGGATACTTGAAGCCTTTCAGCTCTACGGCGGCCCCTGCAGCACGTCTTCCCCTTAGGAATGGCATTGGGCTGTGTCACTTTTTCCCTGTTTTTTAGGGAACCATCAAGGAATGTGAGAGAAATTAGGATTCAGCCATTTCAGACATGTTCAGAATCTGACCTGAGGATTTTACAGCAGAGCATTTCCGCTCGAGTCACGTGGAGTTCCACTGACTTGTGGACCAGTGTGTCACTTTGGGAGGGGGGACATTTCTGCTCATTTGCATTAATATGTGTGAGTGCAAATATCACACGTTCTGATGGGGAAAAATCCAATTCCATCCATGAGCAGATGATGGAACGAAGATGCCTGGCATCTACAAAAACCAGATGGAAAAGATTTAATGTCATCTGTACATCCTGAGATCAACAGTGACTGTGTAACATCAGCAGACCTTATTACATGATGGATCTTTTCTGCATTCTCTTCCCCATTTGCTTATCCAGTAATGGATCACACCATTGCTAAGGTACACTTACCTGGACATAAATCCCAGGAACATAATTCTGAGTTGAGGTATAGGATTGTGATAGAGGGAAAGGGCCAAGGGATTTGCTGGTCATAATGCAAAGGATATATGGCAGTTATAAAACTTGTATGGAGTTTTACTGAATTACAGTTTCCCTTTGCTGACAGAGAGTTTAATAACAGGAAAAATAAAGTGTAAAAAGTAATGTGAATGAATGAACCTACTTTTTGGTGTGATTCCATACCTGAAGGGTGAGAACCCCTGTGAATTAAATGCAGAATGGCACAGAAGAGAGGGTTAAATGTGAATGTCCAGAGGTCAAGTGTTGTTGTACATTTAGTTGCAACACAGCTGCTGTGAAGCACCTGCACTGGCTCTTCGACCACCGTGCCAGTTTCTCTTCCCACTTGGTTGAATGGACAAGCCTGGATGAACCGAATCCTTCTTACAATGGCTCATTTCATAAATCTACCCATAGCATTTCCCACTATTAAAGAATGAGATTCACCTTCAAGTATTATATAATTTTGTATTTTGTTTTATTTTTTTGTCTTACTGTTAAACCATTCTGAGACTTTGGTAAGGAATGGTCTAAAAAGTTTTAAACAAACAAACAAATAAATTTATGAAATATTTTATCAATAAGGAAGTAGCAAAATCTATGACACCCCTTTACAGGCTGCCTTCTAATTTTGTAATCTTATAGATGGAGTTGCTCATCAGAACAATAAAAAGCTACATCTAGTGAATAAAAGCAGAATTTTATTCACAAGAAACTGGATATTGCAAGACCTTCTATGAAAGAAGAACAAGAAAACTGAAATGTGGAATTTTGCCATGAGGGGTATATTGATGCATGGGCTGATTTCACTGGGGAAAAGAAACCATGATGGCTTCTACTCCCCACCCATCACCTTTCAGTCGCATACAATGCTGTCATGCTTGTGGCACATGGGTTGCTGAGGTTCACTATGGGGGCAGTTTCCCAGCCACTGCAACACCCATATAGCTTGTTGCAGGGTTCTGGGCCTTGGAAGCCACTCTTCAGCTCCTCATTTTGCCAGATTTAACCAAAATGGCAACCTGTGCCTAGCAAGTAGAATTAGGCAGTTACTTGGTGTGCATCTGTCACCAATGGGACAGGGAAAAGAAGCTGCCCTGGTTTCTCTTTTCTGGTGCTTGTCCAACCCACCACTGATTCTTAGCACAGCAGAAAACTAAGATGGAGTGAATTCATGGGAAATTTGGAAATGGGGTGGTGGTAAGAAATAACTACCCAAATATGCAGTCTTTTCCTCATTATTATAATCTTGTTAACAGGAAGAAATAGATGCAGATAAGAACTGTGCTTAATTTTTGAAGATGTAAGATAAGATAAAAGATAAGATAAGGGAGGTAGGATGAAATTTATGGAACAGCTAATTGCCTGTATTTGTATTTATGTCTTTTGTTTCAGAAGAGAAAAGAGAAGAGAAGAGAAGAGAAGAGAAGAGAAGAGAAGAGCAAAGCAGAAAGGAATGAAAAGTCAGTAGCTGAAATCTCCCCTCTCCCTGGGGAAGAGGAACTGACACTGGGAAAATCTGTGGAAGCCAGTCGAGGGGCAACTGGAGGCTGCTTGCCACAAAGCCTCCCAATTTGATTCAGTGGGAAACATCAACAGAGACTTGCAAGGAGGAAGCAGTCACGCAGGAGGCACAGGAGTCCCACAAGGCCCCCATGTCACTTTGCAGTGCACAGCCTGTGCTGCAGTTGCATCTGTTGCATCACAAATGCACACAGAAAAATCCAAGCATCTGCTTTGGAAGAGCAAGGAAGGTTGTGCCAGAAAAGCAGCAAGTGAAGAAGTGATGTCATGGGGTTTCTCTGCTGAAGAAGATGGTGACATTAATAGAAGATGGTGATGCCAGAGGAGATAAGTGGCCACCTCTGATATGTTGGTTGGCAGCTTCTTGTGGTCAGAACTGTGTCTATTGTTTCGGTAGTTCTGCAAAGCCCTGTCATGCTATTTGAATGGGAAAAGGGTCACACAGCAGACCAAAAGACTAAAGCAGGCTGGAATCCCATTATCTGGGAATAGGGATGATGAAGATGAAGATGCAGCCCACATTAGCTGTACGGGATGCTGATCAGTGCAAGCCACCAAATGCTCATGCGATTCCTTTGCCATTCCACTGGGGCCACATTTCTGAATGTATGGGTGACAGAAACTTCAGTGTGAGATGACTGGGAATCCAGGGAGCCTATGGGCAACGAGTTGCCCAGCACTAGCCTAATTCCTCCTGTGCACCACCATGTCTGCCACAAAAGCCATGCTGTGGGATTTGATACCTTGTTGTTTTACTTAACACCCATCCCAACAAAGAGTCCAGAGGAACTTCAAATCTTGTTCACTGTTGGGTATTGCAGCTTTTGAGTCATGGTTAAGCATTCCAGAAAGTCTTGGAACTGGGAGACATTGCATCACTTCATGCATTTTGCTAGATTAGTTCAGTAATAAGATTATCACCTAATGTCAGAGCCGAATAGTAGTTTCATCTCTCCATTTAGCTCTCTCCCTCTGTGCCTCTGTAGTGCTGGATGCCATATTGATATTGAAATGCAACATTTCCAAAGCATTTTTGTAATCTTATATGAAGAATCTCCAGTTAATACCCTGGCTTCCATTATTCTCTCAGCAATAGCCCTTCAAAAGTTCTTCTATTTATTTAATGGTCTCAAATCAAACCACACAAAGCTCATGTTAATAAACAGCCTAGGATTTGGCCTGTTCAGAAATTTAGCAGGCTATTTCCTCTCCTCCAAATTCCAGATTTTTTCTGTTTAGCAAATTGTGCATGAATGCATATTTTATCTGCTGAAGTTTTTGCATTTCATTATGTTGATTTTCCCTTAAACCTAAATTTTCACAGCAATACAAAGAATGGGTGAATTGCTCTTAGACGGATTGCTAAAAACAAGCACACACATAACAAACCCAAACTCTTTAATGTCCCAAACAAAACTCTCTGTGCCACCAAAGGAGGGAGTTAGGCAAGTTGAACACGGCCACACACCAAGATAACGGGTGTCTTTGTTATGAATATGTAGAGAAATCAGATTTTTTTTTCCTGTTGAGTTGTGCCCTCTCTTTTTACCCGCGAGAGAGAAAGAGAGAGTTTTTTTCCTTTATGTTTTAATTTTATTCTGGGCCAGATTAAAAAGCAACTGATGTCAAACTCAGTCAACGTCTTTCCATGGATCAACTGAGTGCTTTTTCCCTGTCTTTCACGCACCTTGAAGCTGAGCAATGTAGATGCAGCCGGGTTTTGCCACCTGCTCTCTGATGTGGACATCGCATAAGCAGGGTTACCCAAAGTTCTGCTTCTTACCATCAAAGTCTCTTAACTCCTACTGACATGTTTACCTTTTTCCTTCTCATGCACACATTAAACAGTTTAATTAGACCAGGTGAGGGACAGGGTTGCAGGGCAGATGGAGGTTTTGACACATTCTTCTCAGTCTCCATGCCTCTTGGCTTTCCGCCCCTGTACCCCACAAAGTTGGATTCCGTTACATTTGTTAATGGCAATTTGAAGGTGCAGCATTACTCACTCTGCCTCACCTAAGTATGAAACAAGTCTGGGATCGTCAGGTCTCACGCTTTCTAGGGACTTAAAGGTCAAAATCAGCATTTCCATTTCATTCTGGAAGGAGTTTGGCAACCAGTGTGTCTGCTAAGGATTGGCATTGTCTGCTGCAGTCAAGACCCTGGCAGTCATATTGGCAACAAGCCCAAGGACTCAGTCTTCAAGAAAAGTTCCAGGTAGTTTGCATTGCAGCAATTTGGCTAAAGTGCAAATAACTGAGACCAGATCAGATTTCTCCAGGAAAGGGTGCATCTGAATATAACACAGAGCTGGTGAGGGGTGCCTGTGAGCACTGCCAGTGTCTGTCTCTGTCTGACCATGCAAGAAGTAAATGCAATGAAGAAACCCAGGTCCAAAGTGGACCTTACATGGATTCAGCTGATGGAAGCCCTGCCTATGATGGAGATACACGGCCGGGGTGAGGGAGAGGGAGAGAGAGGGAGAAAAGCCCCTGTGAATATGGCACTCTCCAGATGTGCTGGTTTCTTCCACTCCGCTCTTGAATATGATGCCCTCCAGCGGGGTTGGGTGTAGGGACTTGCTGGGCCTGAGCAAGGAGGCTTTTGCCCCAGTCAATTTCCCAGGGCCTCAGATATAGCCTGCAGAGCTGGAGTATTGTGCTGGTGGTGAGGGTCATTCTGTTCTCAGCGCCACACGACAGGCAATCTTCAAGGGAGATTGCTGCTGGGGGGGGGAAGGCTAACCCTCCTGTCCCCACATGTTGCAACACCCCTTTCCAAAAAAATCTTCCTCTGAGAGACATTTCAGCTAGAGAAGAGGTGCTTTCCCCATGTGTTTGGGGCGTTCTCTGTGAGGGTGTAAATTAACTGAAGGATTGATTTTGTTAGTGAAGATTTGGATGAGAAATTACCCTTTCCTTCCTATGAAATTTAAATAAAATCCTAGTAATTATTTCTAGATCTGCATAGAGAGACATGGATCAGGGCTTGTGCAATTTGCATGGATCTGGGTCTGGTGGGTCTGAACTGAAGGCTTTTAGAGTCCTAGCAGCTTTTCCAGCTGACACAGGAGTTGCAACACGCTCTGCTGGGAAGGCACCAGGTTGGAACAGAGGAAATTTTGCAAAACGCATTAGAGCCTCGAAGGATGAGAGAGCAGAAGAGGTTTCACAACAAGGGGAACAAGTGTGGTCTCTCTCATCTTGCGGAACATTTAAGATGGATTGTTGGGAAAATGGCCTTTGCCCCACAATGATGTCAGTGGGGATCAGAGCAGGAAGCAGGCCAGCGCTCATCCCCTCAAACTGTCCTCAGAGCACATCACAAGAGGGACTCCACCTGTCTTGAAACACTTGATCCATCATAAAAAGGTTACACAGGCCAGCCATTAGTTCCCACCCTTGTCATCTGCTCCGATTTGCCACAGTTTGGCATCCCTTCCACACCCTTCTGTGGCTTGCAAGTACATCTACTCAGAAGCAAGTTCTTACTGGTGTTAATCTAGCTGGCGCACTGGAGTGTGGCCTTCAGCCACTGATGTTCAACCCATTTTATTCTGTTTCAAAACTCTTTTTGAGAAAAGCTAGATAAAGCCAACAAAATGATGGATCAGCTCAGTTTCAAATAAAATACTGTGTTATCAGTGGTGCATGGCATTATTTGGAGGGATCCCATATTGTTCTTGAACAGTGAATTTCTCCTCCCCGCTCCCAGTTCCAGTTTCCAGCTGGAAATTCAGATTTACATGTCAGCTTGCAAAATATTTTCATTTCCTAGTTTACCAAAAAGAGTGCAGGCATTCTGAATAGACAGTTGCTTTGCTTGCCAGCAGAACACCTCTGTGAAACAAGAAAAGCAGTTCTAGCAGTGATGAGTTCAGACAACCCAATAACCCATACTCAAGGATCATGCAAAGGCTGAACATGGGTTGTGCTTGCACTGTGGGGCTGCTGTCAAACCTTGGGTTATCACATTGTCTGGACCCAGCCAAGATGAACAAACCATGGTGAAGAACTCACACTACATAGCCCAACAACAAACCAGGGCTCAGACACACAAAACACCAACTCATGGCTCAACAACAGCCCACACTGAACCTTGAGTTTGCCTGAACCCAGTCTTTGTATCTCCACCTGTAATCTACCCAGAGTCATAGTTGCCCATTCAGGACCAAATTATCCCAAAATACTTCACATTACAGCAGAAAGCAGCATATGCTGCTGAGCAATTTGTCTTTCTGCCTTCCAACTACCATGAGGAACCCAGCTGATCTTGTCCAGGGGTGGTGGCGTTGGATGATGGCATTGTCCCTGAGAATAAAAAAGCCCGTGGGCTACATCCCCGCAAACCCTGGCTCAGCTACACAACTGGTTTTACTATGACTGGGATGTGTGAGGACTCTGTCAGACTCCTTGGGCTCAGCTCCCAGATTCCAGCCTGCTTTCCCACAGCCATGGGTCCAAGTTCATGTGACACTCACCAGGAACTGAGCCCTGCACAGCCACTGGCAGGCAGTGTCCCACTTTCACACCATGAGCAGGGACCTTTGCTTGTGCCTCTCCACATGACGCCGAAGAGGGTTGTTGGGTGCACAGCCCGCGTTCTGCGTTCTTGGCCTTCCTCTTGGCTCGGCTGCCTTTCCAAGCGAGGGCCAAGCAGGAGAGGAACTGCACGAATAACCAAGTGGATCTCTTGGAGCTCGGAGGCAGCCCCAAGTTTAAACCAAAGCTCTTTTGTACAAGAGAAGCAGCCGCAACACTTTCCATTAGGATGGTATGTTTTCTATTTGGCATATATTCCCAACCGGTCGGCAATGTTCTGGCCCTGCCGCTAGACATCACCAGCAGTTCATGCCCAAGTCACACTCCAGCCAAGTTCAAGTGCACAGAAATTCATTGGTCACGAACACTTAACCGAAAGGAAGGAAAACGTTCCATCAATCGCATCGCAAAGCAGCAGTGACCCCAGCCTGCACTGGGGATGTTCTTTTCTTTTCTTTCTTTTTCATCCGAAGCTTCTGGATAATTTTCTGTACGCAGACAAAGTCTGGAAGCAGTCAGCTCAAAAGCACCCTCCCCAGCCAGTGGCATCCATCAACGGCAAACAGTAACACTTTGTTACGGGCTGCATCAACACACAATGTCCCTGTTCCAACAGAAAGACGTATTTATCGCAGCTGCATTAACACCAATGCATTTGCTACGGTCGGTCCTTTGGAGTGGGCGCTGAGCAAATGAAGAGCAGGTCAGCACAACGGTCCTTTAGTCTGAGAACACAACCTTTGCAATGAGACTCAAATTGCAAGGGATGGTTATACAAAGTACCCCAAGCCTAGCTTTCAATAGCCAGCTTTGTCAGAGCAAGGCTGCCTTCAGTTTGCAAGATCAGAGATGGTCTCCATCCACTGCCTGCCTGGAGTTAAGCCAGTCACACAGTTCACTATTACTCACCTCAAGCACTAGGACAACCTGCTGTTATGTGCAACTGTGGGATGTACAGGTAAGGTAAGGGATTCGGATGTGCTAATTCGGTCCATAAGCCACTGGATCGTAGAGGTAGTCCCCACTTAAGTGGGGCTCATTTTAAAGCAAGCGACTCATCTTGAACTGAATTAGGGCATGAGCCCATCCAGATGCTCACAACCCTTGGAGGATTATGGGCATTTGTGCAGCATGCGGGGAGCACAGAGGAGATACTTGCCTCCGTGCTTCCCTCTGCCCCATAAAACAATGAAGTGGCCATGTTTGGCCATCCAAGTGCTGCACTTCAAAGGGTGAGGAGAGGAGGCTGAGAGGCACCACCAGGAGTCTTGGTGTGCTGGAGATGCCTCCCTGCCTCCCCGCTCGCTCTCAGGAGTTCCCACAAAAGCCCGTCCTCCTTTCTGTGAGGCTGCATTGGCCAAAAGGGGTGCAGGTGGAGGCCATCTTGAGTTTAGTTTCTGAGCTGGATCTGGCACCCTGAAAACTCCTATGGCCACCTAGCCTTTGTCTAGCGGTTGCAGAATTACATCACCCAGCTGCAATCCTGGGCATGTTCAGGTGGAAAAAAGTCCTCTGTCCAGGAATCCTGGGAGATGTAGGGCCCTTTTCTGGTTATGTATGCATCCATTTGTATCCTTAATCTCAATGTTGAGAGTCCTATTAAGAATGAATAACATTTATCTTAGGTCTTTGCAAGAGCTCATCTGTCACTCATTATAGTTAAGATAACCTTTGAAAGAGGTCAGATGTAGAGTTGTAAAGTCAAGAACCTGAACAAATGAACGAATGAATGGAGTCTAGAGTTGTTCAGTCTTAGCAGAGACAATATGAAGCACCCATGCTGAGATTTCTCTGACCTGTTCAAAATCCTAATGATGAGAATTTCCTTACTTGGGATGTTCATTTTATACCTAGTTTTATAGGTTCTTGCCCTGCATCTCCTAGGATCTTAATGTTGACTTGGATTTGGGAGAAGACGGAATGGAGCTGGGAGAGAGTTGGGCCATACCAAGCTAACACAATTTTACTTTGAGTAAATGTGAAGACAATGCAGGCTTCAGAGCAGTAATGTAGATTAATAGAACGACTGGATATCTCACTGTTTTAATGTCTATTCTTTCAGTATAGTGGGCTACAGACCAGTGCCTTCCTGGATAGAAGTGCCCTACATATAACAGATGGTAAGCTAAGGTGGTCAGGCATCCTACTTTAGGGAGGACACTCCTATATTATGATGACTGTGAGAGGACAGCCCCCTACATGAAAGCTGTGAAATATCCACTAGTGGTCAGAGCGAGGAGAGTTCCTTTGAACTCCTCCTTTCCTTGTTCATCCACAAAAGTAGGATGATTTAGGATGGACATGAGTATATAAATTATAGAGAATAAAGTCAAACATCCAAATGCTGAGCTGAGTCTACGAATGTGCATCACTTTATGGCAAAAACTGCAGGATTCATACACCACAAAGAAGTATCAGCAGGTGCAAAGAACTGTGAAGTTTGCAGAAGTAGAGCAGGTCTTTAGAGGGAAGTCTCCCAAGCAGGAAGCCAGAGAGAACCCCTTTAAGCAGCTCCTTGAATAAAGATGGGCTGGAACATCCGTGGGCTGAAAAGGGATAACCAGGAATATGGTCTTCTGGAAAATGACTGGGGTGGGCCTTGAACACGACAAATCCACACTGCAGTGTTGTAGCTACAGGTAAGATTCTTACCTGGTGTGGATGTGATAACCTTCCTGTTCTTATTCTTTCACAGAATTAGGATTAGAATTAATGAATTTCGTGAAAGTCATGTCCTTAAAAACACACACACACCAGCACAGAACATTCAGAGGGGGACAATAAGTAGACAACCCCATGGGTTGCAAAATAAGGCATTCATGCAAGACAGATGAGGGTGACGGACCCTCAAAAGTGCATGCATCCCCCCCCCCAGTGCATATTTCCATGTGCTTGCGATCTGCATTCAGCAGGCATTGCTGGAGGGGCCGGCTGGAACCAGTGCAGTTAAACTTCCTTCCTTCTCTTCATCATGGACCCAAATTTTCTGGGGCTCTTTCTCCTTCCTCTGGTAGGGATTAAATACACAGACGAAGGGTCCAATAGTGTGCACAGCAGAAGGCCCTCCACAGGCTGTGAATTGCACTGCTGCTTTTCGCCCCACCCCCAGCTTTCTGCTCAACGGACGCAGAGCCAAGGCAGTCCAGTTCTACATCCGTATGAGCTTTGCTGTCTCTCCGACAAGCATTGAAATATGATCTTCATCAAGCTGGAGCTTTTGGATGAGTGTGGGGAAAGTGGGGGGAATTTTTTAAAAGGCCCCAAATGTTGAACGAGGTTTCCAATGTTTTACGAAAGTGCAGAGCTGGGAGGTCCAAGCTAGAGCATAGGCCAGTTCTCCGAAAACCACCGGAATATCTCACTGACATGGATTGATCTTGTCTAGTGGTGAGAAGAACATGTGCTTCTTGGAGGAGTGAATTCAAATGACCTTTAACCAAACACGGACCTGGTTCACACAGAACAATGATCCAGTGTATGGGCAGAGGATGACTTCGGGTCAGATCAGGGGCGGTTGTTGAGTTGTGAGTTGTCAGTACAAGCAGGCTCTGCCCTGTGGTTCAACTGTAGGTTGTTAATCATGAACAACCCAGGAAGAGAACCTTTGGTTTGCCGTTGGTTGTTTCTCATCTACAACCCAGAGTTAAACCACAATGCAGGGTTCTCACATAATGACAGACCTCAATTCAACTCATATTCTGGGTTGATGTGAAGTTGGTTGCAGAGTGCATGCAACCATGCCATCGCTGGTCTTACAGGCTGCCATCTTGCATCTTGAGCCCCCCTGCCTGATTGTGACATGAGGGGCTCGAGATGCAAGATGGCTGCATGCTTGATCTTGCCATGTGTTCTCAAAAATGGGACAAAAGACATACATTAGGCAGTGGGATGTCCGATAAAGTGATGATGTATATAAACTCCTTCCCAGATGGACGTGGATGAGGACCTGGAGGAAGCAGGGAAGAAAACACATAATGGTTTACCTTTTGGAAAAATGTAGTCAGCTGGTTTCCCAAATAGGGCATCTGTTTCTTTTACAATTAAATTTATTTACCACCCTGTTGATAAATGCTCATGCACAATGGTAAGATGCACTGAATTTCTATTTAAATTCTAATAATGATGCCTAAATTTGCATCTCATGCCTCTCAATTAATACCTGCACATTTTATTGGGCTAGGTGGCCTCTTCTCCCCCTTTTTTTGGGGGGGTGCATCCCCCCCTTTCAGTAATCTGCAGGTAGCCACTTTAGCCTGTCACTGTGTGCCCACCCCTGCAAAATGCTGTTTTGCAACTGGATGTCTGAATTCACCCAACAATAAACAGGCAAAACAGAAGACAACCCAGAGCCCCAGAAGAGTTGCTGGGACCGGGCAACAGAAGAACGTTGAGTGCTGGTGGAGAAGACCAAGTAAGGCAAGGTTGCCATGGAAACAACCTAATGCCTAGGTCAGTGCTTTTTGGAGAAAGGCCTGGCTGTTTGCCTCTGATTTTAGGAGGGGGCCATTCTCTTGGTCTTGAGATAGGCCACGAGGGAATAAGAAATACTGTTGGTGCCAGTGGGCTTGTAAACCGAGGAGGGCAGGCAGCCGTCCTTTGGTCTTCTTCACCTCTGTCCAGTTTCCTGAAGCACGTTTATTTCCAGCGTCTTCTGATCTGCCCCCTCCCTGCTCGTTCCTCCAACTCGCTCCTGTAATCGTGCATCTTTATCACAGCAAAAGAGTCCCTAGATAACTGTTTATATAAACAAACCATGCAGTTTTAATGGAATTACCTCAGCCTCGCTAGTAAATAATTTATAGGCGGCGGTAAATAAAATATGTTTTTTCATCTGTCTCTCTCCCTCTTTCTCTCCTTTAAGTGGAGAGATGGATGGAGTGAGTTGGTTGTCAAATGGATGCCCCCTGCCAGAGGAACGTTAACTGAGAAGATTGTAAACGGGTTCCAGATGAAGGGCCCTTCACTGGAGGGGCAGTGGGGAAAAGTGGCTAAAATAAAAGGCAGAAGCCAGACAAAATAAGTTGTTCCTTCTCTGAAGGGGAGACTTGAAGCAGGGGCCATCGATGCTGTTGTTCCACCTACAGGGGGAAACAGGGCACCAAACCCAGGGAGAAATGAGCAAGAGATGAGGTATCAAAGTCCATGCATGTGGACTTCCAGAGCAAAGTTCATTGCTGTAGGGTTTTTTTGTGGTGGGTGCAGAAGCTCCCAGCCTTATAAGTTGCCTGAATTATCCCAGAATCACTGCAGGCCCTGGCACAGAACTCACAGTTGCTAACCTTTGTTAGAAAGTGAGGGATCATGGGAGTTGTAGTACTGTGAGGATGATGAGAATTCTAGCACAGGGGTAGGTAGACTCCAGGTTTCCGTTTCTGTAATGCAACTTCAAGACCCACCAGCAGGAGTCAGTGGGAAATGGGAGCCTTCTTGTTATTTAATGTTTTTTTTTTTCATTGTTCATCATGCAATGACTGGAGTGTCTTTCAACAGAAGGTCATACTGATAAATGTCCCCTGACACACTTGGTTGCCTGAGTCAAGGAGCAAGATGGGAGCTCTTCCCATGCCCTGCATTGGAAATGACCAACTTGGCAGCTGAATCTTAGGATAGCTTGCTTTTCAGCAGACAAGTCAGTCCTGTCAGCTCAACAAAATACCTGCGAAGATAAAAATGGCTGGAATGGCTTGCTGATATTCATTAGTCCCGTCGATGGCTTGAATTTTGGTCTCTCTTTGGGGGTCTAGCTATATTATTACATTATATAATATTATATAGGTAGGTTGGGCTGAGAGTGTGCAGCTCGCCCAAAGTCACCCAGTGGGCTCCATGGCTGAGTGGGGATTAGAAGCCATGTCTGCTGAGTCCCAGCCCTGTGCTCTTAACCACAACACTGCACTGGCTCACAGTGTTACTTAGGGGGAACTAGATGCTGCCCAGGGCTGAATCCTTAAGCATTTTGTTTCTCTCTTTTCAGCTTTTCCCTGCCCTTTCAGTCATGGAAGAGGCCTCCATAGGTTGGTCATTAGGTGTCTTGAACACAGGCTCCTACAACAGCCTTGACTGTGAAACTGGAGCCCTGGGTTCTTGACCTACATTTCCAACAGCATCTGTTTCCGCCTATAATTGTCTCCATGCTTCATCTGAAACCTGAAACGTTGGGCACTAATGGTATTAACAGAAGTTCTGGCTTTGGACAAGGAAATGTGATGGGTCATCTTTGCTTGACTCATTCAATGCTGCATTAAATTAACTGCCCTTTCAAGATTCTGTAGAATTCAGCTTAGGGTCCCTGCCAATTCATTCACAGGAGTGGTAGTGGGAAGGGTTGCTTTGCTCCTTATCGGATGCAACTTGGGAAAAGTCAAGAGTAGACATGAATGGACCTTTGCCAAGGCCCACACACCTCCAGGGGCCCAATAACAAGTCCCTGGACCTGCTCTTTCTCTCCACCATTACAACCTCCTTGCTCACCTGCCTCTTACTCCATTCCAGGCAATTGTGGGGTTGAGAAGTAGGGGCAGGAGAGGACAACTGTCCATCATTCATTGGCTGCATACTTGCCAAGCAACGAGTTGCTGCAGGGATGATGATGAGGTGGACTTGGTGAGGATGGAGGTCTGAAGAAGGTGAGTTGCCCAAGGGTCCTCTGGAGTCTGCACAGAGCCCCTTGGTTTTGCCTAGCAGAAAAGTAATGGAGATGTTTCTAAATCCAGGCCATGTGCAAGAAAGGATTAATCAATTGATTTTGTTAACCCAAACTGCACACCTAAAATATAAGAAGTTAACAAATAAAATAAAATAACTAATATGAAGGCATCAAGAAGAGCAAGAATTGTGGCTTTTGATTTAAAAATACTTGTTTCTCCGTTATATCCCTCTCATGACATTTCAAGAAAATGTGATAGATTATAAACACAGGCATTAAAATAGCATCCTAATGTATTAAATATATACGACTAATAATTAAAGCTGTTCATCAGCAAGCCCTAGATCCTTTCTCAGATTCCTGTCAGTGTGCCAAGAAAAATGCTACTTTATTCCAGTCAAAAAGCTCATATTTCCATGAGTCCCTTCTGATTAAACCATCCATTCAAACTAGTTGCAGACTGCTGATTTTTGCAATACAACTGCAGTTGTGTTCACAGTTGGAGGTCTGAGCCAACCCTTACAGTCCAGGACAATCACTGGTGGAAATTTGGCAGTGGGGCCCAGTATAAGTCACCAGCAAAGAGCTTGAATTCAACAAATATGTTGAAAGTTAATTATCTAATTTTAAACATATTGAAAAGTTGGGGCCAAGTGTTTGTTAGTTTGCTGGTATTTTTGATCTCATTGCTGAAAGACTGAAAGGTGAGAGTAGGTTTTCTTCTTTCATGCTAAGAAGTAGGATAGAAAACTGCTGAAATGGTAGGTAGTCAGTGCAACGCAGAGGTTAGAGCAAGGTGGGTTATCTTTTTTGTCACAAGGTCTGCACTGGTCAAAACCTTCTAAGATCTGCATTCCATCAGTGAGCACAGCCAGAGTCCAAAAGGGACGCAAAGTGCCACTCGCATGATCTTCCATTGGCCATGGGTGGAAATGCCTGCCTCGGTCATGAAATTTGATTTTCAGCCAGTTCTGCCTCACAGGAGTGTTGTAAGGATCAGATGGGAAGGGTGAACCTTTTGTGCTGCCTTCGGCTTCTTGCGGGAGATGATGAACTTGGTGCCTTCTCTAGGCAAAGTGGGACCTTCCCAGTAGTTGAGTTTCTCCCCATTGGGTTACTTGAAAATGACAAGGCAAGATGACTTCATCAAGGCAGTTAGCAGGACCAGCCCTTTCCTACTTGCTCATTGGGGTGAACTATACTGCTGCTATTTTCACATGCCATCAGGTCATCTCTGACTTAGGATGGCCCTGTGAATGAAAGCCTCCAAAATGCCCTGTCCTTGCCAGGTCCACTCAGCACTTGTCAACTCAAAGCTGTGCCTGTTTCGGACTTGTTCCATCTCAGGGTTGGCCTTCCTCTTCTTCTTCTGCCTTGGACTTTCCCAGGCATGATGGTCTTCTCCAGGGAGCCTGGCCTTCTCAGGATGTGCCTGAAGTACGACAGCCTTCGTTTCATCACAATGAAAGTGTCTTTTATAAATACCCACAGAACACCAGCCAAGCAGCCTAGCCAGGTATCATCCAACCGCATCTGGTCTGATGCTGCAGGCTCCAGAGTGTGGATGTGTGTCATCCCTCCACCTTACAATACTTCGCTGCTTGAGTCTGTCTGCAAGATTTAATATGCGAGCCGAGATATATTTCACAAAAACATGGTTCTCCGTCTGTAGCCGCATCTGCTCCATTATATTAGGGGAAAGTGAAGCATTTGATACTAATTGCAGAGAAATGGTGATGCGTTCACCTTGTAATTGACTTAATGAAGTTCATATGAAACTTCTGAAAGTGGTCCAGTAATAGGCAACCCACTGAGTCCATAGTGGGTGGGAAAGTGCCTGTGTTGCAGAGGTAACTTGGCTAAGGGAGAGTTGAAAGCAGATTGTATCGGAAGGGAAAAGCAAAACAGCCTTCCCAGACCCAGCATTTTTGCTGGCATTAAATTGGGTACATAGTACCCTAATTACACCCCCTTCTCCTTCAAGGGAAAGAGAATTAAAAATTATAATTCCCAGTTAAACCTGTTTTTGGAACTGTCTCGCTAGCTCCCCAGTACAGACAGAACATGTACTAATCTGTTCCTAGTTAAGCACAAGTAATTGCACTATATCTTGCTACTGGTATGGAACACTACTGGCCAACCACACTGTCAAGTGGTGTGTACAGGGATGTTCAACGTTTTTCAGTCCAAGGCTCTACTTGAATTTTGGAGCTGCCTTTCAGTGTGTGGGGGCCCAAAGGCAAAGGGGTGAGTCCAAAACATAACCATACTTTAACCTAAAGCTTGCATTGCCATAACCTTAGGAGAAAGAAGCATTTCAGCCTTTCCGAATAGGTGAGGGAAGGACTAGGCAATCATCAAAATCATCAGATGTTAGGCAGTTGTTGTAAAGGAATTAGACCCAAGGTAGCAAGGTGAAGACCTGAGGGAAAAAGCAGAAAAAGTAGGGGGAGATACATTGAAAACCTGGGACAATGCTTGCATCCTTGACAAAACAATCCAGATGTTACAAACATGACCTGCTTTTGATCTGTGAAATGTTGGAAAGAACATCGGAAGTAATGAAAAACAAAGAAATCATCTGTTGTTTCTGGCTCTCAAGCTTGCCTCTGTCTCAGTATACTTTCCTCAAAATTCTGTAACAGCTGAGTACAGACAAAACAGTAACCCACACTCAGGAGATCAGAATGGGTTGAGTGTAGGATATGCTATTATCTTGTTTGAACTCAGTTGCACTAACAAGCTATGGTTTGTTAACAACAAATAACCCACATCTTACAACCCAACAACAAACCATAGGTTATTTTCATGGGTTGATGAAGCATGGGTTGTTCATGGTTAAAAAACTATGGCATATTATCTCAGCTTTCTTCAGACAATACAATAACCCATGTTTAAATAAAAGCAACCCATGCTTCATCAACTCACAATTCAACAACTTAATTCTTGAGTGTGGGATACTGTTGTCTGAATCCAGTCAATATTTTACTTCTTAAGCCATGGATCTTTGGTGCCATCCAACAGTACATGATCAGACCCTACTTCTAATAAGTTCACATCTGGAACCAGGGTCAGCATGGTTGGGGCTGAAAGCTCCCTGATCCTATAACTTCTCTTTTTCTTGCCAGGTGTTCCTCTGGTTCTTCTGAGAGAAGAGCATCAGCAAGAAAAAGGAGTGAGCAGAAGGAAGCTGCTGCCATCTGTTGACTGGACTTTCTTTCTGGACACTGGTAGGGCTTAAGCCTGGAGGCAAAGTGCATGGTTTCAGGGTGGTAGAGAGGGACCCACTGAGGGCATCTTGCTTGAGAAAGCCTCAAAACCTGGGACTGTATTCTTCTCCTACCTATAATCACCAGGCCATCCTTTGCCTGGAATAGGCAAAAAGTTAAGCTCAGGAGTTGCTTCTTGAGAGTTCTAAGGCACACAGCAAAGGAGATAATTGGCAACCTTACCTTGAACCCTTCTGTAGGTGACTTGTGATAATTAACAGAGATACATGCTTGAGGACATAGATAATTGGATATGGAAACCTTAAAAATGTTGTGTAAATACCCATCATCAAAAGTAGGCATTTCAAGTGAGACCATTCATCATAATCAAAAGCCTTTTCTGCATCAATTGAACTGGGAATTTTGGCCATCTTCATTTATGTATAAGATTGATGGTTCATTGCAAATTATTTCTTAAATCTCTGCATAGAATGAATCCTGCTGGGTATTGATGAATATTAATTGACCTTTGAGCAAGAATGACAGTAAAAATCTTTGAATCCTGATTAATTACAAGTAAAGGTCTGTATGATGTTGGAGCAGCCGGAGTTTTGTCTGTTTCTGTATGATTATGATTTTTGTGCCCCACCATGTACTAAAAGTTATGCCTGTCATCACATTATGTTTGAACAGATCTATAAGAGGTGAAAGCGACTTACTTTTGAAAGATCTACAGAACTCTGCTGGAACCCATCAAGACCAATGGATTCATGTACATGCCTGTGTGCGTATGTATAATTTTCCCTCTGCTTCTTCTGAGATAAACTTTTCCAAAGCTTCCTATCTTCTGATGTTATAATTGAAATAGGCAAGGAATCAAGGAAGTCCTTCATTTGTCTGATAATAGGTACTGGTAACATTTTGAGGATGTACAACAGAACTCAACTCTTTTTTTCATAGAAATGGTGTTTGATGTGGTCCTTGATGTGCATCTCTTGTCTTTTGGTTTGAGAACCTCTCAGCTTCCATGCCAGAAGTCTGCCTGCTTGCTACTTCTTTCAAACAATCTCCGTTTAGTATGAAGGAGTGCTTTATGTAGGTAGTGAACTTTAAGAGAAATATTTAATTTCATGAAGGTCAATTTTGCATAAATTCTATTAAAAGCAATTCTATGATGTTTTTAGTTCAAATCTTGCAAATCCCTGAAAGTTATGAGAACACCCAAACCCTTGTTTTCTTCTTTCACAAGACAGCTGATAAGAACCACCTATAGCTATAGCCTTGAATGAATTCCTTAATACTAGTGAGGAGATTTCAACATTCTCAAAATACGAATGGGCTATTCCTTTACTCAATGGATCAACTGGGACTGGAAAGTGCAAGGTAGCTGAGATCCATACATGATCAGACCAGGTAATTGTACTAATATGGCATCTTAGAGATTCCTTGCCAGTCCATAAAACAGGAGGTCAATATCTGTGTAAAAGAATGTTTTTAAACACCAGAGTAGAATGTGTATGCTCTTGCATCAGGGTAGAATTTGTGTCATAAATCCACCATGTCTACATGAGCTGTGAAATCTATAAGAGCTTTACTACCTCTAATGTGTGAAGGAGTGCCATGTGATGTCCAGATTTTAGCATTAGCATTTAAAGTCACCACCACTCTCACTCTCCAAATGTTTGAAAAATACTCTCAAGGACCTGGATTTTGAAATTGGGAACATAAATGGTTGCAACAATATAATTAGCCATTCAGAAAGATGAACCCACTCCAACAGAAAGCAGTAAAGCTGAAAATGAAGACAGCCTGCAGGTATCATAGTCATAAAATGATCTGCAAAACAGACTTTGGGTTTTAATGAGAGGAGGAAGGTTGAAGATACATGAAGATACATCCCTTATAACCAGACTCAGGATTGTTTGCAACGCTCACCAGATGTGAAGAGGGACTCAGTGCAAATGTGCATGGGCACCTGACAGAAGGACAGGGCATTCTGCTTCACTCTTGCCAGGCCTGCCCACTCACCTGCATGGAATTCCTGGTGGCGTACAGCCACCTGGCTAGTGCTTCACCTTCACTCTGAGTCAATATGAAACCTCGTGTTAGCTGCAAAAGGGGTCACTTTGTACCCCCGGACAAAAGCATCCCAAGTAAAGCAAATGGTGCATATGAAAAGACCTTAGTTGAGGTGAATATGGGTGGCAAGCAGTCTCCACTGCCCCTTGGCCATGGGGCATACTCTCTAGATTCCAGGCTGTTTTTCCCAGAGCAGCCATCCACAGCCTGACGTCCTGCACACTACAGGAGGACTACAGCTCCCAGTATTTCTGATCATGTGAGTTGAAGACCAAAACATCTAGGGGGCAGATGGGGTCAGGCTTCTTTAGAGGGAGGGGATTTGAACCTTCAGGATTTAGCCAAAGTAGAAGGCAGAGTTGGGTGTCCAAACACTACAGTGCTGTAAAAGTGTGGAAAGACAGTTGTTGTTGTTGTTGTTTGTATTTGTATCCTGAACTGAACAGGGCTGTCATGGACAGGACATTTTGGATGGACAGCGTGTCACAATGATGTATATCCCCCTTTTCTTCCTTGTGCAGGAAACCCAAAGTATTCTACAGGGATGAGTCCAGGCTAGAAAACTTTTCTTGATCTCAATCCTCCTCAGCCTTTAGTAATGGCAAAAGTGTGTAATACTTACATTTATACAGTGGTACCCACATACTATAATAGAATTAACTAAATACAGAAATGATTTGGTCCTCGCTAGAGTACATACAATCTTCCCCTTTGCATGCTAGTTTTCCATTGACAGGGGGGTCAAAAAATAATTTGGTGTGACTTCGTCCTGAGACTTTAGTTTGCTGCCCAACCCTAGGGCTACTGGAAAGGAATAATTATTACAAAAGAAACAACATAGCTGCACTTAAAAAGAAATGCATAATTCTCCCATGTACAATCCTGCTTCTCTTGGAGGAAAATTCCAGTGTTCCTTATAAGAGCACACACTATACTTTATGTCCACGGTGGACTGATTTATTGCCCAAACTGCAAATCTCCCCCATTCCCTGCTCCCCCCTGCAGTGTGTGAACCACTGTAAAACCAGGGAATGTATTAAACTTTAACTGCTGTAATCCTAGATAACTCTCTTGTTTGCTTTTACTGTGTCTGTGCCCAAGATTAAACAGGGATCGTTTGGCTGGTCGGTGATCTCAACACCTACAAACTCTCAGATGGACCAAAATGATACCGCACCGGCAAAATCAAAGACAGTGATTCTACAAAGAATTCCTTATCCTACCCACCATCTAGGGCAGAGAGAAGATTACTTACAGACACATTCTACCTTCCAGACAATGTTTCAGAAGTCAAGTTCAATTTTTATTATTTTTTAAAGGAGCAAGTTGCACATTCCTGGGAGATGAGCTTCAAGACCTTCACTGCTAGTATGCAAGACTGCTGGCAACATCTGCTCCAGCTGTCCACGCTTACCAGCGATGGGCAACTGTTCCCCAGAATCCACATTTTCAGAGTCAGGGGTGCCTAATTAGAATTTTGTGGGTGTGATTGGATGCTACTGGGACAGCAGCATCCCAGTGCTGGGTCAGACTGAAGCAAAAGGGGCAGACCCTAATTTCCAGCATATCTTAGCTAAAGCTCTTACTGCTGGAAAAGGAGAGGTGATTTAACCTTTTCAAATGGGGATTAGATGGCACAAACAGCTGGGAAAACAGGAAACAAGAGGTGGTTGTGGGGAGAATAGATGGGATGTGGGTCTGAGTCGATGTGCTGTTAGGAATCATCAGAGCTCTAGTGAGATGTACTAGATTGAATTGGACAAGTGTCTTTCTATCTGTCCATCCATCCATCCTCCATAGTCCAGATGGAACCATCCAATTGTCAGGTAAGGGCAAACATACCCTGCATGAAATAATTATTTCCTTGGAAAGTAATGACTTTATCTGTGTGGACTTGGATGAGAGTTCTCCTTTAATTCACTTTTTTGTGTATGTACAATCTCAGAGCCATTGTGCTTATTTATTTATTTAAGATATTTATATGCCGTCCTGTCACAAAAGCCCCAGGATGGCTTACATAAAATATAACATAAATAAATTCCCAACCCACGCTGGCTGCAGTTAAAAACATAGAAAAGACAATATTAAAACTTATCAAAATGTTGCTGGAATAAAAAGGTCTTAACCTGGTACCGAAAAACAAATAATGACAGAGCCAGGCAGACCTCTCTGGGGAGCGCATTCCATAGGTGGGGCACC
The DNA here is from genome assembly GCF_004798865.1 of Varanus komodoensis. Taxonomy (NCBI): domain Eukaryota; kingdom Metazoa; phylum Chordata; class Lepidosauria; order Squamata; family Varanidae; genus Varanus; species Varanus komodoensis. The sequence continues at coordinate 7,125,801 of NW_025335548.1, forward strand.
ACTGCAGAAGAGCCCTCCTCTGGGTACTTTGCCTCCTAATATCTTTCATGGAGTGTTCCCGGAGGAGGGCCTCTGCTGCCAATTTCAGGGGGCAGGAGGGCAAGCATGGAAGTGTTGTATGGCCTGATGTCATGAGGAGGGTGGGTTGTTCTGCCTGCCTTGCCTCTTATGGTGTGGATGCTTAGACATGATCACCCATGGTTGCTATATGAGGAAGAAGTGAGTCCTCTCCTCCTCATAGGGTCAGAACGGCTGTGGCGATGACCAAAAGGGAACCATGGTAGATGCATGGGTCTCTTCAAGGGTTAAGCCAAGCAGTGCATGCCCAGAAATGGCACTGGGATGAAGGCTAGGCATGACCCAAGGCTCACAGCAGCTCTGAACTGAAGAGCGAATTTGTAATCCGTCAATCCAGACATACTGTGAAGGTGAGCATTGCAGACAAATAGGTGAGAATTAAAACAGTCCAATGAGTCAAATGGGTATGAAATTCAGTGCAATGGCTAGCAAGCATTAAAAAACAGCTTTCTATTTTCACTTCCTCCTCCTCCTCTTCTTCCTCCATGTGGCATAGTGGTTAAAATTGCTGGACTGGGACTTGGGAGATTCAATCAGCCATGAAGCTCACAGAGTGACTTTGGGCCAGTCACGGACTCTCAACCTAACCTACCTCACAGGGCTGTTTTTGTGAGGATAAAATGAAGAGGAGAAGAGCCATGTCAACCTTCTTCTTGGGTTCTTTGCAATGTAATAATCATGTTTGATTTATTAAATGATCAAACAGTGAACCTTAAATGAACAGTGCAAAGAAATAGAAGAAAACAAAAGAATAGGGAGGATCCAAGATCTCTTCAAGAAAATTGGAGATATGAAGGGAACATTTCATGCAAAGATGGGCATGATAAAGGACCAAAATGGCAGGGACCTAACAGAGGCAGAAGAGATTAAGAAGAGGTGGCAAGATTACACAGAAGAACTATACAAGAAAGAGCTTAATGTGCCTGATAACCACGATGGCGTGGTCACTGACCTCTAGCCAGACATCCTGGAATGTGAAGTCAAATGGGCCTTAGGAAGTCTGAGCAACAACAAAGCTAGTGGAGGTGACAGTATTCCAGCTGAGCTATTCAAAATCCTAAAAGTCGATGCAGTAAAAGTGCTACACTCAATATGCCAGCAAATTTGGAAAACCCAGCAGTGGCCACAGGATTGGAAAAGGTCAGTTTACATTCCGATCCCAAAGAAGGGCAATGCCAAAGAATGTTCAAACTACCGCACCATTGCACTCATTTCACATGCTAGCAAAGTGATGCTCAAAATCCTACAAGCTAGGCTCCAGCAGTATGTGGACCGAGAACTACCAGAAGTACAGGCAGGATTTCGAAGAGGGAGAGGAACTAGAGATCAAATTGCCAACATACGCTGGGTCATGGAGAAAGCTAGGGAGTTCCAGAAAAACATCTACTTCTGCTTCATTGACTATGCTAAAGCCTTTGATTGTGTGGATCACAACAAATTGTGGCAAGTTCTTAAAGAGATGGGAGTCCCAGACCATCTTTTTTGTCTCTTAAAAAACCTATATGCGGGTCAAGAAGCAACAGTGAGAACTGGACACGGAACCACTGATTGGTTCAAAATTGAGAAAGGAGTTCGGCAAGGCTGTATACTGTCACCCTATCTATTTAACTTATATGCAGAGCTCATGAGAAAGGCAGGGCTAGATGAATCACCAGTTGGAATTAAGATTGCTGGGAGAAATATCAACAACCTCAGATATGCAGATGATACCACTCCCATGGCAGAAGGTGAAGAGGAACTAAAGAGCCTCTTGATGCGGGTGAAGGAGGAGAGCGCAAAAGTTGGCTTGAAACTCAAGATTAAGAAAACTAAGATCATGGCATCCAGTCCTCTCACTTCCTGGCAAACAGATGGGGATGAAATGGAGGTAGTGACAGATTTTATTTTCCTGGGCTCCAAGATCATTGCAGATGGGGACTGCAGCCAAGAAATTAAAAGACACTTGCTCCTGGGGAGGAAAGCTGTGGCAAATCTAGACAGCATACTAAAAAGCAGAGACATCACTCTGCCAACAAAAGTGTGTATAGTCAAGGCTATGGTTTTCCCAGTTGCAATGTATGGCTGTGAAAGCTGGACCATAAGGAAGGCTGAGTGAAAAAGGATTGAGGCTTTTGAACTGTGGTGCTGGAGGAGACTCCTGCAAGTCCCCTGGACTGCAAGGCGATCAAACGGGTCAGTCCTAGAGGAGATCGACCCTGACTGCTCTTTAGAAGGCCAGATACTGAAGATGAAACTCAAATACTTTGGCCACCTAATGAGAAGGAAGAACTCAGTGGAGAAGAGCCTAATGCTGGGAACAATAGAGGGCAAAAGAAGAATGGGAGGGCAGAGGATGAGGTGGCTGGATGGAGTCACTGAAGCTGTTGGCGTGAGCTTGGGTGGACTCCGGGGGATGGTGGAGGAAAGGAGGGCCTGGAGGAATGTTGTCCATGGGGTCGTGATGGGTCAGACAGGACTTTGCGACTAACAACAACAACAATCATGTTTATCCCCCCGTTTTGCTCTTGCAAGGAACCCAGGGCAACCCCCATGGTCCTCTTTCATACCATGTGAAAAGTATGACGGGCAAGCCCCTCTCTGGTTCACTGTTAGGGTTTTCTGGACCCCCCACTGGGAGCAGCGGAGAGTGTGGGTAGCTACTGTACTTATTTTATTTATGAAAAGCTTTTCTATCCTGTCCCCTACAGACCATCTTGGGATGGCTAGAACATAGACAAAGATAAACACTCCTTTCACTCCTTTGGAATTCAAATGATGGGAGGAGGGAATTGGAGGAAAATTAATTAAACATAGGGAAAAAAGGACTATTTTTGAATGTGAAAATAATGGAATAAATATCTCCAGAAGTCATCCTGGGTCTTGTGTATGAAAGTGTTTCAGGTTGACTGGACCTTTACAAAGTTCATTTTAAGCATGTCATATGAGATTGAATGCAAAGGACTTGAAATGTCTGGCCAGGAGAAAGTCTGGCTGCTGAACTTCATTAAAAAAAATTAAAAAAGAAAAAAAGAAAGAAGCCATCAGAACATTGGGTGCATAACGGGTGTGTGAGAGTCTAGAATCAAATCTCCCACACCCCTTTCTGATTAATACAATGATATTTGCTACCTTGTTCAGGAAAAAAAACACAACACCCCTTGTCTTGCAAAGCATAGTCAAATGACTCCATTAAAATCTTTTTGAGTGATTAAAAAGGTCCCCCACTGCTGATTAATTGGCAACAGGTTATATTTTTGAACACTGATTATATTTCAATAGAAGTGCTTACAAAAAGAATGTCGCTGGCTTCTGTGGGTTTGAATCCTACACGTTTTTCATGCTGCTGCTCCCCACTTTGGTTTTTATTGCATTAATTGTTTTATGGCTCCCAGCTGTCCTGAAAGTCATACTCCACTGGCTTAACTTCTGAGGACCTTCCTGTCCATAACCTTCACTCTTCTTGCTTCTCCGTGAATTCCTCAGTTGAGTCAGTCCTTTCTCCTAGGAAGGATGCTTCACATGCCTGGAACTGCTTCCCAGGGGTCCAGCCAGATGCCACCTCTTTATCACCCTGCTGAGCTCTCCCAAAACTGCTCTTCCCCATGAAGCCATTGGGGCTATTGCCTTAGACCCAGTGCCTACAGCGGGGTGGGGACCAACTTGTGAATTGTTCCAGCGTTGTCTGTGCCATTAAGATCTTTCCCCTGGAGGAACCATAGGATTTCAGCCCTAAGGTAGACAGACAGACACCACCCACCAACAGGAAGGAAGCAGAATTTACCTGGTCTGGTTCACTCCTCCTTCTGCTGGTGTGTTAAGAAAGCAGAGTAGAAACATAGAAACAGAGCAAGTCAGAAGGGGTCTCCTGGGTCATCTAGTCTGACCCCCGGCTCCAGGTGGCTCTGCTCATGACACACCCGCCATGTGCATGTCCAGCCTGTCCTTGAACACCCTCACCAGTGGGGCCTCAATGACCTCTCGTGGAAGCCCATTCCACACCCTTGGGGTCCCGACTGTCAGGAAGTGCTTCCTGGCATCCAAATGGAAACTTGGCTCCCTGAGCTTTGCTCCGTTGGAGCGCGTCCTGCCTTCCTCTGCAGGGGAGAACAGGTCTCTACCCATCTCCATGTGACATCCCTTCACATACCTGTATACCGCCAACTTATCCCCTCTGAGTCTGCTCTTCTCCAGGCTGAAGAGACCCTGTTCCCTCAGTCTCACCTCATATGGCATCCCCTGCAAACCGGCCACCAACCTTGTGGCTCTGCGCTGCACTGACTCTAACCTAGCTATATCCTTCCTGTAATGAGGGGCCCAAAACTGAGCACAATACTCCAGCTGCGGGTGCACCAGAGTCGTACAGAGTGGCAGTAACATCTCTCTCGATCTCGAAGCCATGCTTCTGGCTAAGCATCCAAGGGTGGCGTTTGCCTTGTTGGCTGCCATGTCACACTGCTGGCCCATGTTTAGCCTGTAGTTGACCAGCACCCCAGGATCCTTTTCACTAGTGCTGCTCTCCAGCCACTTGTCCCCTAATCCGTGCAGAGTATACGAGCAGAGAGCATTGGACAAGGATGTTTGGCAAAAGCACTGTGATGTAACCCACAGGAATGGTGCCTCCATGAAAGGTTAAGAACATCACACCGGAAGTGCCATGCTGGACCAGAGCATTCCGTTCACGCCATGGCCAACCAACTGCCCATGGGAAGCTTTCACTGAGGACCTGAGTGCATTGGCGTCCTCCTACCCAGGTCCTCAGCAGCACAGGCAGACACCTCTGATTCCAGAGGCAGCACTTGGCCATCCGGGCCATAGAGGTCTCCTCCATTTGGCCCATCTCTTGCTAGAGCTGTCCAAACGGGTGGCCTTGTGCAAGTGAGTTCCATAGGTTAACTGCTTTGCAAAGAAGCTCGTCCTTTTTTCTATCCTGGATCTCCCCACCATTGGCTTCATTGGATGCCAGTGTTAGGAGAAAGGGTGAAGACTACACCCTTTCCACTCTACCATCCCCATTAGAAGGAATGAGTGAGGTCATTTTTCACAAGCCAACTCACAATCGTCACCGTTCTCTCTGTTTTGAGCCATCACTCCAAAGGGGTCCAAACCCAAGCCAACCTAGAACAGGGCAGCATTCCAGCTGTGCATGCAGAGGCATGGGCAGAAGTCCAGAGGGCCAGATGTGTGGAGAGGCCTTTTCAATAAACTTTGGCCTTTGAGAGTCAGATTGGCTGGATCAGGGAGACGAGAGACATTTGGGGGCGCCACATGATGATACATGCAGGAGGATGGAGCATGAAAGCTGAGGTGATCATCATCACTGGGATGGGTTGAAAGAGATGAAAACATATCTCCGACAAAAAAGCATGGCTTCGCAAGAGAGCTGCGTTGTTAGGACGACGCAAACTATCCTTGAAATGATTAGTTCCACTTCAAAGGCATTTAGATTTGACAGGACCAAACGCAGCAGTCTCTTTTCATGTCTCAGAAAAGGGTGTGTGTGTGGGGGGGGGGGGGAGTGTGTGTGTGAAAGTGTGCATTTCACACTAAAGAAAGTCATATGTCTACACCTATTATTTATTTTTCATCTTTTAGGGGGCACTGTGGAAAATAAACAAAAAGGCAGCTCCTAGGAGTAAAAGAAGCTGGAGTTTGGGGAAAGCAAGGATAGTGGAAGATGATGCTCTGTGTTTTGCAGAGAAGACCAGCTCTTGAAGCTTTATAAGCTATTTCCAGGGGACCCCAAGACTGGCAAAGGATCAATTCACCCAGTGGCGAGAGCGTTCTCACTTTGCATGGGGCACCCAAGAAGGTCAGAGCACACATGAGGAAATTCTCCAGATTTGGACTCAAACTCTGATTCAAGCCCATCCTTTTCTGAGTTTGCACTGAGGTTTGGAGACCAAAGAAATATGTTTGAAAGAAAGCACAGATCTGGAACATGCATGTGCAAACATGTGTAGTTTCTAAAAACATCCACAAATGTGTTTTAAGCAATGGGAGAGGAATGTGTATGTTTCAGAGAGGTGCCCAATGGAGGCAAAATTTTGGGAGAATATGCACAAAAATATGTGTGGATTTTCATGTGAAAAGAAAAAAAGATTGAGGGTGATCTAGACAAGCTGAACACTGCATGGAAAGCAGTAGGATGAAATTCAACAAGGACAAATGCCAAGTTCTCCACCTAGGCAAAAAACAAAACAACCAACAACCCTGCATCAATGCAAGTTTGGGAATACTTGTCTCAACAGTACTGAAAAAGAAAAAGGAGTTGCAGTAGTTGATGAACCAGCAGTGTGATGGAGCTGCAAAATAGGCACACACTATTTTGGGATGCATAAAGAGAGATACCACTTACAGAAAAGAGAAGTACTCATCTTCCTCTATTCTACGCTAGTTAGAGCTCACCTGGAGTACAGTGTTCAGTTTTGGGCACCCAGGTTTAAGAAGGGTGCTGCAAATCTGGAGAGAGTTCAGGGGAGGGCAAGAAAGATGGTATTGGGCCAGGAAAATATGATGAGAGGCTGAAAGAACTTGAGAAAAGAAGACTACGAAGTGACATGATAGCACTCCATGGGTACCTCAAAGGCTGTCACAAAGAAGAAGGAAAATAGCTCCTCTCACTCACTGCAGAGGGTTTGACACAGAGCAAAGAACTTAGACTACAGTACGTCTGGTGCAGGCTAGAGGCAAGAGCAATATGAGAGTGGAACCAGTTGGCAAGAGAGGCTTTGTGCTCCTCTGCACTGGAGACACTCAAGAAGAAGCCGGACAGCCATCTGAGTGGGATGGTGTAGCTTGTCCTGCACCAGCAGGGGGCTGGCCCCAGCGGCCCCTTCTGACCCATCTATTCTATGATTCTATAACTCCATGAACTTGGGATGGAGGAGCAATTAATGTGGATGTATCTAATTCATCCAATATGCAAACCAAATTCGGTTATCCTTTCAAGCGTGCACTTCTCAGAATTTTGCAATGGGGTTGTCCAGTCAAAACATGTGTATGAAATGATGTATATTAAAGAAAGGGCATTCAGAAACATACACATTCACCAAAAGGCATTTAAATAAGTTCTGTTTTGGAAATGGTTTGTAAGATGTGCACATCAGGCAAAATTGTGTAAAAGTGCATGTGCCCGAAGAAATATGCACCAAAAAGCGCACAGACTTCAGTGTGATCATAAAAAAAATCTCAGTCTGCAGATGATCTGAAGACTTGAAAAATGATAAAGTGAAAGAAACTGAAATTGATGGATTCATCCATACCTATTCCCTTCTAGGAAATCCTCGATGGATTCAAATGGGTTTAGATTTCTATTCCACAGTGGACTAGCTTCTTCTCAGTTACACAGACTGAATTTTCCACTTTTGGAGGGATTGGCACTAATTTGCATTGGTGCTGATTTGCTTTAACCCATGCCCATTACCACAGCTCTGCAACTGCACATCAGCACAAGTCCGAATTTGCACAGGTAGAACAAAGTGTGGCTAAAAACAGGTGCGACCCATCAATGAGCTGACAGGAAAAGAACTTTATAATCCATGTAACATTGATGGAATGATTTTGCCCAAATGCGTGCATCCTTCCCCTACCCTTGACTGTGCCGTATGATTGTGATGACCCGTGGCTTTTAGCAAATAAATCTGGCTCAGTTGCCTCCCTCTGCCTTCAGCCGTGCGTATCTTTGCAAGCGGGGAAGCGTGAGGTGGAAGGAGACAAGCCTCCTCTCTCTGCCAGCAGAGAATCAGGGAAGGGAGCTGGTTTGGGAGCATTTTGCCTTGCTGACAAGCTTCTGAGAGCATATGCCCTGAATTAATTTTCAGCACAACCCGGGCAAACTTTCTTTCAAGTCCCTGTTTGTGTGGGGACATTAATACTTTACACATTTAGAAACTTGACAGCTATTGTTGCAGGGGGCCCCAAGCTTGCTGTCTGTGATCTTGGCCTGCATCTCTGTGCTGTCTTTTCAAATGTGGACTTAATCTGTAACTGTTTATTAAATAAAAGCCGGCATGAATAGCTGCCGATGACCACTGGGGACCAGACCTTTCTGCCGCGGCGGAGTAAACCTATCTTTGTAGGGAAGCTTTGCATAGTTCAGCCATCCTTGGCAATTTCGGCCTTGAATTTGGCCTTTCTCCCTCCCCCTCCCCTCCCCCCTCTGTCCATCACAACGCCAGCCCTGTGAAAGGCGTTCTGTCTTCAGCTTCTCCTGCAGCAGACTCACATGTGCATGTGTGAACTGGCTCTCACGGACCTAACTCCACAGATAACCAGCTCAGTTTCTGAGGGACCAGACCAGTAGGCTGATGACTGCACCAGGCATGGGCTGAAGTAACAGTCCTCCAGGCCCCCTCCTTCTCAGGGCAGCTCTTCCATCCCCCTGAAAACTATTTCATGTTCACATTGCATTTATAGCCTGCCTTTCCTGCTCTTGTGAGGAACCCAAAGCATCACCCACAATGCTGCTCTTTCTCTTGCAGAAGGTTGATCCTGGATCCAACTTGATGGCTGCTTTGCTTAATCATGAGTCAGTGGGAATAAATCATGACTAATGCACACTGCAATCCTATCCATCTTTACAAAGAAGTACGTCTTGTCAAATTCAATGAGGCTTATTCTCAGATAAGTGTACATAGGGCTATAGCCTGCAAGTGGATCCAGACCAAGGGTGGGAGCCAGATTTAGGCATATCCAAAGGGGCTGACTGCAGTAGACTTCCCCTCCATCTCTCTGGCATCCCATCCAGACCCCTCAATTTGCTACGCAGAGTGTGGGGAGACTTGGCTTCAGCCGGAGGTGTGTGCTGGGAAGGCGAACTCCCCTAAAGTCGGAGACACCGTTCTTTTGTGGAGCCATTCCATCCACAAACAGCAGGTCCTTGATCCTGACCAATGTGTTTTTCATTGCAAGCTGTTTCTTTCATTTTGCAAAAATTCAGAAACATCGACACTTGGGGGACACCCCGGTGAACTTTGAGAAGTCTTCCCCCCTCCTCAGTTTCTTCTTTGTGCTTCAATCTCACCACTTTCCGCAAAGCTATCAGGAACTGAAATCTAATATGTGCCTTAATTGGAACATGGCCTTTTGCTGTGGATTCACCCCTGAATATTAACTGCTACCGTCTATACATAGGCAAAGATGAAATGAAAGCTATGCTTGAGTTCAGCAAGAGTGAGAGTTTTGCAGCATGTCCAGCTGATTGTGTGTGCAACATAACACAGAGCAGAAACAAGGGAAAGATGCCAATTGGAAAATTTTGTAAAAGAAGGTGTCCTATGAATGACACATGCCTTTTAAAATGTAATGAAATCAACTAACTTGGAAACTTTTTGCTATAGCTTTCACTTTAACCTTCCTATGTTTTGTTCCCAAAATGTCATAATATATGTTTTGGTTTTGCCTGCTCTGTGTGTGCATATGTGAGAGACAGCATTGGGATTCATTAACTCCCAAAGTTAATAGGTAAAAATTAAACACCTCTCCTCATCCAAGGCAGTTTGGGGCTGGATTGTCAAAATAACACCAATATGGTTAAAGGGCTGTGCAAGCTTAGATAGAAAAAGGGACCACTGATCCCAGCACGCCACAGTCCTTTTTGTCTACTTGCATTTTTCTCTTCAGCATTGTACTCTGAAATCCTTGTTGCATAACACTGTAGCTACTCAAGGCTGATGCAACAGTTAAGATTAGGATGCATTAAATATTCACTATTTTTCTTTTGATACATGCGTCCATGAAATGTTGAGATGAATTAAAAATATCTATCTATCTATCTATCATGGAGAAATAAGTTATCTGAATCTTAAGAGACTTGGTAGGAATGTCTTTATTTATAAACAACCATGTCATATTTTGACACTCAAAGTGATCTGCCATCCTTTAGTTTTAGAGCATTGATGAAGTGGGAAGTGAGTGGTTTTGCTTTTTAGGGTATTTGTGTGTGATTGCTTGCTTTGTCAATGTGCATGTTAAACCAAAGAACCACAGTGTAAGATTCAAGACAATGGAGACATTCCACCATATAATCTCCAGGAATGTAAGGCATAGCTTTCCACCCAAGTGACCTGAGATGTCCTTTTATTATATTCTTGCAAGGGGTCTGGGGAAGACAGAGAAAGAGAGAGAGAGATTGAGGGGGGTGGGGGAGAGGTCGAAGGGATGTTAGTGAGAAGGAAGATGGAAACGGGTGGGTAAAACACAGCACATGAATGGAAAGTTCCATTCTCACCTTATGCGGGTTCATTCCCCCAAGTACCAAATCATCTTCCCCCTTCTTCAGGTTTAACGTGTGCCTCTTTGTCACACCTCCTCCTCTTCTCTGAGGTCCTTGCCTCCTCTGCCTGTCCTCTCTCTTGCCTCATCTCTCTTTCCCTCTCTTGTCCATCTTTGCATTTTCTTTGTGACAGTGTGTTTTAGTAGAAGTAAAATAAAACAGACCGTACTTGTTGCCAAAGCCCCCTCTATTTTGTGAATGCACTTGGCACCTCCAAAAGTTGTGTCGATATTTTGACTCATGTTTACACTGCAAAGTTTCATGCACACTGGTATACAAGCTGCAAAGGTCCAGTTTCTTGGGCATGTGAGGCATGAAAGAAACGAGGGATTCAAACCTGACACTCAAGGAGTTCTTTGGTTGTCTTTTTGTCTGATCTCATGTCTTGAGCTCACTGCAAGCAATCACTGTCCAAAGCATATGAAAACTATAAAGCATTTTGAAATATCATTAGGGTGATTCGAATAGTCAATCATTTCATTTAAAAAATCTTTGATCAACACCTGAAAGAATTATCTATTAATCAGGCGGCAGCAGCTTTTCAAAAATCTGTATTATATGCTATGGTTTAGGGTGCTGGAGAACCCCAGAGGACAGGATCTGGTGTGGTTAGAGGGTGCTGTGTCTCTGTCCTAAAATTGGTAAGCTTCTTTTTTTAAAAATCTTTTCAAAAGCAGCATTTTTCTTACCATACCCTGTAAGTGCCCTAAACCCAGATCTCCTGGATCCTGGTCCAGCACTCTGCCTAGAACACCAGCCTGGCTCTTCAGTGTGCCGCAGTGATAACATATGAGAGTCAAGCACCAAATTCTGCCCCATACAGTGCTGTGACTTAGGGGGCTGCTCCAAGCCCTGGAGGGCAGGCTTGAGCCAAGAGGGAGACGTTGAGGATGACAGGGGACCCATTGGCCTGGCCTTGAAAATGCACCCTCCGAGATAATTTCTGCCAGCACCATGGCCTGGAGGAAAGCACCCAAGCAAAATGTGTCAATAGATGGGGCATGGATGCTCTTTTCCAACAGCCTCTGCAGTGTTCCAAACCGTGCTCAAATTATGGGGAAATGGAAAGTTGCTGGGGAGGTCCAGCAAATTCCCTGAGGCCTCTGGTTCCTCCCAGGTTTAGGAAAATCATTCCCTGGTTTTCTAAGCCAGCCGGTGAAGGCTCCAGCACAGAAAGGGAGCCCTCGCTCCTGCTTTCAAAGACAGCATGTTTCAGGTCTGGGAGCCCAGCTGAGAGCCAGATAAAGTGCCCGGGCTTTCAAGGCTGTGCTCCCCTCTTCTCTCTCTCTCTCTCTTTCTTTCCCTCCTTCCAGGGTTACTCGCTGCAAGTCCCAGGAGGGAGCCCTTTGCAACTTTCTTCCCTAGCCCTGGCAGAATGGCTTCATTCTTAATCAGTGCTGTCCACAGAGACGAGGCTCCGGTTGCTCTTGGGAACTGCCACGCTCAGCCGAGCATGAGCAGGGAACCCTCCAGCTGCTCTGAAAGAGAACAGGGAGGGGGACATGTTCTTCTTTGTCTGTGGAGAGAGAGAGAAAGAGAGAGAGACAGAGAGAGGAGACTTAAAAGAGAAGACCACGCAGGGCTGAAGATGGTCTGCTGCAATGGCAAAGACAAAACCTTGCCGTGGCAAGCACGAAGTTGCCAATAGTTCCTGGGAATGGGAGGGGAGGGGAGGCCAAAGCAATTGCAGGCTCTCTCTGTCTGTTCTTCCCTCTCCCTCAACCCATCATCTGCTGGACTAGGACCTTCTGGGCTACCAGTCTTCTCAGATCCAGAGGCACCCCCCACCCCCACATAGTCCTCACTGCCACCAGGCTCCAGGAGCCAGCCATTGAAGAATTAAACAGTGGCCTTGAAGGAGTGGACAACTTCTCGGAGGAGATGGAGCTAACAGAAGATCCAGAACTGCCAGCCTCCATAATGATTCAGGAGGCCTTTGTGCTTCACTGGGACAACTGCTAGTAGAGGGTGAGTGTTGCCTGCTGAACTCTCTGAAGTCCTGTCCCTGCTGGGAAGTGGCATTGCCTAATACAGCCTTACTGCTTTGAACATGACCTTGCAATGGACGCAAACTAATCCTTGCAGGCAGCATTGCGGCGGCAGCCTGGCCTCTGACGGGAGCCCTATGCCAAGCTGATGTGGAGAGTGGGCCAGAGACTCACTCTCTGCTGACTTTCCGAGGTCCCATCTTATTGCATTCTGAAGCAGAGGCCACAGAAGAAGAGGCGATGGGAGGTGGAGCAGAGGGATGTAGGGGCCTTTGAAACTCCACCCAGGTTGTTGCCAACAATTTTCCAAGCCCCCATGAAAGCGGAGATGTTTTGGAAGAGATGGGAGGGGACTTAAGAGGGAAGGAAGATCCATTGCCCTGCCCAGTCCTTGACCCCAAAGCCACCCAGGTGTGTAGGACTAGCCAGCTAGCTCTCCACCAGCAGGAGCCACCCTGAGGGTGGAACCTGCAGCGTGAATGAAAGGGAAGGGTTGGGGAGAAGTTCCCCGCTTGGGTTCCACTCTCCTTCACTCTTGCCATGCGCATTATCTTCCACACTCAGCTTGCTAGGGGGCTTTTGGAGCCATCTTGCTTTGTTAGCTGTGAAGTGCCAATGAAGGTCTGTGTTGTGAAGGATTGCCAGGTGTTTGGTGCCTGGGGCAGGAAATCAAGAGTCCAGCTCAGCATAGCTGGACAGGACAGAGAGTAAGAGAACCAGCACCCGAGGGGGGCTCCAGGGTTGAACTGGGAAGCTTTGGCAAAATGCTCTCAGGTGGATGCCAGCCTGCACCTGTAAGCTCCAACAGGTTTAGTTGGTGGTACCAATGGCAGTGGTGATCAATAGTGACACTGTTCTGTGCCAGGTGGGTTGGAGATGCCATTTTGCTTCCCCACCATGGCCCAGAAATGCCATGTCAGAGGCAATGTGTGCAATGCCCAGACCCAGCCACCTGGTGAGACAGGGAGGGTCAGTGTCACAGCACCGCTAGAGTGTTGAACCCTGGTGTTGTGTGAGATGCTCTGTGACAGCACTGGGACTGCGATCAAAATCAGCAGGTAGTCAGATATGGAAATCTCGTCTTATGCTGTGCCCCAAGGAATAAAAGCAGGTGAAATGGCTTGAACAGCAAGCCTCAAGGGCAGAAGGGTTGGTACCAAAGGAGAGTTTCTGCTGCTTCAAAAGCATGGTGCCACCATGGAGGAGGCCCGTTCTGTCTCTAGTGGCCACTTGGCTAATCTCCAAAGGTGGAGGTCATCCCAGAGTGGGGCCCATGCGCCAATCTCTGTGAGTGGGAGAAAGGTCCTTTCGGAATGATCAACTGATCACCTCACCTCAAACACTTTCATGCTTTCTGATGAGCCAACGGTCCTGGAATTCTGAGCTGAGAAGAGGGATGCCATGTACTCTTTCCCAAACGGAAGGGAATGTGTCACCAAAAAGGAGCTGAGAGAGGATGCTGCTTTGTGCATGTGTACAGATTAAAAACAGTTGCTGAAATGCAGTGCCTGCTGAGCCTTTTCCCCAGGGGCTAATGGCTGATGGGAAACTTGGACTTTTTTGCTCTCCCTTCTTCTGGCACTTTGTCTTTAAACCAGATGTAGACTGGAGGGCTCTTCAACTAGGGGGCTGCCCATGAATTAGGAGACTTGGCCCCCCATGTGTGAACCAGGCCTGGGCATTTTCTGCATGCTATTGAGCAATGGTCCCACCCCAAAGCTATGTCTGCCTTAGCTACAACTGTTATGTCTATAGTGTTGCACAGTATCATAGATCTTTATCTCTTGCATAGGGCATTTGGACAATGGAACTGTGTGGCTTATATCCCCATTTGACAGGTGAGAAGACTGAGGCAGGGAAAACTAAGAAAATGAATGCCAATTGCTGGGCTGCTGCTCACCATCCACAATGCATTAGTTCAGATGTCTAGAAACCAGAGATGTTCAGCAGATCAGAGCTGCAATCATGCTTTCTCCATTGATACTCTTATTTTCTTTGCTAATGCTCTTTCGCTTTTTCATTTCTAGTTGTTCTCTTGGTTATTCCATCCCTAAAAGAAGCTGTTTGTTGAAAACCCTGCTGCTTTAAAAGGCTTTGTTGGGCCTCCATCACTCAAGCAAATTGGCAACCTCAGTCCCCCACCCAGAATGCCACCTCTAGCCTGAAGTCCAGCACTTGTAGTCCAACAGTTGAGTGCTCTCCTCGCCCAAAGGTATGTGAACGGGACGGGCGATCAAAATACACAGGAGATGCTGGTGACCTCAGCGTCATTGGAGCTTCTCATCCATTGCAGCTTCTTGCACTTTGAGCTTTACCAGAGCTTCTGTTTTGAGCTTCATGGTGAACTCCATCCCCAAACAGGTTCTTCATCATGGAGCACCTTGGAGAGCTCCTATAAAGCTCAAAAGAAAAGCCTTGATGACACAGGAGCTGCCAGCACCCCCTAGAAATGCATGTGCTTCTTTGGGGCAAAGAGGAATGAGCATCAAAGGGATGCTGAAGAACCTGGAGGCCCTGTGGTGTGTATCTCCATGGCAACATGGAGAACATGCAATTAGCACCCCATGGTAACCGAGCGCTGCTATTGCTCAAGAAGTGGCATCAGTCATGAGCCCATATTGGAAATCCTAATTTCTATAGGTACTTCTCCTCAGATTTCTCATTGGACCCATTATCTTTCATACTTAGCGTGTGTTGCTCTTTGCCCTAGGCCTCAAATCATCAAGACATAATCGCAACCTGACAGTGAAGGGGCTGGAATTGTCCCCGTAGAACAGAACCCTACCCTGCCTTGCACACTGTGGCAAAGGCCTGCTCCAAATTATGCAGGTAGGCCTTCTGGTGGCCTGTCCCACTGCCTCCGGGAGGGCTACCAATCTGTGAGCACCCGTGGCTGGTTAAAGCGGTCATCTTCAATGCGTATGTACAGAGCGCGCTGTTGAGATGTCCATTCCGGGGTGAGGAACCTCAGATCTGCCAGCTGAACCCAGCCCTCTTGGGGGCCTCATCTGGGTTCCCCAGAGAGCCATGGCATCTTCCAGGCTTGTGTGGGTGTGTTGAGAAAAAACTTAGCTAATGCAAGGAAGAGCTACGGCTGCACAGATCTGGTTAGATCCATACCGTCTGTGTTTTGTGAATGGTCAGGTGCCTTTCATCAACTTATGGATGGAATTAGAATTTTTTTTTACCAGGATGTCATTCTGGTTGCACCAATTCATGTTCACATTAAACTCACATTCATGCTCTTGCTCACTTATTGCAAAGGCACATAAATTAATGTGCATTAGTAGTGCCAATGTGAATTTGCACAGATCCCTTCCCAAAAGTGGCAACCCAGGCCTGCACCATGTGGGTCAGCAAAATCTGGAAATCTGAACTGTTGCATTCACTGCAAATTTTTCGGGTATGCCTGGTAGGAGGTTTGAGCTAACAGGGCCAATGCCCTGCTCTGCTCTTTGTT
This sequence comes from Varanus komodoensis, assembly GCF_004798865.1. Lineage (NCBI taxonomy): Eukaryota > Metazoa > Chordata > Lepidosauria > Squamata > Varanidae > Varanus > Varanus komodoensis. The sequence continues at coordinate 7,141,579 of NW_025335548.1, forward strand.
TGGCTCCTTTAGCCCCACCCCATCATGTGACCCCTGAGGGCTTCTGCAGGGGAGAATTTGGCCCCCGGGCTGAAAGACATTCTGCCCATCCACTGTATCCCCATAGAGCCCCCTGATCTTGGGGTGCAGGCCATTGTATGGGCAACGGGACCCCGCTCATGGGCCGAGGAAAGGCACATCAGCAGGCTCCAGGGACCTGTGAGGTTTGCGGAAGTTAAAAAACAAAACAAAACTCACTTTAGGAAAAATTACATTGGAGGGAAAATGACATTTGAAGAACCCGGCCCAGGGATGGCTGAAAATGCCGAGTGCCTTTGTGATGCTTAGAGGGGGAAAAAATTAAAGTTGGGCAAGGGGGCGGAATACTGTATCCTTGCGGAAGGCAGTGGCTGGACCCTGAACAGAAACACTCAAAGCTGCAGCATTTTGTTGCTGTTCCTTCTTGTTCTAAAGGCGTATCTCCTGTGAAAACTAAAATGTCATTAGACCTGATTAGTTTGAGACATGTTCTTCATTTATGCACATGGCAACGTTGAGGTTAATCTCCAGTGGCTTTAAAAATACATATTTGTGATTCGTTCAGCTAACGAAGCCTTGTTTTGTCTCCCTTGTGAATTGCCTTGATAAAGTGAAGTAGGCAATGAAGCGTGATCACACTGGAGTGAATCTATTTAATCAATTAAGGCAATCACTGTTGTCCTTTACAAATTTCAATTGGAAAAAGAAAACTAAGCATTTCATTAGCAGGGCCTTATGCAAAGGAAATACAGTCTCTGTCTCTAAAATATGGGCTTACCATGTTACCTTGAAACTTCAAAAAGAAATCTATAATTTTAACCTGTTGAAAAGCATACATCCCAGTGCTTGAGAAATTTCTACTTACATTTCCTCTTTTAGTCCCTCCTTGCTCCAGTTCAGCTCAACTGAGACCATATGCCAAATTTCTAATTTTCTCCTCTGCGCAGTCATTCAACAGCGACCCTCCAGTTCAGGGGAAGGGAATCTTTTTGGCACATTTGGCGATTGACAAAACTTTTTTCTGCACCAGCAGAAAGTGAGTGTGGTGGGATGCTCGGCAAAGCACATGTGGGTTGCCCTCACAACCGGACAGATGCCGTGTGGGCTGAGTCCCAGTATGATGCGCAATTCCTTTGGAACGAGAGCTTTTGCACCAGCACAGACCTATTTCATAGCAATTCGAGCTGCCAGTGAAATTATGTTTAAGTGAGAGGGTGGTGGACCCCAAAAATTGAGAGTCCTGCAAAACCGATGCTCTGTGATCAGTGGAAATTTGTCACCACGGAAGCTGGTGAAAAGCAGCCCTTTGTTTAAACAATTGTGAAAACCAGGGCTAGAGTGAGGCAGCAGATCTGGGGAGGCAGGGTGTGGGGGTGGGGAGAACAATCGGCAAGGAATGGGAAGTTGTTGGGGGCAGCTGAAAGGAGCCAACCTTGAATAGGCTCGGCAGCAGGGAATGCTGCCTGGCATTTCTGACTGAAGCCAGAGTGGGCGCATTACCCTCTCGTGCCCTCCGGAGTGGATGACTCATCTCCTATCAAGAAGGGGCGAAAAGTCCTGTGCATAATGCAGCTTGTGGCACACCTGCCCTGCTTGTCCGTGTAAGAGCAGTTCTACTGCCACAAACATTGGAGAAGTCACACAATTTTGCAGTCGATGAACTTTTCTGTTTAAAAATAAATTGAACTAAGGTGCACTAAGGTAAACTAAGAAATCTTTCCCATTGTGTGATACAAGATCGTCTCTTAGAACTGCTACCAAATGCAGGCTTTGAATATAAAAGGAAGAGACACATCAAATAAGGAGCCAAAACATGTACTCTTTCAAAAAAATATTCTGATTGCTGAGTTAGACACCTTAAATAACCAAGCTAAAAATTTAACCAAGGCTAAATCCTACAGGGGTTTGCAGTTTGGGAAATGTGTGTATTAATTACACTGAACACCGCTTCAGTTTAGATGATTTTGTTAAGCAGCCATTTGCCATGGGTGAAAAAATTCAGTTGCACTGTTGGAGCAGATCTGGAAGAAAACAAAGCAGAGAGACTCGGTGGTCATTTATTAATAATGTGCTTCAAGCCATTATAAGGCCATTCTCCATTCTAATAGATATTGCCTCTTTCTGCTCGTGCTGTAGAAAGCTGAACCGCTCCCATGTTTGCAATTACATTGCTGGAACTATGATCCAGTCATGAAATAAAAATCAGAATATTAAATATTCACCAGCACAAAAGAACAAGACAAAGTCAGAACTGTCTAAACATGCGTTTGTGCATATTTAAAAGCCACTCTGTGCCTCCTCCCCAGCCTATCCTTGAAGCTGTTTTATTCCGCTGTGCAAGGAGCCTGTTTGGAGCTGCATGATCCTAATTCACATACCACTTAAGTAATAGTGCTGGGATTTATTAAGCAAAGGCAGGTTATAGGATAATCTTAGAAAGGAACATTAAAATACAAGCCTGCTGAAGCATTGGATGCATCCTGCATGCTTTGACTCACTCGCAGTGATGTTTAACTACATCTCCCAAAACGGGAAAGCTGAAAGAAGGTCCTCCTGGGAGTGATAAACTCTTCTTCCTCGTTCTGCCCCAGAGGACGGATGTGTGTATCTCCCACCACCCAAATCTACTCTGTCTCTTACTTACAAAGCAATGCTACTAGATCCAAAATCAGAGAAGAGATGACGGGTGGGCATTTCTTTCCTCCCTGCTCTGTTTTTGTTATCATAAAATAATTAGCACCTCTCCCAGTACAAACCTTCTGTTCCACTACCCTCTTGCAGCTGCCTCTTTGGAGAGAGGCTTGGAAGGTGGCCACAAGGGGGAATGCTTTTCAGTGGTGGCCCCCAAATTGAGGAACAGTTCTCCCTTCCTGGCACCAACATTGCTAGGGCCTTCCCCACTTTTTTTTAAGAATCACAATTATTATCCTCTCCATCCATTGCAACCAAGGGAAAGAAAATTGTGTACACTGTGTCTAAGACTGGTACATAGTTTCTCTGTGTCTTGTGAGTAAGAGAGCCGCTCTTGATCAGCCAAGGCCCATCTCCCCCTGTTGCTGCAGAGGTAAAGGCGTCTGCGTTTTCCACAGTCCGGTAAGGGTCACCTGTGGTTGACTCTTCCTCTTTCTCTGCTTTAGGAGGGGGAGAACCAACCTTTCTTAAGAGCTGTGATCCCTCTGAAGACTGCAGCACAGTCCCGGGGTTGAATCCAGCCTCAGGGCCTGCATTTCAGAAGTGCCCAAAGGAAATATCAAAGTGGGATGGGGCAAAGACATCAAAATACTGGCATTACAACCCCTCTGAAGGGAGGGCAATGGCAAAACCCACATGATGCTGGACAACTGGTGCAGTTTGGAATGTGACTGGGCATGGGGACAGGAGCATGGCCACCTGAGCAACCCCAGAAAGCCAGAGAGAGACCCCAGACAGGCTGGATTCAGTCCTGAGTTCAACACTCCTGCTGTACCGAAATGGAACTTTGCCTCTCCGTAGCTTTTCCTGGATGGCATTAAAGAAGCTGAGGCAGCCTTTTGTTTTCAAGAAAAAGACATGCTAGGAAACGCACACATCCTGGTGTTACAACTTTTGGCCAGCAGTGTAAAATGAACACCACCAGCATGTGAAACAGCAGCTTAATTGTTCATGTGGGGCCAATGAGCCAAATGCCGCCGTTTCCAGTTCAGTACTACAGAGAAGTGGACCCATCCAGCCTTGGACTGAATGAATCACTTGGTCCATCTAGCCCAGAATGGCTGACACATTCTGGCAGCTGTGGTACTCCCAGGACGCTTGCAGGCCTACCAGGACTTCTTGTGTACATCGCCTGTGCTTTGCCACTGAGATGTGGGGAAGAACTGTGGAGAACATTGGCTCTAGGGACCTAGGACTGGTGGAAATAAGAAAGCAGGACAAAGCTAGTGGGGTTGGAGATGGCCTCTAGATTTGGGGACTAGAGAATAGGGGCCTCCCCGCCATACATAGATACAGTGGTATCTTGGCTCATGAACTTAAGCCATTCCAGGACTCTGGTTGTGACCCAAATTGCTTGTGACCCAAGTCAAATTTCCCCATAAGGTTCAATGTAAACAAGGTTAATCTGTTCTGTAACTATTTTTTTAATCAGAAAGAATTGGAACAAAGTGACAAAGAACAACAAAGTAACAAAATACTGTACACGTGCTCAGGGTGGGGGTGGGGAGCTGGCTGAGATCCCAGTCGTGCTTGTGCAGGAAAGCCGGGCTGATCACGCACGTCTTCCCTGCACAAGCACAACTGTGATCGTGGCCATCTCCCCACTCACAGGGCGGGGGAGATGGCCGCGATCTTGGTCGCCACCCAATGCAGAGTTCACGACCCAAGTCAAAATTTTCATGAAATTTTTGTTCGCGACCCGATTTGGTCGCGAACCAAGGCGTTCATGAGCCGAGGTACCACTGTAACTGCATCTTGGTATTTTTCTTTCAGTCTGGGCTCCTTCTATGCCGCGGTATGTCTGTCATCTTTCAAAATTTTGAACTACTCTTTCTAATAAACTGTTGGGACATGGATGTGTTTTGCAAAGGGAAAACTGTGAAGTAAATTCTTGAGCTTCTCTAGTGCTTGGCTGCAGCGTAAATGTTGCTTTTTGGTTGCAGCAATTCGTGTTTTTGTGTGTGTTGTTTTTAACTTCCAACAAATCAAATATTAACCTGATTAACAATTCAGATTGACGTCTCAGACAGAGAAGAGCAGTAGGAGGTGACGAAAGGCAGATGAGATGTGTTTGATCTGGCAGCATTTCATCTGTGTCACCATTTTCTCTCAGACAGTGGGTGAGAAACAAAATGGCGGATTCTCCCACAGTGCTGTAGTGATTAGGTGGAAGGACCGAAATGGAAATCCTTGACTGGGAGGGGCAACGAAAGGAAGGGCCCAAGCTGCACAGGAATGAAGTTGGAATGAAGGATCAATGAACTCTTCATGGATTGCTTTTAAAAGGACACAATGCACAGATGAAAGCATCTGTATTTTGCTTTGACTTACTACTTTTCAACCCAGCAAACCTGAAGAATGCTATTCCAGAGCTCGAAAAACACACAAAATTGTCAAGGAGCATATCAGCCATCAGGTTCTTGTTATTTCCTATACAGAAGACTTTCGGAAAAGGCATAGCAACAGTTTATTAAATGATAAACAGTACGGAGAAATGGGGAAAAAATATTTCTCCTAGTACTACAGTTCAGCTAGGTTGACAAAAAGGTTCAGGACTGACAAGGGGGCATAACCTGCAGGGCTATTTATTTAATCATTATTTAAAAGAAGTTTCAGCCCTCTGTGAGGCTAAATAAATCACAACATAACGATGCCATAAAGAATAATAAAAGCAATGATTGCATCAGAACTGGGAGCCAGTGTGGCCTAATGGTTAGAGTGTTGCACTGGGGACCCAGGAGGTCCGGGTACTAGTTCCCGCTTGGCCATGAAGCTCATTGGGTAAATTTGGGCTGATCAGGCCTTTTTGCCTAACCTCCTCACAGGGTTTATTGTGATGATAAAATGAAAAGGGTTGTGTAAACTGCCTTGCGTTCCTTCCAGGAGGAAACCTGGCATGATAAATTTTTATTCATGCATTTGTTTATGCATTTATTTATTTAATTAAAACTTTTCTTAACTGTCCCTTCACAGACATCTCAGGACAGTTTACAACAGATTAATAAATAGAATAACAATAGAAACAGGAGTAGCAGTTCCACAGCATCTGATGTTCAATATAAAACCACCAGTTAAAACAGGTTAACAATTAACATATTGGGAGAATAAAAGGGTTTTCAGGATTCACATGGAAGGCTGAAATAAAGGAGCCTGGAGGAAATCAATTAGAGCAGAGTTTTGCAAGCGGGGAGTCACTACTGAGGAGTCCCTGACCCTGATTCCAAAACTTCTAAGGCGGAAAAGACTTGAGAAGACGGTTCCAAAGTGACCTCAGTGCACAGCTGGTCCTAAAGGAAATGGTGATGACCGAATCCCACAATGTCATGGCAGATTGGTGGCCTCCAAGGGTGCAGTTGGGCCATGTTATGAGCAAGCAGAAAGCCACTGGCTGTTATGCTGGAATTGAGCCCTGTGAAACCGAATGGCTGCGATTTCCCCATCCCGTCGTCTGTCCAGATGTGTCTTCAAGAGCTCAAACCTCTAGCCTACCTCACAGGTTCGACCTGGCAGGATGCAAAGGACGACACCAGAGGGTTAACGACTCTTGTCAAAATATACCAGCTGCATCACCCTTTGGACGCCAGGCTGAGCGCTCCAGAAAGAGGGCGCAGATGACTCATGGGGTATGTCATGGGGCAGAGTCCTTCCACCTCCAGGTGGGGAAAGCCATGCCCCATAGCATTCCATGGCAGCTGGATAACTAGGGCTCCAAAGGGGATCGGAAGGGCACTTGCAGGGAGGAGTAGAACAGGAGCTGAGGGGCAAACTGGCCACTGGAAAGAGGCAAGGCAGTGATGGGGAAATTGCTCCACCTCGATCAGGAAGCGAAAGGCAACATGCTAGAATGCCGTCTCAGTAATTCCACCCTGTACCCCGTGGGTGGGGATGCTCTGTCAGCCGAATTCAACCCCAAAGAAGCTCTCTGTGGTTGCATCTGGGTGGTGGCTGGTGAAAGGCTGCATCAGAAATAGCAGCCTGCTCCTATCTGTAAGATCATACTAGGTTTTAGGAGAAGCATTTCAATGGGGCAGGGTGGAATGTAGGAAAGGGTAGGAGCCAATGGAAGTGGGTATGGCAGGGCCATCTTAACAGCATTATGGGTCCCGGGCAGTGTACTGGGGCCCCTACGACAACTACAACTACTGTGAATTTTGGAAGTTTTTCAATTTTCCAAGAGTTAACATATGCAGATTAGTATGGGGCCCAGCATTGACGGCCCTGGGGTATGGCTGTCTAGAGAACTCTCTCTCTCTCTCTCTCTCTCTCTCTCTCTCTCTCTGCGCACGTGTGTTGGGAGGTGGGAGGCTCCTGGACGTGCCAGATTTGGCCTGTGGACCATAGCTGTGCTACCTGTGCTCCAAGCTAAAGATAGCCCCCCAGCAACACAATCATCTTCTGAACATCGAGGAAGAATTCACTGACAAAGCCAGACAGGGTGAGGCATCAAAGGAAAGCTTAAACAAGAACAAGAGGAAGACCGTTATAAGTATTATATCAGACTTCTCCAACCTGATGTCCTCTAGGTATCTCAGCCAAGCGGTGGGCAGAAGAGAGAGTTCAGCTCCTGGAATTCCTGGCCTTTGGCTGTCTTGGATGGGCTTCTGGGAGACAGCATGCAAAACCGCCTGTGCCCATTGCGGGAACCTCCTGGGCATTGCTCACACGCGGGGGCATTGGGCTGCTCTCTCCCAGCACAGAGTGGGGACAGCGCCAGCGTGGGGTCTGCAGCTTGCAGCCACCAGCCCACCCCACGGGGAATCCAGGGAGGCTCATGTGCTGGGTGGGGAACCTCCACAGGCTGGGTTATGTCCCAAGGCTGAGCATCCTTCACTACTGCCCTATACTCACCCCCGCTAGTCTGGCTAATTAGGGGAAACCTTAAGCAGCGAGAAGGCCCTGCTAAGGGGTGGCCATTATACCGTGCAGTCGGATTAAAATAGAATCACATTTAAGTCCAGTTTGATTAATGTGTGGCCCAATTAAACAGCCTACTATGTGCATTAATGCATTCATAAAATACAATGGGTTGTTTATTATTTTATTTATTATCTTTATGTTCTGCCCCTTTTTCCTGCAAGGAGCTCCAGGTGGGATGCACAATCCTCTGTATTACAAAATTCCATTTTGCCCTCTCAACAGCCCTTTGGCATAGGCTAGGCTGGAAGTCAGTGACTGGCTGAAAGTTTTCCCATGAGCTTCCTGACTGAGCGGGACCAGAACCCGGATCTGCTGAGTCCCGCACCACAGCGCCTCTCAAGAAAAGCTCTTGTAAGCATTTCTAAAGCCGAGACCATGATGGCGCATCACAGGGGTTGGCAGTGATCTCAATGGGTAGTGCTCCTCATGCTTAAGGCAAGCAATGGCTGATAGGCTCCAGGCAGGGATGTGAGAGAAATTTGCAATGGATTCAAGTCGGTTCAGCTTCCTATGAACTTTTGCAGCAGGCGGGCTTTTCCCAGGTCATGTGGCTTTTGTGGACATGCAGACCAGCTTTATGTGCCCAAATCATTTGTAAATGTAATCCTGCAAAACTGTGAAACATAACAGGAGTGCCAATGCAATGCCCCTCACCCCCCCCCCCCCCGGGTCTAATGCATAAACATGCACATGGTGGGATTAACACACTTGTGCAAATCTACCTTTTGGGAGGTGCGCATTTGTGCAGAAGCAGTTGGTTGGCGGTGAGCAAATGGAGCCCCCGACTAGCTGCACCTTTGCTTAGATCCAACACGGCCCTGCTTCATTCTTTTGCCCAGGCAAAGTGCATGCGCTGCAGGCAGAATTCCCCATGTTCAATCCGTTGCATCCCCGTATGGAGTCCTCTGCCCAAAATGCCAGCAAGCCCATGTGGTATATTTATTTATTTATCTATTTATTTAGTAAAAGCTTTTCTAACTCCTTCACCACTAGCCTCTCGGGATGGCTTACAATGAAAATGAAGAAGATGAACAAAGCAACACAGCATCCAACAAAGATAGCAAAACCCCAGTTAAAATCATCCAAACATTAAAATGATGGGAAAATAAAAAGGATTTCTTCTGACGCTGAAAAGAATATAGTGTCAGCACCAGGCAAACCTCTCTGCATGTACACCTCTCTCTGTATGCAGGCAAACCTGCCACAGTCAGGGCACCTCCACAGAGAAGGCCCTCCTCCAGGTGGCAGTTTCTCTGTCCTTTGTGTGGATCTCTGTCTCTCTGCCCGGGACACCGAGGAGCCGGTGCCTGCTCATGTGGACCAGTGGTGGAGCTTGATGGGCCTCAGAGGGCACCCAGTGCAAGTCCTGTGGACACAGAGTGCTAGGCAGAGTGTTCCTGTGGAGCACAAAGATCCGGCTTTCGACAGGAATCTTCTTCTGCAAGCAAGAGAGGAAGGTTTTTTCCTGATTAGCACAGGGCCTTTGTTGGAGGAATTTGTGTTGATGGTATTTGCCCCTCCAGAGAAAAGCAGGGTCTAGATGGGAGTCCCTTTCTTGAACGAAGTTGAGGCGCAAACTCAGAGCCACAATGAATGGCGGATGCGGAGGGTAATCAATTTGCATACATTCCCCGTGTCAGGAAGGCAGGCAGGCTGAAAATGTGGTGATGGGCATGGCGACCTTGTGCCACCTCGATTTACATTTCACGCTTGGGACTTACTCATTAGCCCGGTGGCTCGTGATCATCATAACCCCATGATCACTACATGTCTGAAAATGGCTTGCATGGGTCCCATGGCGATTCATCTCGCCGGAATTATCGGAACTGATTGTTTCACAATTATTGTGATATGACAGATGCAAGGAAAGGCAGGAGTACGGACGGGTGAGGACAGCCTGGCTTTGCATCCTATCACGCGGCATGAGCAAACAAGAAGGAAATGCTGTCATAAAGGAAAATACCAGCTCCTTTGCTTACTAGTACACTGTGCAGTTTTATTTGTAGGTTGCAGTGATCCAGCAAAGCATGATTCATTTAGCCATCAGCTACGGGAGATTCCAAAATGGGCAAAACGGGTGCAAATGGGGCAAAGACGCCCTGAATCTTTGTGCATTCTGGCCTTTTGCAACCTCAGCCCCCCGGATGTGCTTGATCGCAACTCTGTTGGTCATGCTGGATGGAGATGCCTGGTGAACCCAAGGTCTGTGGGGCTCCTTATGTATTGCAGTTTTTATTCTGAGCTTCATTAGAGTTATCCGTGGTGTTCTGTGATGGGGAACCATTTGGCGAAGGAGTTCAGAACTATGGATAGCTCCTGTGAAGTTCAGAAGAAATGCTGAAATGGTAAGGTTAGTGGAGACTAACACAGGCGGCACCGGTCTCCTGGTTTGTAGTACAACATACCTGTAGGATACTGTGTTAGAGAAGGCTGGAATTCTGGTATTGCCCTCTTGTTATTCAAGCAGAGTTTAATCTCAACCATCAGGGAAGAATGGCTTATGCCGATGTGAGGGACAACAAAGAGCATCTCAGAATAATTTGGTAAATGCCCATCTAATAGCAAAAACTAGGATCCCTTGGAACAAATCCAAGCTTTACTGAGATGCCTTTGGTGAACTGCTCTCTCCCAGCCCTCTCTTGAAAGGAGGAAAGAAAGAGACTATTATTGGTCTACCTTGCAGGTTTGTTGTAAGGATTAATGAGCTAGTGGAGGAACATAGGACAATGCCTTTGACCAGAGGACTGATGGAGACCCTCCTGGGGCAGACATTTCTTTTTCATCCCTTGCTAATTCATCTTTTTAGCTAGGCATGCCAAAGAATACACACCAAGGCAAGCAGCTGCTTTGCCATGACACCTGTACCAGGAGGCTTGTGTGTAAGAAACCTGGCCCAAGGAAAGTGTCTGCCATCCCATTCAGCTAAGGTTCCATTTTCCCACAACTGCAGAGCTGGAAGGGAGTTTGGAGGCCATCAAATGAAACACCTCTGTTCCGTGCAGGATGCTGCTACAGTATCCCTGACGGATGGTCCATCAGGACCCACCAGCTCCCAAGGCATCCTGTGCCACCATCGAAGGATTTTACTTTTAGGAAATGCCCCCGACTGTTTGGCTAGAATCTGCTTTCCTTCAAGTTCCACCCCTGGCCATCTGGAGCAACAGAGAACCAGTCCATACCATCTTCTGTTTGAAAGTTCTTCACATGCTTGAAGATGTCTGTCATCTTGGCCAATCATCTTGGGTATTCATGGGCAATCTTAGTCCAAGAGAACTTAGTTATTTCCACAGGAAGTCATGAAATCATCTGTGCCATCCTTGATGAGAGTCCTCTATGAACAGATGAATTTCCACCAATGAGCTGAATAATTCCAAAACTCAGCAGCATCAGTGGTCTTCTTTCCTCCAGGTTTCTATCTTTCCTGATAGAACTAATTTCCAGACTTCCTCACCATGGTCACACTTGGTGAACCCAAAACTGAACACAGCATTTCAGATGCTTCTGGACCAGTACAAAATGAAGAGGTGCTTCTGCCTCATTATCTGGATCCTGAGCTGATGATCTGGTCTGTTCCTCAGGTACATGTGTTCAGTAGGTTGGGTACCTATTTGATTCATGCCCTTGGAGATTCTTATTCAGATGCTTCTTATTGATGCCCAGCTGCTCTGTTCGAGTATTTCAGCAGGGGAGGAGTGAGTTTGCTGTGCTGATCTGAACTTGTAAACAGGATGGGTCCTGGAAGGCCAGCCTTTCCCTATTCTAAGGATTCAATGCTATGAGTTGAAGCTCCCACAATGGGGCCATTGGGGGTGCTCCCACCCACAACAACACAATTGGTGGCTCCCCTCGAAAGAACTTTCATTGCATTCATCCCCATCACCACTGGTGGAATGCCCTCTCCAGGGAGAGCGGTCTTCATTGCACACCTCTAGATGCCAGATTAAGACTTGTGTCTTCCAGCATAGCTTGAACCTTGCATCTGTTTCCCTGAGTATTAACTTTAATGGGGACTCTTTCAACCGAATAAATAAATAGCTCAATACCATCCAGTTGTGTGTCTGCACTTCCTGACTTGTCAGAGTGAATATCACAGCTCTTCAGCAACTTACGAAGTGAATGATTTCATCCTTCTTCTCTGAATATATTTGCTAATGCTTGAGGCCGTATAAATGTGCTATAGAAAGAACTCTTCTCTGCCTCCACCCCACAGTTATTAAAAATTGTGCTCCCCAATCCTTTGGCTAGCCAAATAACTCAGGGAAATAAGGTGACAAGGTAAACATTCATGTGATGCTGACATTAGCATATCTCCCTCCTTGTCTTGCAATGAGAGAAACAACGGCATGGCTAGAATGGTAAAGCTCTCCTCTTCTCTTTGGGGAACTTCTCACGTCATAGGGAATGAAAATAATTTTTAATTGGGCTCATTTTATATTGTTATTTGAAACAGAAACCAGATTGTACACATGAACCCTTGGAGTTTTTCCAGGCTTTAGTAAGCTACAAAATAATATTACAGGAGTATAACTGGTTTAATCAAAAGCATGTCACAAAATTATCAACCTGAGAAGAAATCCTGTTGGGGAATTCAGTCCCAAGCGGGAAAACAAAGTTTGTGTCTATGGAATGAAATGCAGCAACAGACACTCACTCCTACTTAGTTCTGCCCTTGTGGCCTTCCTTCAGGGGTACCATTTGAGGCATGTGTAAAGATGAAGGTACTGTTGGTGTAACGTTCATGGTAATGCCCAAAACATTTCTGGGAATGGCCTGGTCTGAGAACTGGCACTCAAAAAGCAAGGAATGGGCATGGTATCAGTTATTAAATAGCAATGAATTAATGAATGCTCTACATATCTGGAGTCCTTAATGAATGATGGGAATTGCAATGTGGGTTTCTAAATGTGCAAAGGATTGTTATCATGCTTTTCCTGCTTTCAGAGCTGGGAAGGCAAGAGGTCCAGTAGGGTCAGAAGCCCTGGGGTGCTGACATGTTCCACCCAGAAGACAGCTGGACTCGGAGAAGGTGCACACCATTGCTGCATCAACAGGTTTCAGGCTGCAACTGAGATTTTAAAAGGGTGCTCGTACTTCCTAATATATCAATGGGGGCCATGGGCGTGATTATACTTTCTGACATGTTTCTTTCTCCCAGGTGGGACTTTACCACAGGACACCTTCTGCTGCCTGTGGTGCTGAGCTTTCAGGGCCGAGTGCCCCTTGAATGAGGCCCTCATACCTACTGGCTTCTTTCAAGTCAGAGAATGGGCGCATGTGCTTGGACCTCCAACCTCCGGGTGCGGGCAAGTTGGGTTCTCCAGCATGCAGCTCTTCCTTACCAGCCCACTCAGCTCAGCAGTTCAGGACTCCAAAGAGGCTGCCTCTCTGCGCTGCTGCCTTCATTGCACACCCCATGCTCACAGGCCCTTTTTCTGAGCACAGGAAAGAAAAGGCTTGTCTTTTCCATGGTGTCCTCATACTCTGAGCTGAGTTCTGTGACATCAAGCAAGAAGCCTCAGAACTGTGACTGCCGTTCCCCTAACTCTGAAAGCCCATCCAGACAGCATGGCTCAAAGGTGCCTTGTGTACAGAACAAAGACCCATTCACACATGGCTACATCTTATTCCTGTGATCTTCTCCTCTGGACTTATCTCCATGCACAGCCTCAGATGTCACTTTTGCTCCCTTCCAGAACAATGGAACCTCCTGCACCCATGAGGCTATAAATAGGTTTGCAAACCATCAGGAGAAGTCTTCGTTTTCCTTTTGGTAATTATATCGAGCGAGGCCTTGACTGACCCTGCAGATCTCTCAGTCTACATATATTTTAATCCCTTGTTTGTCTACTGCAATGTGAGCCTCCTGTCCTTCGCTACCACTGTCCTTTCTTCCATGTCACTCATCCTCATGTTGGGAGCAAATGATCTCTCCCCCAGCCTACAGATGTGCATGTGTGTTTGAGCTTGGAAAGTCATTGTCCTTCATCAAGGGTTCCTGAGAAATTCTACTTGCTTTTCCATGCACATTTACTAATTCTGCAATAATCTTTTTCACTTCCAGCTTTGTCTTTTTTGCCTGCCTGCCTGCCTTCCTTCATTCCCTCTTTGCATTTAATTAAGCTTCCTTCTTTAAAAACATAGAAACAGAGCGAGTCAGAAGGGGCATCCCAGGCTATCTAGTCTGATCCCCAGCTCCAGCCGGCTCCGCTCATGACATGCTCACCATGTGCATGTCTTTGAACACCCTCACCAATGGGGCCTCAACCACCCTTAACTGCCCCAGAATTTGGATCTTTCTGCCTCACATGTTCTGCTTCTTTCTCATGTCTTTCTTATTTTTACTCAAGAAAAATAAGAAAGAAAGCCCAGGCTGGGGCAAAATGCAGCTCACCTGGGCCCCCATTTGGCTTTCAAGGATTCTCGGTTGGTGGGAGCCACTGTTTGTTTGGCGTTTCCCCAGGTTTTCTGTGATGACATCAGATGTAGCAGCTTACTGGTTTTTATGCATCTTAAGAGAGGGTTGCAGTGAAATGAAAAACTGTTCTGCGTAATTATAGTCCAACAGAATATGTCTCTTGCTGTCATGAACTGTCCAGTTGTCTCTGTTAACACATTCAAGTGACTGAATTTCTCTGAAGCTGACCTGTGGATTCTGCAGCGAATTGGCTTCTTCTGAGTCATGCAAGTTCCAAGGACTTGTGACCCATGTTTCCACTTTTGCAGGTGGATGGGAAGGATTTAAGCTAATTAGTGCAACTGGAGTAGAATTGTGATCTTGAAGACATCCTGTTCCATCAGGCAGCAGTCTATGGAATCAAAGGGATTGGTCAGTGGGCTTCCAAGGGAATACTGGAAACTGAGGGAGAAGAGATTTGGATGGTTTTGTGAGTGCCAGTTTTAAACTTTTATCTGGCTTTGGAAGGATGTGAGCTGTTATCTAATTCAAAAATAATTATACCATTATGAGGGAGGTTGGTGTCACCTGCGTCGCTGGAGCTTCTCCTCCATGCAGCATTTAGTGTAAGCTTTATGGGAGCTGTCCATGATGTTCCATGGCAGTGAACCCCTTTTGAAAATGGGCTCAGCACCAGGGAGAGAGCACAAAAAGCTCGAGATTAACGTTGCCATTGGTGTGGAGTCCCGCTGGAATCACTGCCCCCCAGCATGTTATTTGCCTAGTGTGGCTTCACAAAGCCAATGCCCATGTGAATCGGAGTTTGCATTTATACATCATTGTTGGGATCAGATCTGCTATAAGGAAAAGGGTGAGCATTTTATTCTGTACATTTTGAGGGGTGAAGCAAAAGGATTGGTAGCACAGAGTACTTTCGGCTGCTCTAGCTCCACTCGTGCAGTCCAAACTGAAAACCCGCTCTGCTCAGTGAGCTGCCTGTGTTAAGAAGTTCAGCCTCTAGGACATCCATGAGAGGTTCACCCCAACATTATTCCTTCTTCTTCCCCATGTCAATAAGGGATTGGTTTATGAGCTGGTTAGCTACAAAGGATCCTTCCGCAATTGAAACATCTCCACTGATTAAACTTGAACTTGGATGTTGCTGATCTGGGAGGGAGGGAGAGATTTTCATGAATAATTTAACCTGACAATATCACCCCGGTCCTGTCTGTAGCTTGTCTGCAAACAGAGCAGAATATGCTCAAAGCCTAGTCATTATTCAGAATTATTTCTGGTCCACAATCATTCCTGAGCGTGGTTTTCTGGCTGTTTGGAGCTAAAAGTTGAAGGAAAGGCAAAACTGATCTGGGTCACTCCTTATAAGTAAGAAAAAGAGCGATGGATCAGACCAATGGTCCGCCCAGCCCAGTGTCTTGTTTCCAGCACTGGTCAGCCAGAAGCCTCCAGAAAGCTCACAAACTGAGGAATAACTATTGTGCGTCACACTATATTTATTTATTTTTTATTTTATTTAGAAAGCTTCTATGTCACCCCATTTGCCAAAACGTCGGGGCAGCTCACAACAATAAATAGATAATAACAATATAAAAACAATATAACTATAACTGGTATGTACTGGTGCACTTCCTTTGAATCTCAGTCAACCAAGCAAGCGAGTGGGCAGCATGTCCTCAAATCTGGGGGCGCTGCAGTGACACGAAGGGTGACCCCCGTTGCTGCTTAGGACAGCCAGAAACCCGCCGAGCATCCCTGTGCAACTGAAGAGGCGAGTCCTGGCATGGCCCCTGCGGCTGGGCCTGGTGCCCACACTCCTGCTCCACAGCCAACCCTGTGTTCTGCAGAGGGTGCCCTCCCTGCCATTCTGTCCACTAAGTCCCAAGGGCCAAATCCTGCCCATCAGGGCCTCTAAAGCCGTGCCAATCTCCTGCTATGAGGACATGCTCCTTTTGCATCTTTTGGGATCAGCTCCAGAGGGAGGGGTCATTTCCTTTCCTTTTATGTACTGCCCAACAGGCAAAACTTTCTGGGAAATTCAGGGCAATTTACATGTCAGACACAATCAGGCCAAACATGGGTCAGCCGTGTGATGCAGTGGTCAAGAGGGCGAACGCAACCCTTGGTTGCATAGCCAGAAGTGTGGCTTCTAGATCAAGAGAGGTATTACTACCACTCTATACGACTCTGGTGCACCCACAACTGGAATATTGTGCTCAGTTTTGGGCCCCTCATTCCAGGAAGGATATAGCCAGGTTAGAGTCAGTGCAGCACAGGACCACAAGGTTGGTGGCCGGTTTGCAGGGGATGCCGAATGAGGCGAGACTGAGGGAACTGGGCCTCTTCAGCCTGGAGAAGAGGAGACTCAGAGGGGATATGTTGGCGACATACAGATATGTGAGGGGATGTCACATGGAGGTGGGTAGAGACCTGTTCTGCCCTGCAGAGGAAGGCAGAACGCGCTCCAACGGAGCAAAGTTCAGGGAACCAAGGTTCTAAAATTCCATCAAATATGGCATAAAATGTCAATGTACCAAATATAAAAGAGCTTAAACAACCATAGCAATTGATGATGATGATGATGATGATGATGATTTGCTAAAGCACCTAAAATGTCAAATTTTTTGTTATTGCTGTAAATGCCTGTGAGTATAGGTCAGTCTTAATCTGACATGGGCCTTAGTGGGGAGATCATTCTAGGATGTGTGTGTGTGTGGGAAGGACCACCGAGAAGGTCCTGTCCCCTGATACTGACCTCCAGGCCTTCTTGGAAGTGACGCTTAGAGGACGGCCTCTGACTGTAGCATCCAGCTGGGAGACACATCCTGCTGAGTCCTGCAGTCCCAGGAGACATAGAGCTTTATAAGTTAAAACCAGCAAGTTAAATTGGGCTCCAGAGCATCAGGTATGTAGTTAAAGTAGGCAGAGGTTGAGGATCAAACACAGAAACATAGAAACAGAGCGAGTCAGAAGGGGTCTCCCGGGCCATCTAGTCTGATCCCCGGCTCCAGCTGGCTCCGCTCACGACATGCCCACCTAAGAAGCTGCCTTAGATCAGGTTAGGCTGGTATTCCCAGTGACTCTTCAGCAAAGGTCTATTCACATCACCTGCTACCAGGCTCTTTAACTGGAGATGCCAGGAACTGAACCTGGAAACAAAACAGGTTCTAACACTGAGCTATAGGATTTGGTGTGCAATGCATGTTACAGGGTTTTTTCTCCCTGTGTTACAGAGATGGGCCAGCTCAGACTCAGGGTCCTGCTTCTGCAAGCCTAAGTATAAGGTCACTCTTTGGAACAAAAAAAAAAAAAAAAAAGCCAGGAACGTTAAGGTGATAGGACGAGGCTTTCACCCTCACTTTCTCTCTCAGTTTGCATATGTGTGGCCTTATGGAACATAATCAGTTCTGATGCTGCTATGAAAATGGGCAGAGGGAAAACTTACAGAGAAATAGGTGTGAATCTTCCAGGGATGAATTCACATGGAGGAGGAAAAAGAGCTGGAGATTCCGTGGAAGACTTCTGTTTCCTATGTGCTCAGTAAAAGAAGGTGAACGATATTTTGCATTCAGTGGCTCATTCACCATTTGGAGACAGGATGCCTGGGCAACATTTTGGAGGCCAAAGTTGTGAAAGGAGTAAAGGGGACTCTGAACATGAAACATAGGTCTTTATCACAGCACTGTGAGTGTTTAATTTTACCACATGTGAGGGTTCTGCGTGTGTGTTCCTTGCCCAGATCCAGTCCCCTCCCCTCCCCTCCCTCAACAACAGGAGCTCTTTGAGTACTTCACAGAGGTTCTTGCTTGCCCTGCTTCCCGGCCCAGACCAAAGCCCTGGCTTGCAGCTTCCAATGCTCCCCATGGCACCTGATAGGACACCTCTTCCCATATGTACCTCTCCGTGCCTGAAGGATGGAGCCAGCATCAAGGTAGGTTGGCTGGGCACATGACCAGGGCCCATGTGCCAAAGGCCCGTGGAGTGGCTGCTCCTCTTCCCCAGGCAAGCCGCTTGTTCTCTCGCCATGTTTTTTTGACTCCAGCTCAGACAGTGGTGGTTGTGAGGAGGAGAAGGACACACAGCTGCTTCCTCACTCCCGGACTCACTGCCTGTTCTGCAAGCAAGTATGAACAATGCTGAGAAATTGCATGAGGAACCAGAGCAGCTTGGGGTTTTCTCTGTGTTAAGGGTTTTTTTTTTTAATTACAATATATGCAAATGCAGTCACATTATTGATAACCACAATAATGCAATGAATATAACCAGTTGTTCAACAGCCCCTCCCCATTTTTGCTATTAATAACTGCTAGACCAGAAATCAAGGTGATCGGCCGGAGGTCCATCCACTCCATCCAACCCTTGGAGATACCTCAGAAATAGGAACCAAATTCTAGCAAAACCATCTCTCTTTCTTTTCTCTCTAAGCCAAATGAAAGTGAGTGGTCAGTTCTTCCACTGTTTGTGGCACTGGCCAAACATCTGACCAAGATGTTTCCTAAAGGAGAGTCCATGGGCATCTTTCCAAAACCTTGCAGACTTGGATCTCACAGCTGCCAGAAGAGCAGCTTAGGACAGGAGTGAGATCTCGCTGAGGGAGAGGTCCGTGGAAGGAATCTGGCCTGAGAACATTCAAAATCCTGGAGCTGGTGCTTCAGAGGTTCTCCTCTTACATTAGAAGCTTGGAGGGTGGGCTGCTTAGGAGAAGGCCTTCTCGATTACAGAAGTTTACCTAGCACCCACATTGCTTTATTTCTGTTTACAAGCTAAGACTGTTTGTGGGGTGTGTGTGCATGTGCTGGCAGAGAGAGATCTCCCAGGCCTTTACAGTTTAAATTCCTATTACACATTGGTAGTTTTAACTCCCATCTCATTTCTTGGTTGATTTTAGTTCCTTGTTTTTACCATATTTGATCATGTCTGCTTGGCATTGTTTTGCTTCTGTTATCCTGTTGGCACTTATCTTTGTAATTATCCTTTTCATTGTTGTTTTTGCACTGTAGTTTTAGATCTTGGTTTGTATTTCTGTTGCATTATTGTTCTCTTTTAAAATAATGGCATGATGCCTAGACAACCTGCTTTATAAACATCGAAAAATATAAATAATACATGCCTTGATAAATCAAGCCAATAATAACGTTGATTTTCATGAATTTACTGGTTGGAACAGTGAAAATGGCATCCCAATAATGCTGTTTCTCTATCAGTTAAATTTTCACAACAGAACCACTTCTTGTTAGAAAAAATTTAAGCACATTTCCTGAATTGGGGGCAATGCTTTATACCAATGCCATTAAGTTAATAGAGAAACCTTCTCACAGGGTGGGTAGCATTTACTATTGGCATGGATTTAAATAACTCATTTTAATCTGTGGTTAATGCAGTGATTAATCAATTGATCCTGTCTATTAATTAGTAATCCTTTCTGCCTGCCTGCCTGTCAGTCAGTCTGTCTTACATCTCCTCATGTCCATGAACACCATTTCGTAATCCATCTTTATACCTACACAAACAACTCTATATGCTCCTTCCTCGTCTCTCCAACTCCCTTCATTCCATGTATCTCTTTTCCTTCATCAAGTCGCCTTTCTGCCACCCTGTCCAATCTATTCTTGATAGCACTGCAGGGTATAAATGCATGAAACAAGAAACAAACAGCAGCACTTCCACCAGAGCTAGAGAGAGAAAGTGCTATTTTGGAAGCAAACAACAGAAGGAATCCCCCAGGCTGCCTCACCAGTGAGCACCAGAAAGGGTGGGGGGGGGAACGGTTTCCCAGCAGTTTCACTGGTAATCTGACTCAATTGATCAACCATATTCTCAAAGTTGTGTGGGCTGCCAGTCTTCCTCACTCACTCTCTCTCATACGGAGAAGCCAGCTGCTGGCAACAGAAAATCCCAGTTTCAGCAACAATCGGAAGAGATGTGATTTCATACGAGGGTCCTTTCCACCCCTCCAAATGCCAAGAAGGGGATGAGGAAGTGGGTGGGAATTTCAGCCAAAAGCAATTCCAGCTCTTTTGTTTCGTGCAAGAATGGTGTGCCACAATCTGCCAAATAATTTCTCTGTGCACACGATTTCCCTTGTCCTACAATTCCCATCTTTGCCCACTGAACCCATCCACCATCTGTGCGTGTGCTTGACTTGCTCTCCAACACACACACTTTGGAACACATCGGAAACTGGATGGCAATTTCTATTTCGAACTGTTCAAGTCTGCAAGCCTATACTCACTCACTGGGGAGGGAATCCAGATGAATTCCACGGGGCTGCAGGACTGCAAGCTACATTCGCTGTCCATGGTTCGAAAAAAGAAGGTTGAATCCATTTCAGAGAAAGAAACTGAATTCCCCCCCCCCCCCACACACGCCCCACAGTTCACTGCTTTTATTCAAAGGCTCGTCCCTGAAAACCGCTCACTTTCCTACCATAGATGTGTCTTCCAGAATCCAAGCTGGGGTTCCCTGGGTTAGATATAATTACAGGGCGGAAGAGCCCTGGTGGGAGCCAGGGACAAATCCATGGAAACATCATGTGCGCGTTTGCAAGGGGGGATGGGAAGAGTACAACTAGGCAGTTGAAAAAGCGACCGTGTCAGAAATGAGTGGACAAGAGGGCGATGTAAGGACTTTCTCCCATGAAAAAGCCACCCTGAATCTTGTTGGGTGCATTCTCAGGTATGCATGTGAATGGTGGCCACCAGGATGTATGGGTGGGTACGATGAGGCACTTCTGTGAGCATCTGCACATGCATGTGGGGCGGGGGTGGGGTCGGAGGAAGTTTGCCCCAAAGACAGGAGGCATCCAACAGGGAAGGAAAAGCATGTGTGTGTGTGGGGGGGGGCGGGGGGGATGGGTGTCAGCTGAGCTGAATTTACTGAGACAGAAACAGAAATCTGCTTTATACCAAGGTGGACCTCCCCCTGCCACCCATCAGCCAGCCCAGGACTGCCAGCACAGGCTGGCAGCGTGACAGCCAAGAACCTTTCCTAGCTCCACCTGGAGATGTCCGGGTGCAGAGCAGGTGCTTTCCCACTGAGCTTGCCTCCCGGATGTCTTATCTGTGCACAGCTCTTGGAAATTCAAGGCAGTGTCTTCCTTTCTGGGAACTGAGCTATCTCATGCGTGGTCTTTGTTTTCTTTTTCTGCCTTTGACTTTCCCTACCAGGATTGTCTTCTCGGGGGGGGGGGGGTCTTTCTTTCTTTCTTTCTCTCTCACGATGTGCCATTTCATCACTTTTGCTTCCAGGGCACATTCAGGCCTGACTGGATCCAGGCCCTTCTTGCTCGCCCTTCTGTTGGTTCGGGGTATTTGCAAAGCTCCCTCCCAGCACCATGTTTGGAAGGCATAGACTGTCTTCTTCTTCGCTCTCCAGCTTTCACACCCATGCCTAACGATCAGGAGTACAAGAGTGTGGATGATCCTGGTCTTGGTCTCCAGGGAAACGGCCTTGCACTTGATGACCTTTTCTAGTTCCTTCATTTCTGCCCTTCCTGGTCTCAGACTTCTAATTTCTTGGCTGTCTATTTCCATTTCCATTTACTCATCATTTTTGGCAGAAGCATTGGAGATAACAAAATAAAGGAGTGCAGTAGGCACGCACATGCGTGCATCAGCAGCTTGAACTTCTAGCCCTCCCCCAGTGCCCAAAGACCCGGCATCCCCTCCAGTCTCATTCTCTGATCTCCCGTTTCTCTGCGCCATTCAGCTGCATTGTAGGAAACAATTATAGAATGCCAGATCACAGAACGGATCTTCCTCCAGATTGAAATCAAAGGACACCATCCCTTGGGATGCCCTATCAGCCTTCCCCAGTCCAACGCCCTCCAGATACGTTGGACTACAATTCCCATCACCCACAGCCACCATGGCCTTGGTTGATGGGTGTTGCAGTCCAAGGCTTTTGGTAGGTGCCAGGCTGGGGAGCACTCCTGACCCAGTCTCGTGGCTCATTCACTTAACTTTGCTTCCTTAACTTTTCCCTCCTTTTTCAGAATCCTGTTTCAGTTCAGTGAGCAGACCCTAAATTGCTGTAGGTGGGGTGGGGGGCAATCTCTCCCCCAGCTCCCATCTTCTTGTCACACCTGGAATAACTACTCTTTCTATATTAATGCAAAACTCCGCATGCTTTTCTCCAAGCGCACAGAAGTCCTCCTGGTCTCTTCTTTAATTGCAGCCCAATCGTCTGCCTGTTGAAAGTGAGTCCCTGGGGAGGTGTATTCGAAACACGTGACATCAGACACCGACCGGCGCAAAAGGCCCCTCCCTCAACCCCCATGTCCAAAGTCTAACAATACCTGAACCTCTGGGGGGGGGGGGGAGGGGTCTGGAATCTTTTGAAGCCAAAAGTGCTTCCAGACCAGGCCTTAGGGAATCGGAGCGCTCTCGACTCCAAATGAGCGAGCGAAGAAACACAGGCGCTCTTTGAAGAATGTTCGAGTGCTTAAACACCCCTAAAAGCAGCACAACTAACTAGGTGAGTCTAATTAAGGTCGTGCTTGCTCTTCCCTCCTCCCACACATGCGCACCGGGCGGAGGGGGGCTGCTCTGTGCCCTCCTGAGGGCCACAGCAAAGAAGACCTTCCTATCAAGAGGACGCATCGGGTGCGTCCGCAGCCTTGGCCACTCGATTCGAGGGAGCAGGGAGGCGGGCTCCTGCTAGGTACAAAGACGCAGGGCGGGGTGGGGACGAAGTGGCGAGCGGGCGGCTGGTCTCCATTTGTTGGCTTGGTTTGGGTTTATACCTACCTAGAAATAATCAGGTCTAGAGTTGGAACAACTTCTGGTGAAAGCGTTAGGCAACGCTGTGATTTCATTCAGAGCGAGCCCTTTTAAAAGGAAATAGTTTGGGGACTGGAGTCATTTCTTCAGTATCCTCTGTCCTCTCTCCCCGCACTCTCGGTCACCACCCTTGCACGGCGTCCCGCGCTGTTTGGCTTGTTGGCGGGAGTGCCCCTCCCGCGGTGCAACTGGGAAAGCAGCAGGGAAGGTGCGCGCAGGAACTCCCTCGGCACTCACAGGTCCTGGCATGTTTACTGACCAGTGAATTCCGGCTAGGTTCATCGGGAAAATGCTATTTGAGAGAGAGAGAGAGAAAGGGAAGAAGAGAAAGTGATAGAAGAAATAAGATATTGTGCAGTATACATTGATGCAGTAATTGCTTCACCGTGCAGGTCTCTCTCTCTCTCGCGCTCTCTCTCTCTCTCTCTCTCTCTCACACACACACACGGGGGGGGGAGTCTGGACTTCCCCCCCGCCCCACCACTGGTACCCTTGCTGTGCAGGCTGCTAACTAACCTGCAAGAATCGTTTTGTCAAACGTCACCTGAGAACAAACCCCTTTCGGGTATCCCGAGTCAGGCAGGGGCAAGGAAGCACGCGTGGATCAAAAGGCGCCTCGGGGACGCCTTCCCACGGATGGGCTCAGGTCCCCTGACACCTCTGCGCTGACCTGGCTTGGCCCGCCAGGGCACACGGGGCCGTGGCGACGCGTCTGGGGCGAGCCTGCTCGGAAGAAGGGCATCCCCCGAGGATGGCACCTGGGCTGCTTCGGTCCGCGGGCGTGCTCCGTGTGCTGCCGGGTCCCGAGGAAGCTGGCGGGGGTGGCGAGGCGGGAGGTGACCCAGGCCTCCCACGCGCGTGGAGGTGCCACCGCGCGGCTTCCAGGGGCCCTGGCTGCGAGGGAGGGCCCCCAGGCTGACGGACCTTGAGGGACCCAGCCTTTCCCGTTCACGGTCGCCAACAGGCTGGAAGAGGCCACACGGAAGACTTCCTGGGCTCCGTGGCCACCAAACGCCGGCTGCAAAAGGATCGTGCTGCAGAGGACCTCTGGCCCCCTGGCACGGAATCCAGGCATTTCTCCTCGTTCTGCTCTGTCTGGGGAGGACAGAGAGCAGAGACTTTTCGCTGAGAGGAGGAAGAGCGGTGGGTCGGGCTAATCCTCAGCCCGGTCCTGGAAGGCAGCCCAGGGAGGAGAAGCTGGCGGCCTGGGCGTGGGAGGTGACGGGCAAGCGGGCGCGAGCGCGCGTGAGAACCCGGCCTTTTGAGCACAGTGCTGCGTGGGGGGGGACACGCCCATTCTTGTCCCCCTTGTTTGGGAAAGGTGGCAGCCCCGCACGCTGGTTTGGAGGGGTGCGAACCTGAGGCGGCGGAGGCTGCGGAAGCGCCGCGCTCGGGATGGAAAAGTCCTTTAATGGAGGGAGAGAAAGGCAGAAGGACGGACCGGCCGAAACGAGGAGGCCTGTCCATGTGCCAGTGCGCAAACCACACCACAGATGCCTTCCCCGCCCGCGTTTTCCTCCAGGCTCAGGGGTCCGCCACCCACCCAAGGGATCCAGCGAACCTGAGCCGCCAGCAGAGGCTCTGCCGAAGCCAAGCTCAATGCATTAGTTGGCAGCAGCCTGGTGGATGGAGATGTACACGGAGCGGGGGGGGGGGGGCGGACCCCTGCCTTCACCAGGCCTTCCTCCCCGGATCCTCGAGAAGGGGTCGCAGGGGGAGGGGGAGGAAGGGTGTGCGCGCGGGAGCACGGGACGGGGAGGGGGCTCTGGGCTGGGGGGGCCCTAAACAGGCCGAGGCGCGCTCCATAAAAGCACAGCGGGAAGGCTGGCTCGCAGGAGGAGAGCGCCCGGATTGGCTGGCCCGGCGGCTGATGGACAGCAGCTTAGCTGGGCACAGCGATGCGCCGGCGCTCCCAGCGGGGCCTCGCTCGCCAAATATATACAGCCGCTCCCTTTGAAAGGCGCCGCGCCTTCCAGGAAAGAGGAGCTACGGCGGGCGGGCCCCCGCGATGGCTTTCCAGCGCGCTGCCTTGTCTTTAAAACACAAGGGAGATCAAAAAGGGAACTCCGACGTGGCCCAAACACTATGTTTTAATTAGTTTATTCCGAGCCCGTCGCCTTTTATCAGGGGTCTAAAGCACCGATCTTTTTCCCCGTGCGTGTCTCTCTCGCCCCCCACCCAGCACGAAAACCTTTCAAAAATCAAAACGAGGGCACTTTTCTACTCTGGAAGGCAACATTTTTCACTTCTGCGTTCGTTTGGACCTTCCCTTCCCTTCCCTTCCCTTCACTTCCCTTCCCTTCCCTTCCCTTCCCTTTCCCCCACTTTTTGGCGGGGGGATGCGGGTATGTGTACGCACGGCTTGAGCCATGAAATGTATAGGAAAGTTCATAGAAGAACGGGGAAGAAAAGAGGTTTTCCTAGGCATTTTTGCACGGGGAGGGGAAGGTGGGAATACCAGAGCGGGGTGGTGGGGGGGGGGCGGATAATGCGAAGCGGGAGAAAAGGCCGGGGGAGAAGTTCGCCCAAACTATCATCCGTGTCTCCGAGTGCTCCTGTGAGCACCAGCTGCTGGGGCAGATGGGTGGGAAGGTGCTGTCCTGCTTTGAGGGTTTGCCGTGTGAACAGGATGCTGGGTTAGAATGGGTTATTCTCGCTTATCCAGATTTTCATGGACTCTCCCTCCGATGCAAACCCCTCCCCCCAGACGACACCCCAGGCCTCTGCATCCACTCCGTCCGCGGAGTGGTTTGGCGAAGGGAGCCCACCCTTCACAGTAAGGAACGGAAGATGCAATCCTACGCCTGCTGAGACAGAAAAGAAGTCCTACATCTCCCAGCATGCCCCAGCCCCAGCTGGGGCATGCTGGGAGATGTAGGACTTTTTCTGTCTCAACAAGGATGAGACGGCACATGAACGAAACAGCGGTTTTCGGCGTAACTTCTCTCTCCCATCTACGCCACTGTGAATGTTTTCCTCCGGGCAAAATGTCCTCTCCTCTCTCTGTGTGTGTAACTGTTTGTTTTTGTGAAAGCCCCGCCCCTTTTTTGTAAACGGCCCCTCCTCCTCCACCCGCCCCCTCGTTGCAAGCACTTCACCCCGTTATCTATTAATTAAAATCGCATGGGGGGCGGGGAGAAAGACGGGAGAAACTCACCCCTAGGTCTGAGCCTGAAAGCAGAGTGAACATTAAATTGCTCGAACGAGCGTCCATCTGAACAGTTCTTTCAGTTCTTTTCCTTATTCGTGTTAATGAAGATACTAGTCCTCTGTTCGCGATGATGATGATCATGATGATCAACAATATTACGATTAATACCGTGATCAGTCTCCTCATCACTGACAGCTTTCGAGTCACGCAGGACTCTTCTCTGGGGCGCGCTGGCTAGTCTCCCCAGCCCCGTAAGGAAGCAGAAATACTCGGGCAGAGGTCCCTGTACTTCTGTGGGAAAGGACCTCGTTTGCTGCCCTCCTAAGGCCAGTTTGCCATCCCAGCTCTGTGTGATTCTGGACCTGAAGAAGCGGGCACGCCCGTTGGTGGGAGGCTGTGCGGGGGCTCACGCGTGCCCGGACGGAGGCTCCAAAGCTGGACGGGGCCCTCCGATCTGTCCCCGGGAAGGGCGGGCCGGCTCCCTCCCGCAGCGCCGCAAGTGTCGGTCGGTGGAGGAGCGGAGGGCGAAGGCCTCCTCGGCCGGCGCTTTCGCGCTTCGGCCAAACGCTAAAGGGCTCGGTCTGGGCCGGACTGACCCTCGCTGGTTTTTTTCAGGGGAGAAGGGCTCAGTCCCACACCGTGTTCCAGCAAGGGTCGCCGGTGGAGCCGCAGCTTGCTCCGGCATTCCCCTCTGGTCCTCTGGAAAGATGCCCCCGGGGTCTTCCCCGGCTTTTTCTGGAAGGGAAGTGGGAAAGAACAGCAAGCAGCGGGGTGGGGAGAAGAAAGTGGGGAGAGGGAGGGAAAGTGCAGGGGATGGAAGAGTGCAGGAAAGAGACAGGAAGAAGGGCAGGGGAGGGGAGGGCGAAGGATGGGGCAAGGGCACCTCCTCACCAACCGAAGGGGAGAAAACGCTGTGGCGAATTAGTACCTTGGGATCGAAGCAGAGGTCAGACTTGTCTCAAAAGTTTTGCACGCGCGCAAAACGCAAGCTGACCTCACAAGATAATCGGAGACACATCCGTTCATGTTCGATTTTAGATAGATCGATCGATATTCGGGACAAGAGAACGGGATTGGTTCAGGATAGGTGGCATCTTGGAATCATTTCGGTCTATTTAGGCTGGTGAAACAGGACCCTCGGGGTCGCCCACGCCCTGGTTGAGCCGAACAAATAAAGGAAATAAAAGGAAAGCGGGGCTCCCTTTCGGGAAGCGCCCGGGGAACCTGTTGCAGCGAGGACTGAGCGGCAGGGAGAAAGATGCTACTTCCTTCTCCGGGGAGTGCTGATTTTGGTCGGGAGAAGTCCAGGCTTCCCGGCGCTTTCCGAGCCCCTTTCTCCCACGCGCTAGTTGCGTCTAGGTGCGCAAGTGTGCGTCTAAACTCCCCCTTTGCATCTCCCCGGGAGGTTTCCTCCCCCGCGCCTCCACGGGGCGGAAGGGTGGGGTGGGAAGACAAAGGGAAGCGTGCTTACTTTGTAATCACATAATGATCATCATCGCAACCCCCACCCCCAGCAGAATGACTTTTGGAATCAGGAAGGAAAGGGTTGGCGTGGCCTGATTTTCCTCCCGAGAGATAACCGACCCGAAAGGTTCCGTTGCTTCAAAGGTTCTGTCCACCTCTTTCTCTCACTCCCTTCCTTCTGGCCACGCGTGACCATCTCCTAGGTTTTCTTCCATTTCCGCACCCTCATTTCTCTGTCCTTTCCCACCTATCTTTGTGTCTGCCTGAAGAAGTAATCCCATTTAATCCAATGGAATTCTCAGGGTTCAGAGACTTCAGTCTTAATGGGTCTCTCGAATCCCTTAGTTGCCCAATATTTTATCTTTGTTTTGTTTTGTGTGTATTTATGTGACAAAAACCAACCAACCATCTAAACTGAGTCAAGGATACCTCTGAATCTTTAGACATCAGCATGAAAAGGAATTAAATTATTGCTTTTACTTTGGCTTGGGGGCGATGGGGGTGTCTAGTTACATTTAGCTCAGCAGCATCTTCGCGGTGGGCTGAAGGCGTCTAACCCGAACCCATCGCAGCAAAGGGCCAATGCGCATCCAAAAACATTTTGGAACGCGTTAAGCAGAGGCGCGCCGGAGAGATTCTTCCCTCTGTTTTTGGGGAGGGTGGGAATCAAAAGAAAACCAACGTCGCGTTTCAAGGGAACGCTTTTAACTGGGACGAGCCAAACTGAATGTATTAGAAGAAAGAGGAGGAAGAAGGTGCAGGGCGCGCGGGGGAGCGAGGCGAGAGAACGGTTTTTAATTCCTGAAATCTTCAATGCTTTGTTTCCAATGACATTTAGAAGGCTGCCGAATGCCTCGGGAGCGTGCGCGTGGGGCGGGAGCTGCTAAATCGGGCTGCAGGTATGTCAGAACAAGTGACGGGAAGCGGGCAGGCGGGTGTGGTTTTCGGGGAGCCCCTCGAAGCATTCTCAGCCTCGTTCGGGGAGCGAGCGGCGCCGAAGCAGACACGAGCGGAGTAATATTGTGTCATGTTTATGTCGGTGTTACAACAAATAATGCATCAGACGAAAATCACAAGCTGGCGCGCACGGAGGGAAGGGGAGAGAGGGAGTGAGCGAGAGGTGCACCAGTTGTGCAGCCGAGCTGGTGCGAATTCCGGAAAGCCACCACGAGTCAACCCCGAGGTCGTGTCCACACGATCCAGTAGGCATGAGCCCCGCAAAATGCCGCTGGATGGAAATCACCTGTTCAGGTCTGCAGGTGCACCTGTTCCTTGTGCCTTGGTTTGCTGCACGTGTGAATGCAGCCTCAGGGACTCATCATCAATTTCCACAGGGCTTCGCCCTGGTTCTCTGCTGCAGAAAAGAGTCTGGGAGATACCGAGGCGCTCAGAACATTTATTCTGGAATAAGCCTCTGTGGAGACCGAGACTTGCATCTGAGGAAGGGTGCTCTCCTTCTCCAAAGCGTATTTTTATATTTTTACCCTGCCTCTTGTTCCTGTGAGGAACCCAAGCCCGTTTATATAACCCTCTCTCAACTTTGTACTCACAACGACCCTGTGAGTTAGCTTAAGCTGGAATAAGCATGTTGGTCCATTGGGTGCTCAAAGCGCCTTCCTTGTTTAATCATGCCCCAAATAGCTATTTTGTATCAACTATTAATTCTTACAAATCAGTCCTAATACCCCTCCCCCCCCTTCCCATAGAAACACTTTGCACATTCAGCTGAGAGTGAAGAGGGTACCTAGAGAGCAGCAGATGAGAAATCAAGGGAGTGACTGGCATGTGTGAATCGCTCCTTTTCATCAGAATGATCGTTGGTTTACATTTCCATTCACACGCACACAGAGGAGAGCCCCAATTTGGCCTGCCCAACATCCTTCTGAAAGAGCAGTAGTCGTTTTCCTCATCCAGTGCCATTCAGTGATAGACTGCCCTTGAATATAGAGGTTCTGTCAAGGCATCGTGATCAGCAGCCGTGAATCCCTGTTACCTTCTTGACATTTGTTCAGCTGGATTCAGAACTGATAGAACCCCCCCGCCCCAAATCTAGGCAGAATCGGTTCCTGTAGTGGCCCACACACCCTCACCTGAGTGAGCTCCCTGTAGGTTTTGCCCCATCTAAACTTCCAGGGCTTTTGCTCAGGAAACAGCAGCGCTCTGGCTGCGCCGCTCCTAATGCGCCATTGACGGACAGCCAGGGCTGCGTGTTCAGTTCCTCAACAGCAGAAGCGAAGAAAGCAAGAGGGAGGTTCGAGTGAAGGGCCTTTTCCAGGAATCCCAACCGGTCCCTGACATTTCACCCCCCTCCTGAGATTGGGGTGATCCTCTGCACCCAGGCATGGTGGCAGCCCACAAACTCAGGGGGACTTCATGGCAGAAGATGCACAGGGGAGAGGAACTGATGGCTTCGAGAGGCAGGCTCTGCTTCAGTGATGGGAAGCATTTTCCTCCCTAGTCCTTAATTTGACTTTTAACCCACCTCAAATGCCTTCAGGCAAAATCTGAGGATATAGTTAGAAAGGTTAATGCAAGCGAATCTGAACACAGGCGACAACGTCATCAATTCAGTGTGATGTTATGTGTTGTTTATTCTTATGAGTAAGTTGCTAGTCCTCATGATCATATGGGGAGGAAAAACATTTATGGTTTAACCAAATACAGTTAAAGCTGTGGGTTGCTGAAGATTTCCTTGTTTCCTCCAATCTGCAGTCCTTGTGTTTGCACCGCAATTTGCATTGTGCGACTGTTTTCACCACTTCTGACAGGGTGAGTCCTCACTTTGCTTCCTGTTTTCATTACAGAACAGATTTATTATAGAACAAAGTATTTGCTCACAAAAAGCCCGCAGCAGTGCTCATGGGGGATGGGGAGCTGAACAACTTGAAGATTGATTAATTCTGCTGGATTTTTTCTGCAGAAAAAGATTCAGGGTAGAAAAAAGAATATTTTTTTTCAGTCTGAAAGATAACTTGCTCAGATAGGGTCTTCTCTGTTGTCACAGGAGAATCCCCCCTACCCCCAAACCTAGTTATTATATCTATATCAAATTGAATTGGGAAAGTGTTGTAAGTCTCCATCCCCTTCAGTGCTGAAAATGGCGGGGTGGGGGGATGCCCCAGGATACATTAAGGAATTTGTGACACAGGCGTTGCATGCAGTAAATCTAACAGGAGTAGTTTCTTGTCCATGGTTGGAAAAGTGTGTTTTCCTCACTCCCTAAGCTGTTTATATAATGGGGGGGGGGGTGTCAAAGGGCTGGAGAGCCTTAGCCCACCCTCATGAAAATGCCTGATGGACAGGAAAAGCTGCCCGTGAAAGTTAAACCTCCTCCAAGGAAGGCGCAAAGAGAAGTCAGAATATCTCTAAAGCACCACAAGAAAGTTCTTCTGCACAGAGAGACCCTCCACCCACTTTCTCAATTTATTTGCCTGCCTGTCTTCTGATCGTTCACTCCCTCTCTGTCAAGACAGTGGGGAAGTTTAGCAAGTGGAAGGCTAAAAACCTGTGAGCCCCCCCTCCACACACACACACACACCACCACCAGTAGAGAGAAAAGCTACAGAAGATTGTTTCAGAAGCTGGAGTGAAGCTTCTCCTGGCATGGAGTATGATGTGCGGAAGACTAAGAGCTGCATCTGTTGAATTTCAGCTGGCCATGCAGCTGCTAAAGGCACAGACTCCCCCCCCCCCCGCCTTCTGGGGGGTGACAAGAGAAAGGAATGGGCAGCTACACTGTATATCCCAAAGCACTTGGGCTGTAACCAACGCCCATCTAACTGAAGTTCCATTCATTTCAATGGAACTGGAGGGGGACTAAACTTGGGAACCATCCTATTGATTTTAATGCACAACCCCCCCTGCCCCCCTACACACGCACCTTGACAGTCCCTTGGAGATGCACAGTGACAAAGGGGGAGCAGAGCAGAGAGAGGGGAGCTGGGGAGAAACTGAAGAGACAACCTTTCTTCCCTCTGTCCTAGCTAGACAAGCACTGCAGCCAGCCTGAAACCTGTTTTCACAGCCATGAAACACGGGAAAGTAGGATTAAAGTATGATCTCTGAGCATGTGCAGTGTGTCCTTCCATGCTACGGCACCATGGACAGTTCCCAGCCAGCTAGCACCCTGTCTGTGCCACCTCCCTTTTTTAAAGAATTTGATTAATTTGAATCAATGCTGAAGGCTTTCAGACTAATCCTGTCTCTAAGACCAATGGATGCAATTCTTTATGGAGGCACAGCTGTAGGATCTGCTTGAGAAGAACTGGGGTGTCAAGGAATTAATTCTTTCTCTATACCCCCCCCCCCCCCCCCCGAGTTGGGTTGCCTACAAAATCCTTTGGCCCCTCATCACGTATGGTTTGCATCATTCAGCTTACATCATCCTCTGTCTCATCATTATCTGCACAGTGGTAGATTACAGATTTTGAATTTCAATGAAAAATCCTGCCCAGTCCTACCTCAGGATGCTAGAGACCAGATTGGGGCCTTTGATAGACAAAGCATGAGTTCTGCTACTAAGCTAAACCAAACAAGTTTCCAGTCCTCATGGTTCCTAATAAAAGTCAATGCAAATTGGAACATAGCAAGTCTGACTTAACTCATCTAGCTCTGTTTTGTCTGGTAGCAGCTCTTTAGGGTTTCAAGCCATGCCCGAAGAACAGAATCCAGAGTTTTCTGCCCATAAAGCGAGGGGCTCCAGAGCCCTCCCCTCTCCTTGGAGCAATCCCTCAGGGATGGTTCACACCTGTCACCACAGCATCAGGAGGTGAGTCCAAGTGTGGTGAGCTCATTCAGCCACCATGGCTAGATTTTTTCTGTAGTTCAGAAGACACTGGATGCAGCATCTTCAGGCAGCCTCCCCAGGTAGCGAAATCAAGGGAACCACCCCAGTCCTTTCCACTCTGACCGAGTACAGCCCAGTGTCTGGATTATTCCTATTTATATATCTCTAAAGACTGGAAACATGTGATAGTGATTCCAATTTGAGCCTCCTTCTAAGTAAATATAGTTATATTAAGAATCCATATTGGTTTAAATCTGGTGGAAGTCCAAGGGATTACAAGGGGTTTAGCATTTGCCAAACAAGGCTGCTAGTTTCTGGCTCGCAGCAAACACTTCTTTCTTGGTGCTGCTAAGAACTATGATTACTCTGCGTGTGAAAGGCAGAGAGGGAGCTGCTGGGGGAGAAAGGAGGGGAAAGAAGGTAAAGGAGGGAGGGAATGCAAAGACACAGGAGGGAGGGAGGGAGGGAGGGAGGGGCCAAGATCATGGAAGAGAAGCAGAGTGATGAATGGGATGCGTTTGTTTGTCTATTTCCATATGAAAATATGGAAATGGTGCTCAGAATTTTACATGCAGAAAACAAACAGCAGCAAAGCAAATCGGAGTCCCTGGGCCCAGAGTTGCAAACTTAAACCACCCTCTGTCTCCTGCTTCATTTCACATAATTCAGTACCCAAATACATTCCAATCAGAAACTGATCATACCTACTATCTGGAAAAGGAAGACACCCCCCCACCTCTTACACTGCCATCAAGGCAGCCATCAAACAAACAATACATAAATGTCTCCTTTGAAAAATAAAACGGGTGTTCAGCAAAAGGTTAAGTCCAGAGGCCTGAGGGTGCCATGCAGAATGGTTCTGCTGGAACACAGTCTATACCAACATCGTGTCCTGATGCTCAAAGAAAGAGGTCACAAGTGGGAGGAGCAAAAATACTGGGCACATGGTGTTACCTGAGATAGGAAGGCCCTGGCCACCTCACTTGGCTTTTCCCCCAGAAGTGGGTCTTTTATTGGACATAAGATTGCTGCCTAATTCACTTGGTGCTTTCAGAATCAGAAGCAGCACACTGAGAGATGCCTGGGAGATCCTGCACAAATTTTGGAATCGTGGTCCAAATTCCTCCCTGCTTTTTGGCCCATCATTGTGTCTTGCTAAGGCAACATGGGCTGCCCCATACCAGGCCTATGACAGTAGTCTAGCTTTGGCATTTGAGGCTGGCCACGCAAATGCTGAGGAGAGGCATTCTGAATCAACCTGAAAGAAAAGGTGCCAGGATTTGGACTGCTGTCCCTTCAAATGGAGAGCTGGTAGAGACAAAGTCAGTGGTCATGTTTTTGTCTCTGGACCAAATGTTGCAGAGCTGGGGGCTCTTTTTGACATGCACTTTTGCACTTGCTTCAGCCCAAGTCAAGGGCTCTCGGTTTATGACTTTATGCCACCTTATGAGTTTCACCCCAAGGTAAACCTTACAAGCTTTCAGCTCTAGATAAGCACTTCTTATTCTAACCAGAAGGCTTTTCCTGCTCTTTGCAGCGAGGGGATGTTTGTAAGAAGCTTGAAGTTGAAATATCACTGTTCTGGGGTAGTTTTAAATGAAGGGTTTGTAGCCCTTTGAATTTTAATGCATTAAACATACATACACACTTGTGCCAATTTGGTTTTTTAAAAAATAGAAATTCACAGTATAAATATAATTTCAAACTCTAATAACAACAACTGAGTCTTTTGGTTTGTGAATGCACTTCTGGAGCAAATCAGTAGTACTGAAGGTGACTACTCCAAATACTGCATCCTGGAGCCAGCAGTGGACAAGAAAAGCAAGCCCCTTCCAGGCATTCGGATTGTGCTGTTTGGAAAGATGACTGATCCCAGGCAATGTGATCCCAGGCATGACTGGGAATTTTGAGGAAGGCAATGACTGATCCCAGGCAATGTGATCCCAGGCATGACTGGGAATTTTGAGGAAGGCAATGACTGATCCCAGGCAATGTGATGACCCAAGCTGAAAGGCTGTGTGTTGAGGGTGGGTCTTCAGCACCCCTATCATTTCCATTTCTATACCAACCCACAGCTGAAGCGCTATGGGTAGATTAAACAGTCCATAAAAACAGGTGAACAAAGTACAACAAAATATCATAAAATCAGAAAAATATTTTTAAAAGTTTGAAACAGCTAAAAACAGATAATCAAAACAGGCAAGAGCAAAGACATGGGTTATCTTGGTATCAGGGTGAACAAACCACACTTCAAAGCTCAACAACAAGGCCATGGCCTCCCCTTGTGGATCATTTGTGGTGAACAAGCCATTGTTGCGCATCTGGTGTCCAGACACCAGGATAATCTCCAGTTCAACAACAGCAACCTGCACTCACTCTACATCCACCCGCTGTGTGGAGGTTATTAAGGCCTGTGTCTGTGCTTTGGGGTAGGGGAGCTGGTGGACAGGTAAGGCTGCTGGAGAGGGGGAGAAGAATGGGCAGATAGGGAGAGGAGTGAGGCAACGGGGGCAGCAGAAGTCTCTGATGCTCAGTTGCGCTGATGCTGCTTCAGAGTTAGATTTGTTACCAGGGCCCCTCCAGGGCTACCATCCTTCTTATGAGGAACCGCCTGCTGAAAGATGCAAGGATGACCAGGGCTAAGGAGGGCCTCAAATCCGTGGTGCTGACTTGGGAAGAGATGGGCAGGTTCTCGGTGGCTTAATGGCTCCCGGTCAGGAGGTCGACCAGGAAACTGCACATCCTGTCTGCCTCTTGGCACTGGTTGGTAAAGAAGAAAAGTCATCTGGGCATACGGGCCCCGAGTTTCTAAGAAGCACCTGCTGGCCCTGATGGAAGCAGGATGACCCTGGGTGAGCCCTGCGGGCTCATGCATGTGGCTCTTTGATAGCCTGGCCTGAGGGAGGGGGTGCCACATTTGTGCCCCCAAGGACTCCAGGCCTGGGTGCAGCAATGCATGCACACATATGTCCATGCCTGCAACACATATGTGTGCACATCCCAGAAGCCGAGAGGAAGGAGCATATCTGTGGAATCAGCTTTCGGGGGCGGGGGGGAGGGCAGGTTATGCACCCCAGGACTGGGTGAAGGCGACACTGGCCGAAAGAGCCATGATGCTGTGGAGTTTTTGAACTAAGGCAGTGCTGAACTTCTCTCTGTCACCTTGAACTAGGCTAGAGATGGCTCCGCTATGAGGGCCAGGTGGTGCCATTGACCTGGAATAGGTGGGAGAGGGCAGACGTACCTGCCTCCCATACTCCTCTTGGCCTTAGGAACGCCTTTCTTAGCTAAGCTGGTGAGATTTCCTCAACATCCAGTCCACCTCCCACCCAGCTCAGGCTTTGGAAGGATGCTTTGTGACACTTCTGGGACAGCCTGACTCTTCCTAGAGGACAAAGATATCTGTTTTGGATGGATGCTTCCAGTATCATTTCTTGACATTGTTCTCTTGTATTTTCTTTGCGCATTTTAGAGGATTTGCTGGGGAAAAACTAATACATATATTATCAAAAAGAAAGGAAAGAGATTGGAAATGTTGTTGGGCTGGGCTCCCTTCCCTCAAGCTGGAGGCTTGAGTTCATGACCAGCCTGCGCACGATGGGGAAAACTGCTTCCCTGTTGCAGGTTCTTCCCCCTCTGCACCAGCATCCTCTCCTCTGGCCAGCAGCTGCTCTCCAGGGTTTGAACCCGAACCTTGAGTGTCCAGATCTGGAAAGCCTCTGTGGCCTGGTGGTTTAAGTGTGGGGTGGGGTCTGCCGAGATCCGGGTTCAAGTCCCCAGTCAGCCATGGAGCTCACTGGGTGGCTTTGGGCTGGTCTCTTCACTTAAGCTACTCAGAGGGTTGTTGCTGCTAGGATAAAATGGAGAGAAGGGGAAACTTCTCAGCTGCTTTTCTCCTCGCAGAAGAAAGGGTGTAAACATGATACTAATAATTTAACTTAGAATGACCACTGCTGCTTTCCCGGGTCACTGATTCCTGGACAGGTTGGTTGGAGGAAGCACCATTTAGGCCTACAGCCTAGATAATACTCATTGCAGGAAAAAGGGGGATATTAATACGAAAAATAATTGTGTAAATAAAATAAGAATATTGACTCTACCATGGGGATTTTGCCCTCCCCGTTAAAATATTTTGTGGCTTGAGATCCTGGTAGGATGCTGCAGTGTGATGGACTATGCATAATGTTTATTATATATTAATTAAATTTGTATACAAGCCATGCATAAGCATAATGCTAACACACATGGGTATTTTTAGAGGACGCTTGGACTCTGCAGTGCTAGTACATGGCTTGCATTCTGCCCACAAAGGAAAAGGACCCTTTCCTCCCCTCATGTACAAAGGGACCTCATTTCAATGTATTCATTAGGGCACAGGGAGGAGCAGAAGCAAACACACCAGGTCTTGTTTGGGAACAGTGCCGTGAGTCTGCAAACATGTGCATGCACTAGTGGAAGACCTATGATCCTGTGCATCCTGCACAGGAGAGAGAAAGAGAGAGAGAGAATGGCACTCTGTGGCTGAGGCCCTTGGGCAATAGCAGAGCGGCCCACCCTTCCAAATGACACCTGCTCTGGTTCTCTTGGATATGCACTTCTGGCAGCAGAGCACTGCCCCTGTTGGAAAGCGGCTGCCCCAGCCCAAGTGCCTTCAGTGCTTGATGGGGGAACCTGTGACAGGTGTTCTTCAAGTGCACCCTGTATCAAATATTGTTCTCACTGTTAAATTGTTTTTCTTTGCTTGCTTCTAGAAGTTGTATTTTAAATCATCTTTTGGGGTTCTGTTACATTCCGGTCCTGTTTTAGGAACTGTAGTAACTCACTCTGAGCTGTGGTGTTTCCATGAATTATCAATAATCAGTAACAATAACAACAACAACTTTAATAAAATAGGCCATGTGTGTTTAGACAGAAGCATTTGCTACAGCTCCCAGCATGGGTAATTGGGGGCTGCTGCGGGTTGTAGGATTTTTTCCCTGTTGAAAACCTTGTATGATTGCATCCTGAAAGAGACCTGGGGCCATCCAATGCATGCAAGCAAAGGCTTAAGCCCAAATAACTGAGAAATCACTAGCAAATCAGTGGGGGAAAATCACTAGGAAATCTCCTTGCAGGTTACAGTCCAAGTGTTGAGTGACAGACTATTTTCATATTTTTATTTTTGATTTCAGTAGACTGTCCCCGCACCCAGGCCCTTAGTTAATATGGACTGAATATGTTTCCTCCACATTATCAGTGGTTCTCTGTCTCCCTAAGATGCAGCAGGTGAAATTTTGGCACTGGGGATTGCTGAGCCAGATCCAGGTGGCAAAGGGCCAGCCAAGCGGTCTCAGAACCTCAGGGGGCTCTCACAGTGGGCCCCACATACTGGAAAAGCAAGGCAGTGGCCCAAAGCTGTCCCTCTTCTGGTGGAAGCTCCTGCTGTAACGTGGAAACATGTGGGACCCCACCCAGCCCATTGCATCAGACACACGGCTGCTCCCACGTTTGCTCCTGTTAGATCAGGGCTGCAGCAGCTCAAGCCAACAGCAAGCCCTGGGGGGTTTCCACGTCCCTTGAACACCCACAGTACCGTGGTTGTCCGGCTGTTTGCATTTTCCCATTTTAAAATCTTAAAATGTCACTGGAAGGTTTGGCATTGGTGAGAGCTTGAAGGGGAAACCTTAGGCCTGTTGAGACAGGAAAAGTCCCACAGTCCAGCTGCTAAGCAGGGCTGGGCCTGGTAGAAATCTGGATGGGTGACTTAATGTTGTGAACTTCCCAGAGAGCTTCAGCTACTGGTGGTACAGAAATGTGAAGCATAACAACAATAATAATATGCCCCCAGGATCTTCTCTGATGGCTTCGGGCTGAAAGGCATTCTGCACGCCTGGTCGGAAGACTTCTGGGTTTTCTCAGTGCCTTTGCTATTCCACTCCATAGCAGGAGGGAAGGCACACCTGCACCTGGCCAGACAGTAGCGACCCGCTCGGTTTTCTCCCGTGTTCTTTGCTTTTCTACACAGGGATGCTGACTTAAGGCAAGCTTTCCCCAGAGCTCAGTCACTCGGAGAGTCCGCTCCAAATTCCTCTTGCTCCAGCAGGAATGGAGCCGGGGACGAAAAAGTCGCGGGCCTCAGGTCCCACGGCAGGGAACGCGAGCCTGGCTGATGCCCAGGGATTCGAGTCTGCCTTTCGGTGCGTCTTTGCAGGGCCCTGCCTCGTAGCGAGGGAGAGGTGCTGGACGGGAGAGCGGGAGGCAGGAAAAAGCTCTACGGAACGATTTGTGGGGTGAAGGAGTAGCAGGCGGGGCAGACAGGCAGAAATGCCCCACTCCCTGCCTCCCTTCGTTTTCGGCAAGTGCTCGGGGATGGCAGCGGGAGTGGCCTCTCCGGGATCCGGGCCGCCCAGGGCAGGCCCCGGGGCTCAGCCCTGGCCGGCCGACCGGCCAGCCGGCCTGCTGCGGCCCCTGGACACGCAACAACGCCGCGGCGGGGAAGAAGAGGCCGAGGCAAGCAGCCCGCACCCTCGCCAGCCCAGCCCAGCCCGCCCGAGTGCCGCTGCTCTCCGCTCACGTCCTCCAGGGAGCCCCGCCAGGAGAAGCGCGGAAACACGCGGGGAAACACTTTCTCCGTGGCAGCCGCGGCGGCGCGCGGCGCGCAGCATCCGAAACGGAAACTTCCGGGAAGCGGCGTGGCGCGGGGAGCCCCGCGGCCTCCTTAGCGCAGCCAGAGCGCCCCTTCCCTCCCCAACGCCACTTGAGTGTTGAGCCGGGGGAAGGACGACCCCGACCCCGTCCTCATCCCGCCTTGCTCCAGTCCGACGCCCGTGTCCGAGCGCTGCCGCGCCTCCTTTTCCGCTTCCAGGTCCGCACACGCCTTCCCTCCGAGCCCCCGAACACGGAGGTTCGGGGGCCTCGCAGAGAGCCCTTCCAGGGAATTGCTTCTTGGTGGGGGGCGGTGCGGGGGAGCCTGCCTGTCCAGACAACCCCGTCTCCAAAGGCTTCCCAGCTGATCCAGGAGGAAGGACGGCGACCTCGCCCTAAGTCCCCGAATGCCTTCGGAGGTTTGTTTGCTCCGGTTGCCCCTCAGGGCTCGATCAAGCAGAAAGGGTCAATACAGGGTATGTCCACGCAAAAGAAAGAGGACAATGCAGCCACCCTCCGGGTCACAGGTCACCTCGTCACTGATTGAGATATTCGCAACTTTCTTTCCTTCCTCTCCCCCCCCCGCCCCCGCCCCCGTTTTGCTCTCCTCTCTCTTCCGAGGAGCTCCGGAAAGGAAGGGGAAAGGAAGGGAAGGAGAAAGAAAACTCATCGCGGGGCGTAGGGGCTTGCTTTTGATTTGGGCATCTTTGCACAAAAAGAGCCTTGAATAAGAGAGGCAGAGGAAGAGATTCCCGTCTCTCCTTCCCTCTCTGACACGCTCGCACTTTTCTAGGGAGGACGAAGCGAGCAAAGTTCCCCATGGAGGTAACCCTACTCTGACATTCTTAATATATAAAACCTTGCGCCGTGATACATTGGTTTGCCTCCAAGGTGCCAGGAGACCTTGTGGCTCCTGGTGGGCGGGGGGGGGGGGGGTGCGCGCCCGCGCGCGCATATGCAACGTTAATATACTGCTATAATCCGTTACATAGAAGTAGGTTTTTGTTTGTACAAATACTTTGAAGAATCTGCTAAATTACACGGGACAGGAAGGCGAAAACCTTCCATGCAGACGCACGCAGCGATGCGGCACTCAATTACGAGGCAGACGGAGAAGGAGCGGCGGGATCGAGCGCTCGATGGTCAGATACGATGGTGGACTTGGGCTGCTGCCCCGGTTGCGCTAGGCGGTGCGACCCACTGCTATCACTGGGACTTACTTCCAAGTGAACAAGCGCAGCACTACGCTTCGGCCTTGTGCGGAGCAACAAGCAAAACCCATCCAGTTTTGGACTGGTGCGCGTGAGAGAGCTTGGAGTAAGGTTTCTGGCAAACCGGCATTCATCATTCTTAGTCCTTATTTTTAAAAGTCACTTAGTTGAAAGAAGGCTATTCTGCCAAGCCGAGAACATTTGGGTTGGGTTCCATGGCTGTCAGATTGTTTTGGTCGTTCAAAAGCAACTTCTAAAATGATAAGGTAACAAAAGCACAGGGTGGAGGGCCCAGTAATATTCTGGGGTGCAAAGATGGGGAAGTACTCACGTGCCTGATCTCTGGGGGAATACAATTATATAAAATTAAATAGTTTTGTAATATGGCAAAATAAAATGGGTATGCAATAAATCGGCACGAGGGTGGGCTTCCTAGCAAGGATGGATTTCGGTCTGGTTCTGGAAGTAGGGAACCTCAAAGCACTGCCAAGACAGGAGAAAATTTGTCTGTACTCAGCCATGGTAAGGCATAAATCAATCGACTGGTTATATGCATGCGATGTCTGTGCATGAGCAAATATTAGGAGACAGTCGTTCCAAGGGGGTGGCCACACTTGACTGTGGCGCTGGGCCTGCATTATGTTACGTAGTGGCCACAGCCTGCTCAGAAATTTCTCATGCCTCAACAGGATCCTACCCTCCGCAATCTAGGCTAGCGCCTGGGATTGTCCTAAAATAAATGTATATTATTGCATGACTTTTACACCCCGACTTAACGGAGCTTTTAAGGATCTCCTCTCCATTTTGCGTGCATAATAACAATCCTGCGAGGTAGGTTGGGCTGAGAGCCTGTGGCTGGCCCAAAGTCACCCAGGTGGCTCCATGGCCGAGCGGGGACCAGAACCCGGGTCGCCTGAGTCCCGGTGCAACATCACATTCACTGTCACTTATGAAGCATTTCATTTGCCCATTGCACAGTCCTATTGTCTGCAGTCCCGTGGGGGGGGGGGGGCTTGGGACCACCGTGCAGAATGTCCCCATGTCCTTCTGACACACAGTGAGCAGGTCTGGCCTTGCTTCTCACTGCCCCCTTGCAAAAATCAGACCTCTGTTGTCTCAGGCCAGCTAACCTCCTAAAGGCTTAGGTTTTCTTAAAATCGCCCGGTGCCCCACCCTCCCCTCGCTATCTATCATTTCCCGGGACATCTTGTGGGAGTGGTTTAGAAGTGGATTGATGTGCTTCCCCGCATTTTGTACAGGGGATCATCAAACCAAAAAACACCCCTTCCCATTTCAGCGCCACCGCCGATGTATCCTCGCCTTCATCGTGATGCCCTGCTCAAGGCAGCCTGAGTCCATAGCTTAGAAGTTTGAAACATAAACTGCAGACCCCTCTCTCATCCCAGAGTAAGAAAGGAGTAGGAAAGGGCAGAGGGAAGGAATGTACATGAATTCCCCCAAAATAGGGACCCCATCTTTCCCAAAAATGATAGAGGCTCTAAACCAGCTTTGCAAAATTAATTGTGATTTTTTAAAATGTGGTTTGCAACTTTGTAAATAAAATTGTGCTATTGAGCTCAGAGGATGATGATATTTCAACCACGCAGGAATTAATAGATCATATATCCAACTTTATCTATCCATTCCTGCAGTCACTCATTGTACTTGAACTGAGAGAGAACGAAATGCCTATTTTGAAAATCAAAGTCCTGAATTCCCACACCAACAAAGACAACATTTCTCACGGTAAACCCGTGAGATTACTTGCTAATGTTCATGGCTCCATATGGATTTTGGAAAGCTTCTATATGGATTTTGGTAAGATTCTAAAGTTACTGTAAGGCAGACATGTACGCTGTCTCTCTGCCTTTCTGCCTTGAATCCGGTTCTGATCTTTCGTACACGGAGGAAATCGGTTTAAGTTTGGGGAAGGCAGGCAAAGCAGCTGGGGCTTTGCACATTTCTTGTTTTGGCAATACACTTTTTAAAAACCATGGCAACATGCTTTTTATCTGTTTCTTGTTCTGGCAATGTCTTGCTCTGGGATGGCTTATGTATGGATAACCGTCCTGCAGAGATGGATGGACAAATGATAGCTAAAGCTGGGAAGGGAGACAAGCGCTGAAGAAATAGGATATGCTTTTTACAGTTACACAGATGTCCTTGTGAAGGTGCCAGGATGGAGGGAATATAAGATGCGCCTGATTTTATATTCAGATGGGCGTTAAAATCAGCAAATCATTCCCAAACTCTCTGTCCCTAGAGGGGTGGGCAAAACCTTTTCCCAGCTTCCAGTGCGATTTGGACAATTAAGAGGCGCTGCGTGCCACCCCACCCGCAAAACCCTTTGCCAAGTTTCTTCTCCTGAATCTGCTCCCGCCCACCTGCTCCCCAAAGAGCGATCCCCCAATCTTCCACCTGCAGCACCGCTCCTTTAAAACCTCGGCCCCACAGTACCGGGTCTATGGGGCAGGGACATCCTCAGTATCATCTCCCACCCTCTGCGGTAATTGCGCGGCTCCGTTCACCGCAGAAGTGTCAGAATTCCCGTGTCCCCAAGTTCTCCTCCTCCTCCTAGGAAACCCGTTTCCTTAACCCCCTTCCCTCGTCTCAGCGCTCCCAAATGCTCTCCGCAATTGTACGAACGCTTTGATATCTCACCCACCCGCCTTTCCCACCCCACCCGCCACCCCCTTTTTCTTTGTCGGAGTTCAGACTTGTTTAGCCCAGCGCGGATCTCTGAAGTTCAAATGTACACGTGATTCCTTTTGCTCTGACTGAATGCGACAATGAAACCGTCTCTTTCGCTTTTGTGGCTTGCATTTAATTACGCCGGAATCGCATCCATGTTTATGGCAGACGAATAAACTCCTTCCTCAAACGCTTATTAGCCGCCGCCTTTTGGCCCGAGAGCTGATTAAAAACATTGGGCGCATTTTGGGGCCGTGCTTATTAACGCTTGGCACTTTATTCCACTTAACATTTAAACCGATTTGGTTGCTTTCGCGTTTGGGGGGAAACAGGCGTCCCCTGAGTCGGGACAGCTGCCGAGAAGCGGCGCCGATCCGTAACGGGGCTGTCACCTGTAAAGTGCCCCAAGTGAAATTGACCAGAAGCACTCGGGTAGACTGCGAAATTGACGGGGGTCGGTAATAAGGCCTTCCCTTTGGACCCATGTGGGGTCGATTTCGGTTTCTTTTAGAACGGGTGCCAGATCGAAGAACACGACCCGCGGGTTCTGCTCAGAGTGCAGGCATTTCAGGATATTTATTTGTTTGCTTGGTCAGGAAAGAAGTCCACTGCAGCCCATTTCTAGAGCCCTTAAGAAACGACAGCAGGAAAAGGGTCCCCTCTCTCCTTGTCCCACTGTTCAAATGTGGACCATTTTTTTTTCTGGAATAAAATGGGGGAGAGGGAAGCGGGTTGAGGTTTTGTGGTGCACTACTAGGAAAATATCTCTCTCATCTATATCGGTGTGTGAGAGAGAGAATCGACTGTACTGGTGCCATCATTTAGGATTGGGGGGCAGAATGCAGGATTCCACTCTGCAGAAAGAGCCCCCCCATCAAGAAGGTTTGAAATGAACGAAAGAATATACATTACCAGCCAATGCCCAGCCCCAAAACCTAGCAAACACCCAGCGGGCACCTCGTCACTCAAAGACGCCAGCTCTGCGTTCTCTGGGGAACCTCTTTTCTTCTCCTTCCCTACCCTTCGTCCCCATTGCAGCCAAAGGGTGAGAAGGAACACGCAACTAGCAATGTTCTCCCCAGTACTTGGCTGGCTGTTTTCTAGACTATTTGCGTGTGTTTGGCCTATAAAGCAGTCCTGGCCATTCCATCCCTTGCTACAGATGCCCCAGCAGATCCGGAAAAAGCCACAGCTGCAGACTTCCTACTTGGGAGTAAGTTCCAATGAACTTAATGGGACTCCTTTCTAAGCACACACACACAATGTTACGTTGTAAACTTCTATCCAAATAATTAACTTCTTCTTCTTTTTTTTTTAAATCTACTTAAGTGATTCTGAGCCATGATCCAGCCACATTAAGCAGCTTTATGTTCCATTTATTTTGATGGGAGGAAATTAAGCCAGGAAATTTCCTACTGAAATCAAGAGAAAAATACGGATTGATATTGGACAGCTCAACAGAAAGATAGCTGGAGAAACAGTGAGTGAAGAAGCACCATGCATCTGTAGAAAATAAATCAACCCGGCCTTTTAATGAGGATGAGAGGACAGATTTCCCTTTTTACAGTCAACATCCAAAGCACTGCTTTTAAAAACCACCTTTGTGCAGCCCTTTGCTACATAATTTAGTAGGTCTTTTAAAAAGGGGGGCTGGGGAGGAGAGGAGACACCCACCCACACCCTCTTCCCAAGGCTAGGTAAACTACTTTGACCTATTCTTGTGTACCCAATATATTATTTCCCCAGTCATAGAGGCCTCGACAGAGTTGATCGGGGGAAATGTATAAAAGAGATTTATAGGTTAATTTATGTTGTCTAATCTGCAAGTAGATTCCATGATGTCGAGTTTGCCTCCCCCGCCTCCTTTTCCTCCCCTCCTGTTTCCACACTCCTCCCTTTTCTTCCTAAGCAATAAAATAATAAGGGACCACAATCCCTTGTTTAAAGCTGCAATTTATATCTGCCTTTCCTCCTCCCTGAAAAACAAAGCAAAAGAAGGTCTCCCTATTCATCTCAGGGAAAACACCTCGCCTTCCAAAATAAATAACGCTTCCTTTGATTTCCCACTTCCTAATCAATACATCGGGTGAACGCA
Source organism: Varanus komodoensis (assembly GCF_004798865.1). Classification (NCBI taxonomy): domain Eukaryota; kingdom Metazoa; phylum Chordata; class Lepidosauria; order Squamata; family Varanidae; genus Varanus; species Varanus komodoensis. The sequence goes on from NW_025335548.1 coordinate 7,186,416, forward strand.
TTTTTAAAACATGCACCAAAGTGAATTTGGCCTCCTTCTTCTTGAAAGTAAATCTGGATTTTCCCCCTCCCTCGCCTCAAAATTGGGGGAAAGATTTGTATGTCGTAAGCACGCAGTGTGTAAAACAAGGGTGCATTTTAAAATGCTTTTGTTCATTCCTCCCATAAAAACTTGGGTATAGAAATATAGAAAGTAGACGTGACCAAAAAGATCTTGGCTCTTGAATTTCACGGGTCCAGAGTTGGTGTGAGCACATACGCACGCCTCCCAAACACTTACATTAATCTGCATTCAGGTCTAGTTAAGTGTGTACTTTCTGAGAAGGAAAGACCGCCCGAGCGAGCGAGCGAGCGAGCGAGCCCGTCCGTCCGTCCTCCTGGTCGGCTTTTCGCATTGCCTTCCCGCGAACGTTGCTCTTGGACGGAGTTGTTCGACATCACCCCCGAGCCCGGAAACAATGAGGACAGGCCTTTTGCCCCAGCAAAGGTCATCCCCCCAGCTCGCCCAAAGCCGCGGCTTCACAGACGCCCCCTAACCCAAGGCCCCGTTGATGATCTAATTGAATTAGGCCTTTTTTTGGAGCTTGTTGCAGAGACAACGGAACACGTGCTGGAGGTAATTAATTATCTGACGGGGGCCTTGAAAGGCAGACCCACGGAACAGGTAGAGGGCCACTTGGGGCAAAATCAAGCTGGTGTTGACATGGGAACCCTGCCCCCCCCCCAAAAAAAATAAAAACAACAGACAGGCATGTACGTGCGTGGGGAGAAATGCTTCCTAAACAGTAAGAAGAGGCGTGAGGGGGACGGAGGAGCGGCGCCCATATTTTCATGGCCAGCCCGCTCTCTCCCCGACCTTGAGTAGCCCCACGATCTGGGGGCAAAAGCGAAGCCCTTCGGCGGCGAAGGGGATCCCCACTAGCTTCATCCCGGGTTCATTGCGGAGGCAAAACTCCTCCACTTGTTTCTTCGCAAGGACTTCCTCGTGGTCCCTTTCCCAGCTTTGGACTCTGTCTGCCCCCGAGCCCACCTCCGTCCCCCACCAAAGTGAGTAACCCAGAGGCCCAGTGGAAAAGGCTCGTGTCGCTCCACTGCTACCACCACCATCGTGCGGGGGCCATGCACACCCCGCTCATCTCCCCCCGCTCATGAAGCCCTTGGACTCCATCAACACGGAAGGAGGCAAAATTCCACGCTTCTCTCTCCCCCGCGCCTAGAAACGCAACCTCAGTTCCCACAACACAAGCCCCCCTCGTCCGCCCCATCCCGACCCCCGTCTTCCATTTCACCTTGCTGTCGCCCCCACGAAAAGCGCCCCCGAAGCAAGAGCCAACCAAGAGGGTTAGGGAAAGGAGTGGATCGGGTCAGGAAGTTAGTCTCTGAAGAAATGCAGAAAAGCGGCAGCGAAAAAGGGACGGCTCGCACTCACCTTCTAGGGGACGGGAGAGGGGCTCTGGAGGGTGGGAGGGAGGGGATTTGCGCCTGCTGCGACGTAAAACTGTGTTGAGGGATATATCTATATCCACATATCGGTGGTTTTATTTCCCCCTTTGCAATCCCCCCTCCCTGCTTTTTTTCTGTCCCCTTTTGGTTAGACGCTAAAATAAAGCCCCGCGAAGCCTTTTTCTGGGGCTGGCTGAGCGTGCGGTGGGGGGAGAAGGCTGTGAAAGGGGGCTGCGTTTCATAAAGGGCCGTTTGAAGCACTTTCTCAGTGCGTTTCTGAACCTGATCAGATGGTATCTTTCCTGCGGAGAGGCGGCGGCAAATGCTGTGAACCGCCTTCAATGGGAAGTCTTCGGGGCTCGAAAAACCTCCGCATATCACAATCCCTGGCATCTTTTTTTCCGGCGCCTTCTCTTTCCAACACTTGCTCCCCCCCATCGCTCCTTGAAAATGCTTTCCAGAAAGAGAAAATGACTGGATTTATTGGGGGTAGGGAGGTATTGGCGGGGCGGTGGGGGGAGAACAAGAACGCATGGTTGCAAACCATCGGTGTACCCCGACATTAAAACATCGTACTTGCTTAAAACATAATGCATAATTTTATGCAATATAGAGATATTTACACCGGGTGACTTTGATCTTCCTGCTTCGGATTTCGGAATAACATATCCTCTCTGCGCGATGTGTTATCCGAAGAACCAAAGTAGCTTACTAGCTCGATCCCACGCGCGTCTACTCAAAAGGTAAACTTCGTCGGCTTTACTAGCGCTTACTCTCGAGCAAGCAGGCATAAGATCGTCGCAGCCTGATCCGCGGAGGGGTGTCTTTTAGGCTGCAATTGCACGCGCGCTTTCCTGGGAGCAAGCCGCATGAAACCCAGTGCGACTTACTTTAGAGTAGGTACGTGCAGGGCTGCATTATTTATGTCTCGCCTCGCCAGCGCCCGATCAGATGAAGAGGAGTTTCGTCTTCCACTTCAACCGTGAAGGGGAGCGGGGTGCGTGTGCGGGCGCGCGCGCGTCGTGGGGGCGATGCTCGGAGAGAAAAGTAATGCGTGTCGAGGGAAGGACACACCTATCCAACTCCCAGCCATGCATCCCAGACTGTCAGCACATTGGAAAACAAATACACACGCAAACAAAACCCGAAGGAGATTAAATAAAAATATAATCCGTCTTTCTAAGCGCACGATCCTTCTGGGCAAACGAACAAAATCTCTCCCTCGCTCCACCCCCGCCCCCGCGCTCTTTTCAGAGTTTTCTGCGTGTCTTATTTGGTGCCATATTTTGAGCATCCGCTCGGCCGTGCAGCAGGCGAGCTTTGGGGGACGCGGGGTCAAGGGATGGGGGGTCGTTGCTGCCGCCGAGGCGGCTGCCCTGCGCCCAGCTGCACCCCAGCACAAGTCGGGGGGGTCTCGCGTGCCCTGGGAGCCCAAGTTGCGCATCGCGCTTCCGCGCAGCCCGCCCCTCCGCGCGCCCGGGCGCACTCGCCGCCCGGGTTTCGAGAGAGTCTGAGAGGGACCTCTTCTTTCCCGTGTCTTTCTTTTTGGATGTAGTGGGCAAAGGGAAACGGGAAGAGGGAGAAAGCCCTGCAGGGGCCAGGGAAGGCAGAAAGCGAGAGTTTCCCCCCAACATCCCGGGAAGATGCGAGCTGGGAAATACTCTATGCTTGGGGAGAGTCGCTTTCTCTCCTCTTCCCTTTAGGCTAAGAGGGATGCACAACTCATTTGCCCCGAGACCATCATCTTCTCCCCCTCCTCCTCCTCCCCCTCCCTCCCCCCTCAGCCACTCATCTCTGCCCCCCAGCCCCCCAATTGTATCTCCAGTAAACAAAACGTTTGGGGGCGGCGGGCATCCTTTCACCTTACCTGCGCTTCACTAAACCCAGCCCGGCCAATCAGAACGCGAGGCTTAAACGGAGCTGCCATATTCAATGTTAAACGCCGTCAATCACCGGGCTTTGGTCCAATGGGCAGGCCGACGGAGGGTCAGGTGACGGCTGGCCAGGCGGCTCCCCATTGGCTCGCAGAGAAGCTGTCTCCCGGAGTTGGGTATTCTCCTGCTCGCTCGGCCTCCCGCCCTCCCCCTCCCCCCGTTTTTTCGTACTTGCCCCCCCACCCCCGATCTGTGTTAGCCAGGGAGGAGCGGCTGACTTTGGCCAGTGCAAGGACGTCGCTCGGTTGGAGTGGAGGGAGCCCTCCTGGAAGGCAGGGGTGGAAGGAGGCAGCGGGGATCCCCCGGGGGCTGCGTGTGCGCGCATCTTTGCGCCAGTGCGTGGGGCTGAGCGGGAGCCTCCATTCCTGGCCCTCGAGGGCGAGTGGGTGGGGTTTGGGGCTGCCCTGGGGGGGGCGGCCCCGTTGTTGCTGTTGTTGTAGTTGCAGTGGCTTTTTTCCTACTCGACCCCCCCCCCCGCTCTCTTTTCTTCCTCGCGTTTTGGAGGCTCGCAGCGCGTGTGAATGCGGCACCGGGGATACTGGCGCGCGAGCCCTCCTGCCTGCCTCGCCATTGTGTGGGGCTGATCGGGGGGGGGGGGACGAGAGAGGAGAGAAGGGCAGGGAAACCAAATCCGGCTTGGCGCCGGCGCTGCCGCCGCCGCTGCGTGGAAGCAGCGGGGAAGGCGAGAAGACGCAGCGGAGGCTCGCCGTCCTCCTCCAGCGCCGGGCGATGACCATGCTGCTGGACGGCGGGCCGCAGTTCCCCGCGCTGGGCGTGGGGGGCTTCGGAGCGCCTCGCCACCACCCGCACGACGTGGCGAACCGCGACGCCGCCGCCGCCGCCATGGGACTCAACCACCCGTTCGGCGACTCGTCCTTTAAGATCAGCCCGTCCGCCCACGAGCTGGCGTCGGGGCAAGGGTCCGCGTTCACGCCGCAGGCTTCGGGCTACGCGCACCCGCACCACCACCACCACCACCACGCGCCGCACCCGCACCCGCACCCCGCCGGCCAGGTGCCTTCCTCGTACGCGGCCGCCGCCGCCGCGTTCAGCTCCACGCGGGACTTCCTCTTCCGCAACCGCGGCGGCGCGGGCCTGGGAGACGCGGCCGCCTCGGGAGGGGGCGCCGCCGCCGCCCAGCACGGGCTCTTCGGCAGCAGCGCGCCCGCGGGGCTGCACCCGCCGCCGCCGCCGCCGCCGCCGCCGCCGGGCATCGCGGAGAGCCCCGGCAGCTACCTGCTCTTCCCCGGCTTGCACGAGCAGACGCCGAGCCGCGCCTCCCCGACGGCGGGGCCCGCGGACAACGGACAGATGCACCTGGGCTTGCGCGGGGACCTGTTCGGCCGGCCGGAGCCCTACCGGGGCGTCTCCAGCCCCCGCGCCGACCCCTACGGCGGCGCGGGCCAGTTCCACGGCTACAGCCCCATGAACGTGAATGTGGGGGGGGTGACCGTGGCGGCGGCGGCGGCGGCGGCGGCGGCGGCGGCCGCCCACCACCACCACCACCACCACCACCACCACGCGCACCCGCACCCGCACGGCGCCGGGGCGTTCTTCCGCTACATGCGGCAGCCCATCAAGCAGGAGCTGTCCTGCAAGTGGCTGGAGGAGGCGCCGCCGCCGCCGCCCGCGCCGCGCTCGCCCAAGAGCTGCGACCGGACGTTCAGCACCATGCACGAGCTGGTCACGCACGTCACGATGGAGCACGTCGGGGGGCCCGAGCAGAGCAGCCACGTCTGCCTCTGGGAGGAGTGTCCGCGCGAGGGCAAGTCCTTCAAGGCGAAGTACAAGCTGGTCAACCACATCCGCGTGCACACGGGCGAGAAGCCCTTCCCCTGCCCCTTCCCCGGCTGCGGGAAGATCTTCGCCCGCTCGGAGAACCTCAAGATCCACAAGCGGACGCACACAGGTGAGCGCCCACCTCCCCCTTCCTCTCCCCCCGCCGCCCGGCCGAGGTCGCCTTCCCCAGCACGCACCCCCCCCCCGAGACCCCGGGGGGGAGCAGCAGCGGGGGCCGCGCTTGGAGGATCCGGCGCGCCTCCGCCGATCGCACTTTTGCGGAGCAAAGATCTTGGGGGGTTGGGGTTGGAAAAGCGCACGCACCGCAGAGGGGCCGAGCGGTCGCGCGAAGGGGAATTGGGGCAGGGGGCGCGCAGCGGGGCATCAAAGGGTCGGGCGGGGGGGCGGGGCCGGGGGGAAGAATTGGAGTGGAAATAAACCGAGAGACATGAAAGCGGCGGCGCGCTGGGCCGGAGATGGGGTTGCTCCTCCGCTTCGAGCTAGTCTTTCCCCCACGCTCCGTCGGGGCTGCGAGGTTTCCCCGCGTGCTGTTCCGCCGGTCCACCTCGCGCGATTTCGCGTGGCGGCGCCGGGGGGAGAAAACACCACATTTCTGGTTTGGTATGAGGTTTGGAGCAATTTCTTTCCACCTTCGCCCTGCCTCTGCCTCGCCTCCCCATCCCCACGTCCAGTTCCTCTCCGAACTTCCCTCCCCCTATGCTTAATGTGAGGAAAACGGGGGAGGGGGCTTGTACCCCCCCCCCCCCGTTGATCGCATTTTCCGAGAAATTTGAGTCTCCATAGCTCGGATGAAGTTGCCATAGAAATACCAGTGCTTCTAATTTTCTCTCACTTCCGTTCTGTCCCTCTTTTAATGCCTTGATCGGCCCATCTTCTAATTAAATCACAGATAACTGTTATTTTGTCAAAGTGCTACGTGTGTGTGTGTTCGGTTCCGTTCTTCCACAAAAAGGAGCATAAAGCTAGAAGAACTCAGAGAAAGAATGCAAATTTGGGGGTCTCCCGTGCGTCCTTACAAACCCGTTTGGACCGCCACAATTTATCTTCAGAGGAGCTTCCTTCTTCGCCCCCGGCGGCCCTCCGGCTCGGCCTCTCCGTGCTCAGATAGCTCCAAAATTCTGTTTTTATGTTCCCTTTAACAGCCCCCCTTGGAAAAGCTCGGATGAGCGTTGGACTGAACCGCAGTGCACCCCACGCCTTTGTTGGAGAGGAAGTTACCGGGCCTCGGTCCCCCGCTTCCCCTCCCTCTGGCCGAGCACGCGGCGAACGCGTCGGCGTTTTCCAAGGACAGTTTAAGGCAGAGAGAAGAGGAAGGCAGGACCGTGAAGTCGTAAGGGGCGGCGGAAGTTTTCTCTAAGCAGAGAGGGCCAAGAAGGAAGGAAGAAGCGGGAAAGCCATCTGTCCTCTGGCCAGGCTCCAGGCGCCCTCCTTTGCAAAACCAGTACCTGGCTCTTGATCTGGATCTCTTTTTATCCGTATTTAATTCGCAGGCGAGAAGCCCTTTAAGTGTGAATTTGAAGGCTGCGACAGGCGTTTTGCAAACAGCAGCGACAGAAAGAAACACATGCATGTGCATACATCGGACAAGCCATACATTTGTAAAGTGTGTGACAAGTCATATACCCACCCGAGTTCCTTAAGGAAGCACATGAAGGTATTTCATATACCCTGCTTTGCCCTGGAAAATCTGCCAATCATGTCATTGCCTACTGTGTGTGTGTGTGTGTGTGTGTGTGTGTGTGTGTGTGTAGAAAGAGACCTGTATAAAATCATATCTATTCATACAATTGTATATGTGTGTATATGAACATGTATGAGAATTACTTCTATGCCTTAATTTAGTGCATGCAGTTCTGCATAGTGATATACATATATTTAATATTATTAATCTGTGTATGTTTCAAGAGAAAGTGAGTGTTCTGTAATATATGTGCATAATGTATGGTTAAACATAAGCATGAATGCATGCATGATTCATGCATAGGAACACAAGTGCCCGTGTTTAATTCTGCAAATCTATATTGCATGTGTTGAATGCATGGAATGTTTCACTTTGACATAGGAAGCTAGATGTTCTCTTGGGAAACAGACCTCCATTTCATCTTTCAAGCGACTTCTCAGTTTGGAGAGTCAGAAATAAAAATAATTGCACACTGTGTTTTGGGTGTGTGTTAAATTTAAAACACTGTTTTCCAAATGGCCATGCCTGGCTAAGTAGGGGGCCTGGCTCCATCAGCAGCTCAACGGCTGGTTTAGCCATTCCCCTTGTTAAGTAATCTTTCATCGTGTGTAACTATTTGTTGAGCTCTCGATCTTAGTTTGTGAATGAGTAAATTTTGCCTCTGGGGATGGCTCAGAGAGGAGATTGGGGTGGAATGGAGATCCGTTTCACACAGTCAGAGAGCTCCTGAAATGTAAATTCCTTCCAAGTTTCCTTATACCATACTACAGCGCTACTTGGGAGAAGATGGCTCTGATTTCAGTCAGATGAATTGCAGCTAATGTGTCACACGATGTCTGTTTCTCAAAAGGGTGGGGGGAGGTCAGAATGGGGGAAGCGGTCCTCCGGAATTTATTTCCCTCCCCCATCCTGGCTTTAGTTTGGGAATCAATTCTGGAGCTTGGACACCATTTCGGTTTCCCTAATCCTTCCTTTAAAAAGGATAGACTAAAAACGTACTATTGATCTAGTGGCCACAAGCATCCTTGCCTTCCCCTTTTCTCACCAGCCAAAGACAAGGTGAGTGCTTCCTTGCTCCTGGCCTCCTGTGATTGTGTCCGCCTTCTTTTCAGGTCCATGAAACCCAGGGTTCAGAGTCCTCCCCCGCAGCAAGCTCCGGCTACGAATCTTCCACGCCCCCAGCCATCACGGCCACCGCGAGCAAGGACTCAACCAAGCCCCCCACGTCCACCCTTCAGACTCCCACCCCCAGTCACAACCCTGGCCTGCCCCCCAACTTTAATGAGTGGTACGTCTGATGGAGCAAACTTAATTCTCCACTCCGGACTGGACCAAAAGGATTTCTGGTGACATCAAAGGACGCTGAACTTATCCCTGACCTGCCATTGGAGTTTAGGGGACAAAAATTGCGGGAGGGAAAAAAACCCTGGTGTGTGTGTGCATGCGCACGCGTGGGTGCGCATGCATATATGTGGGGTGGTCTTTGGTTTCCCCCACCCATCCAAAAGCCAGAGACCAGACTTACTTATGTCTATTTTTCTCAGGAGTAGCAATTTCTTCTTTTTCTGCATCAACAGTTATTTCTTTGATTTTTTTCCCCTAATCCACTGTCTGAAGACACCCCCTTTTCTTTCCCTCCATTCTTGCCTTTCATAATTTGACTTCAGTGGATATTCTTTCTCCTCCCTCCTTCTTCATGGGAGGTTCAGAGCAGAGAACTGACTTTCCCCCTTGGCCTTAGCTGTGCTTGTGAAAAAGAAGAGGAAAACCCACGGTCTTAAAACTTGCCAAAGTTCTGTATTGTCTTGAAGTCTGTCTTCTTCCTTCTTTCCTTCCTTCCTCTTCCTCTTCTCTCTTTTTCTCCCTGTTTGTTTCCCCCATTCTCCCTCTTCAGTACCATTACAATTGTGAATGTATTTTGTCTGACCAGGGAATGGGGAGGGGGGTGTCTTTCAGTATATTTTTAAGGAGGGGGGAGATGTGATATTAATTTCACCCAGCTCCTGGCAGTTTTAGTACAAACAGTTGCCTTTTTGTAATAACTTTTTTGTATGTAAATACATATCCATGATGCCATATTTATCATTTGTAATTTAATTATTGAGACAAGTGCCGGGAACTGAACAATATTTATGAACAAAAAACAAAACAAAACAAAAAACTCACAAAAAGAAGAAATTTTTGTTTTCTAACAAAAAAATCAGACAAACTCTGTACAGCTTTTGGTTATATAACTGCTTTAGCATTAAAAGTTTTATTGTTTTGGAAAGAGTACAGTAGAACTAATTTCTTTCCAAGACTTTTCTTTTTTTCTCCTTTTCATTATTTCTGCCTTGGTTTGGGCATCTCACACAATCGCCAAAAGGAAAACAAAAGCAAATCAAGCCCCACAGCAAGTGGGGCCCAGAGCTTTTGAAAAGGCCCTCCATGTTCCGTGTTCTCTCTCCCCACCACTCCAGTGTATCGGGCTGGGCTGTTTACTTCTCTCCTTGTGGGAAGGAACCGTTTTCGGGGTATCTGGTCCATCCTTCCCTTCCTTAGATCCTTCCCCCTGCAAATGCCTTCCGTCGCTTTCTGGATTCTGCTCCACTTCACAACTGAGCTAGCAGCCTGGACATCGGGACCCCGTGGAAAGAAGAGAGCTGCTTTAACCTGTCCAGACGCATGTAAACACCCAAAGGTAAACTGAATGGTTTTTCTGTGTGCGAGTGCCTGTGCGAAGGCCATCTTGCGCCCGTGTGCGTGTGTGGTTTGTTATATGCTGTGCGAGCCCTCCAAAATGTCTTGTCCTTGACAGCCATGCTCAGCTCTTGTAACCTCATCTGTATAGTACGAAGTACAGTATATCTTATGTATGTATCCGATTGTATCCTGCCTCCTAAACAACAATAATTAGCAGTTACATCTCCTTAATTCCAGCGGCACTTACTCCTAAGTAACTGATGGTTTGTGCGACCCTTTAATCACTTCCATTCCCCAATAATTAACAGGGTAATCCTAAGCGTGTCCACTCAGCAGTAAGTCCCACTGAGTTCAATGGGCCTTTCTGGTAGGAAAATGGCTATAGGATTGCAGCAAAGGGCATCGAATGTGCCACGATTACGCGGGCTTAAATGGCTTCGCATTGTTCTTTTCTAGCATTGTAAACTGTACAACATACGGAGAGCGAAGGGGGCCTGGACGGAGCTTGTGTAGGGTTGAATTCACCGCTGGTGGCTGAATTCTGCCCATCAGTCTCATCAGAGAGGGCACAAGAAAGAGGTTTGGTGAAAGGGCTGTGTGTGTAAATAAGAAACACACATATTCATGCATGGCTACAATTTATGGCATTTGAAGGAATTATTAGGAGAAGGTTTGCCCCGCTCTGTGGGGTCGGCAAGCTGATTTTAAGCGAGACTAGGCCCTGCTCCGGCTACTGCTTTCCTGCAGGGTTGTGTCTTGCTAGAAATATTCAGGATACCGAAATGGCAGGGAAACCTCCAGAAAAAGCAGGAGGCCATCTGCAAACTGTCTTCGTATTATTACTTTTGCTGCTGACGGTAATAAAATAACTTGAGTAACTCAGCAAATAATAGCAATCCCAGCTCCTCCCCGCTCCTGAGTTGGAAGGAAGCTTTTGGAAAGCGGATCGTGGTTGCGAGGGCGGGCCTAGAACTGAGAGCGGTCCGGGGTTAGCCTATTTGCAGGTCTTGAAATAAGTTGGTGCGGCAGCAGTGTAAACATTTCGCTTCGCTGAGCTCAGTGGAACTTTCTCCCGAGTAGACACGTACAGGCGTGCCCTGCGCGAGGCGTGTGCTGTGGTTTCACCGATCGGTTGGTTGATCAAGTTGCTGTTTGCGGCCCCTTCCGCAGCACTCGCGATGCTCCCCATCTTATCCCACGTCTGAAGTGAAAGCCCCTTCTTGTCCCCCCAAGAGCTGAGGGCTGCTCCCGGGCGGGGGGGGGGCGACTTCAATCCGATTTGCCTTGCCGCATCCCGACCTAAAACAACGATCAAAACATGCGTCCCCCTGGACAGCCAACGCCGGTTCTGAGTAGTAATTCGCAGTTCTTCGGCAAAGAAACCCGTTTCGAGGGTGCACGTAGGAAGTCCGCGCCCGTGCAGCCTCTTACTGCTGTGCAAAACAGATCTGCGCGCCTGTGGGGTGATTCTTCTCCGCCCGGGATCCAGATCAAGGGGCCCTGCGTGCGAGGGAGGGCTGACTTCGAATCAAAGCAGCCGGCGCGCTCGAGCACAGCGACCCCGGAGGCGCCTCGCCTGGAAACGGCCCGGCGGCGGGCGCTGCGGCCCCGCTCCCGCTTCCCTGCGTGCAAGTGAGCAGCCCGCGAGCAGCCCCCGCGGGGTTTGCCGCTTGCTCCCGGGCAGGGTCGGTGGGCTCGGACGGAGCGCGGCCCAAGAAGGGTGGCTTTGGCGCTGCGCTTCGGGGAGACGCAGCCCCCGACTCCGGGCGGCGGGCGATCTTCTGCATCGCGGGGAAAGCCGGTTTTCGGGGGCGTCCTTCCGTGCTTTGGCGCTCGGGGCCTCGGCCGCGGGTTGAACTTGACAGTGGGCCGCCCTTCCATCGTCCCGCAGGCCGAGGCGCCCTCCCGGGCCGAAGCCCTTGGCCGGGGAGGGGGGAGGGGAGGGTGCCCCCCTCTCCCGACCTCTGAGTAGAAAGAATGGCCTTGCGGAGCAGCCTTCCTAAGCAGATTTACCCGGAAGTAAGGCGCACTTTGTGCTCCCCCCCCCCCCCCCACTCGCCGACTTTGGAATGGCGGTTGCATTTCTGGCCGCGAGATTGCTTGGACCAAAGCTCGGGGTAAGTTGCTTCTGCGTCAAAGCCCTGTCTGCTACGCCTCCGTGGGATGTTTGAGTAAATGTCCTTCTGCAGAAAAGTAACGCCAAGTGGGCATTTCTGAGTCATATTGCAAATGCTGCATCTGCGCAATCCACTGAGAGGGGAAGTTTGCCCACGTGGGGCATTTCTTACCATTCCCTTTTATTTGTCTTTCTACCCTTTTTCTTTTCTCCCCCCCCCCCCGTCTTAATTCCCACTGTGCTCCTCTTTTTCATTTTCCCTGCATTTCTTTGCAGTGAAATATTTCTTCTGCTGTGCAGAGGAGGAAAAGTAAGTCAAACCCCGGCAAGAGTCAGGACAGTGGCTTGAAGTCATGTTGGATTTAGCTTGCCACCCAGGAAGTTACCCCTTTGAGTTCAGGAAGGAACTTTGCCCTCGGGAAGCAGGGAAGCCACAAATAAGCGAGGCCTTTGGTTCATTTTCAGTGAGAGAAACTTGTCAGTTTGCAGGTATTCAGAAACAAGTTCACAACCTGAAGCATCTTTGCTCAGTTGGTCGATGGAACTTAAAATGGCAATACCTTGGTTGGAACAGTGGTAATGAATAAGAAACCACAATGTAATCATTTAATAACATGTTTATTGTCTTTGCTACTATGAGCAGTCTTCCATGACATCACTATGGAAGTGTTTAGTATATTTCAGTATCACTAATGATAAAAATGGGCCATTAGTTTGGCACTGAGGACTTCCAGAACCGTAACCTGCATGGGTGAGGGGAGCTCATTCACTGTTGTGGTGATGGTGGTGGCTGTAAATGGAAGCCCCCCAAATGTCCTATTCATGACATCTCTGCTTAACTGTTCCAAATTCCAGGCTGTGTTCATCTCCTAATTTCCCCTGGTTCCTCCAACCCTTAGGGGGGTGGCCCCGGGGCAGCTATCAGCTCCAAGAAACATACTTGAGTTTGCCTGCTTTGCATTGTTTTGTATTGCAAATGAGAACGTACAGTTAGATGTATAGTGCAAATTGCAAAGGGTGATGGTGGTTGATAGTGGTAAATGTGACCTTTTCTTGTTTGTCCCCTTATCTGCTTTAGATATTGTGGGGAGGGGAGGATACTCAAAAAGGGAAGGATGGTGGAGAAAATGGGAGGTGGGTAGGAAGGGATTGGTTTTGCATGCTAGAAACTGTATGCTTTCTGAATTATTTGGTGGAACTATTGAAAAAGTGTCCAGGTTGCTTGCTTGTTCAAAAAATATTTTCTAGGACTCCGTGCATGCATGCCTGTAAAAGGCTTTCCTTTTTGATATCGATGGGTGTGAAAAAATATTTTTATATTATGTCCTTTGGACACTTCTCAGTAAGACGGAGGCTATAATTTTATGTCCACTCACATACTGACTTAGAGTAAATTCTACTAAGCTTTTGCAGGGCTCATTTCTGGGTAAACAGACCCCTGTTTGCACCCCTGTTCTTTAAAATGTTCAGGGTGACCAGGGCAAATTCTGTGCATGTTTAGCAGTTTAATCAATGCAAGTTGCTCCAGGTAGTGCTGCATAATCGTAACTTAAATTGACACACCCCAAAAAGAGAAATAAAGAGCATATGAGATATATGTGAATACGATAACTTCTTTGCATTTTTAATCATTGCATTGAAAGTAGTATTATCAGTGCATGCCAGGTACTGTTTTTCTTATTTTCAATGCAAAACTGGAGTCTTTGGGGCATGGGCTGCCTAGTACAGGCATCTGTGGTACAGTGGTGGTGTGCTAAGATCAATAATGACTCCATTTCCCTGTTTATAGGAATAATGGTTCATCCAGTAATGCCAGTGGGCTAGTCAGAAATTCAGTGGTTCGTGTGACATTTTCTCTCCTCTCCCTTAATTGATGCTTCTGTTAGGTGTGTGTAAGTCAGGTTCCCCAGTCTGGCACTCTCTCAATGTTTTGGATTACAACTCTCATCAGCCCTTGTCAGCATGGCCAATGACCAGGAGGATAGGAGTTGTAGTCCCAAGCACTGAGAAGTTGCTTGGATGGAGAAGGCTGCCGTAAGTGCAAACATTCATACCAGAAGCTCCAATAATTTTAATTATCGATGCTTGCAGGCTTTTCTTTTTGCAACCTTATTGTGACCATGATATGGAGGCCAAAAAACCACTGGGATAAAATGAAGAATGAGCAGAATATTGTTGTTGTTGTTAGATTTTCTTGCTAGGAGTTTTTTTTTTAACTTGAGGAAAATGTTTCCCTGAATTTTTCCTGGGTTCTCCCTATTTTTTCTGTCCTTCTCTAGTTTTCATATCACTATTCATTTCTGCTGAGTTAAATGGGGCTTTTATTCTCTTCCTTGTAACTCTGACTATGATTTCAGCTCAACAGCTCAGCCCTTCTTGTTTACTTTACTCAGGTGTAGACTCTCCTATCCTGAGCCCCTCCTTGAGGCAGGCCTGTTCTTAGTGAGGAAGTAAATTCCCTCCAGGCGAGTGGGACTTAGGGCAATCACTGTTTGGTGGGGCACATAATTTGCTAATAATTCTGGGTTTGGGGATTTTATGCAGCCCACATTTAACTGAGAAGCTTGGCTGAATTCAAGGGGACATGCTTCTGGTTAGACGGGCTGCTAGTCTTGTGCAGCCTGATTTCATGAGGGCTTACTCACGAGTTTCACCCCATCATTTGCATGGATGGGACTTGTTCCCAGTGAGCTGAGGCCTTACATTTCATTGTGAAGAAGAGACTAATTCTCTCTCCCATCCCTCCTTTTTTTATCTAGGGTCACCAACTGATGCCGTGAAAAAACATCCTCTGTTTAGCCTGTTTTTATGCCCTTCTCAGCAACTTTGTGTTCAGAAACCAGCAGGTAAGGCTCTTTTCCCCATGTGGCGAGAAACAAGATCCTCTGCTAATGTCTATGCCCTGGAAGGTGTAGCCACAAAGCCTGGCTGAAAAGCTGACCACCCTCTTGCTGCCCTCTTCCCCATCGCTGGCTGCCTGGATTGGCTTGTATTTTTATTCCACCACACAGTTACTTTCGGGATTCTGCTAAGACAGCTTATTTATAGATAGGCAGGGCTCAAAAAAGTAACTAACAGACTGAATATAACTCGTCTCTCTTCGGCATGCAACAGAAAAGAATTGTCGCTGGACACGACAGTCCGAGGGCTGTTTCACCACAGTTCCCTTCCAATAAATGTTCAGAAAACACTGCAGTGCTGGGCTCATTTGTGCTGCTGGTCCCACTGATGATCAGAAATGCACCAGAGGTTCTTGTCATAAGAATCAGCATTTGTGGCAGCAGAATTGTAGCCTGAATGGGAATCGAACCCTTCCGGTTAATGAATGCCCCACTAGGAAGGGAGTGTCAGGATTTAGACACTGCTTTAGACGTTGTTTTCCGAGGCTCCCTGTCTGGCTGTTTTGGTGGCTTTTGGGCAACCCAGGCGTATGCTGCTTTCCCTGGAGAGAGAGGGCTGCTCTTTGCAACGCCTCGGGCCAAATGGCAGAGGGTTTTCGGGATGCCCTGCGGAGTGCCGAGAGGGAAGCCGTTGGGAGTGGTTCAGCTTGGCTTCCCAAGCAGCTGCCTTCTCCCTTTGGCAGGAAGCCAGGAGAAAGCAGCAACAGCCAGACTCATCAGCGAAACTGTGGGAAGCGGGCTGACCGACGTGTGGCCTTCTGGATGCCTTTTGTGGAAGTACAGGCAGGAGTTTTAAATAATTGGAGCCAGCATAGATGCCTGCAAATCCTAGGGAGAGGGGAGAGACAGAGAGTGAGGGAGTGCGAGCACGCGAGGTCCTGATTCTAGTAAGTTCAGAAGCTTTGTATGCCAGTTTGATTTCAGTCGGCTTAGGTGTGCCTAGCTTTCTGTTCCAATGTGGCTGCTAAATTGGAGCACGTGCAGAAAACTGTGAGGTTTCAGGGTTGTTTCATGAAGGGCTTCCATTTGGAATGAAGGGCTTTCATTTCCTCTGTAACAGCTGCATCTGATGAGAGTCATCCTTCTCTGCAAGTCAAGCCAAGCCAAGACCTGACCCAGACATGATCTCACAGAGCATGTGAGAATGCGGGCTGCCTTTCAGGGGCTTGAGGAGCTGTCAGGAGCTTTCCCTGCAGTGCCCATGTTTGGGCCTCTGAAATTGTTGTAGGCTGGAGCTGAGCCTGGTCGGGTGGCATGATCGGGTCACCAGACCTTCTGGGATGGCGAAGGGTGGGGATCAGTGTGACCTAACCTTATGGGGTTGGAGCTAATCAGAACTTGGTGGAGATGGACTGTCTTCCTTGGCAATCTGCAGTGGTGCTTTTCACCAGCATATTCTTTTGTGGTATTGTGGCTAGGCTTGGGTTGTGGTACGTGGCTTTACTGGATGCCAGCCACTCTCTGCAGGGATGTCAGGCATTTTTTTGCCGATCTTTGATTCTTGTGGCCCGTGCTTTCTGGGTCTATATGAGGCTGTGGAAATTCTAGCCATTGGGGGCTATGAGTGCCAGCTTCACCGAGGTGTGTGTGTGTGTGTGTGTGTGTGTGTGTGTGTGTGTGTGAGAGAGAGAGAGAGAGAGAGAGAGAGAGAGAGAGAGAGAGAGAGAAAGAGCGGTGTTTTTGGGAGATCTAGAACCTAAGGTGTGTCTCGCTGAGTCAGACACAGTGTCCTGAGTCAGACACAGTTTTCTACTTCCTGTGTTTACCGAGGGCTACTCAGATATTTTGCAAAGCTTCTGAGTAAGCCTGCATCTGCATTCTGTAGACTGCTAGGCATATTTCATTCTATAATCTGCTCATGGATAGAATTAGGGTTTTAAAAAAATGTGGAATTTTGTTCCACTTCTGCTAATGGGCATTAGTGCAAGTCCACATTTGCAGCAGTGTGGACTTGTGGATTTTGCAGATTGATATTTCACTTTGGAATGAGTGGGATTTGTGCTAATTTTCTTTAGAGTTAATGTGTACCCCACTCAACTGAAAACCTGGCCCATATTCCATGGAATCTGGGTGACCCTGGAAAGTCTGTTCTGCTGAAGTATCTGTGGGTCAGGTTAGCAGCTATCTGAATTCTTTTGAGCCCCTTCTTAAAGGGGGCTCAAATCCCTTACATAAATGGGATATTTTTTTTAAACTGGAGTACAAAAAGAGGACTCAAAATTACAGCCATCTGAGTTGTCATAGTCTAGCTTAAATAAATGATTCTTGGGAAGTTTTTAAAAGAAGGAAAACGTGACAGGTTCCATAAATGTGGGGCAATAAAAGAAAAATCTTGGTGGCACAAAACAAAAGAGAAATTAGATTTAATAAGCAGCAGAGAGCCAGAAAAATAAATTAGGAGTTTTGATTTTTTTAAAATGAAGCAGAGGTTGATTTCGGGCATTTGAAGATGTCATCTCAAGATATATGAAAATGACACCCTTTGATATTACTCAACCCAAGAGTGAGGAAGCAAGAAATACCACCTCTAATTCTGGAGGTTCTGTATGGCTAATTACTGTAGGGAGGTGGCTTCTATTTGTTAATATAATTTTTTAAAGCAGAACTACATAAGTTAGTGTTCATGACCACTGTTGCTTACTTTGGATGGATCTCTCTCTTCCTCTCTCTGGGTGTGAGTTTGAGTATCTGGCTCAAGACTTGATTATACATGTACTGTAGCGAACGGAAAAGATGGCAGCACTTACAAAATCCAAGGCTCTGCTGCACTGCAAATCATGGATATTCCTTTCTTTATTTGGATTCAGAACCAGAGCCATAGGGATTTCTTGCTCATGGCAGGTTATCTTTTTGTGAAGGAAAGGTCAGTGTTGGCCTTGGACTGGCATCACTTGGGGATACTGGGAGCTGAAGTACCTGCTGCTTTCTGGGCCCTTTGTGATCTAGGGAGAAGTAGGGTGGCCAGTTGCATGTAACACACACACACACACACACACACACGCATGCACAAAAGGAGGGGAGGCTAAAAAGTGGTACCCCTTTGCACGAAATTCATATATGTTCCTTTATAACTCCATGTGCACATTTAGAAATAATGGCTGCTGTTGAAATACAAGACGTATCATGTAGGAATGTCCTGTGTGTTTGAACGGTCTGTCCCTTGGATGCTAATGGCTGATGGGCAACGTCATGACTACTGGTGTTCTCTCTTCTTATGGCTCTTTGCCTTTCAACTGGACAGCCCTTAAAACAGAGGACTGCCCTCTGCAAAGTAGGACACATCACCACCCCAGCTGGAGCACTTTGCTCCTGTTTTAGCCTCAGTGAGGCAGCTGGGCCAGGGCCCACAGGGCATTGGGGATGTTGGCATTCCCTGCTTCCCCCTGGGCTACCCCAGTTCTCATGGTCCTTGGGGAGGGAGGGATGTCTCCAGCTGCTGTGCAGAGCGCTGGGGGCAGCTTGGTCTGGACAGACACTGTTGGCCCAGGCGTGTTAGAGAAGACCTGCACCTGCTTCTAGACCTGGTACGTTGGAACCGGTCATCACCCTTTGGGATGGTCCTGGGGCTGCTCTGATGAACTCCAGCACGTTGGCATTTGCCATTGCACCACTGTTGGAGCCCCTTCCGTGGCGGTTGATGATGGTGCGCTCACACCGGGCCTTCTGTAGGGTAGAGAGTCTGGGGAACAGAAGCAGGTTGTGGAGGAGCTGCGACTGGTGTGAGGCTCCACAATCCTCCAGGAGTGGTGAAGTAATTCAGGGAAAAAATGCTAAGATTGTTTTCTCTCCGTATGGCTGAAGGTGCCTTTTTTTCTGGCTTGGCCTCCATTTGCCCTCTGCTATGAAGGCAAAAGCAAACCCACTTGTAGGAGACTTCAGGGATTCAAGTTTGTTATGAGAATTTTGAAGTGTGCTATTCAAAAGGCGCCATTTTGATACAAATGTATTTTTCTTAGTGATTTTTAGAGTTGCATTCGTGATTATTGTTACCAGAATGGATGGTCATATATTTGGTTGGAAAAGGTACATTGCCGAGTTTATAAATACTGTTTATAGGAGTGATCTTTGAGCACTGGGATTGCTCTAACAAGTTTCATCAGAGTAAAGAATTATATTACCAAGAATTTAAAAGAGAGAAAACACTCCCACTGAATGATTATCAGGGGAAGGATTGAATTCATGTCTGTCTATAAATAAGCAAATTAGGTCTGATGAGAAATAAACTCATTTAGACGAAGAGCTCTGTGAATCCAAAGGGGACCCCCATAGAGGGGCTGCCCATGTCTCTCTGGGTTCCCCTGCAAAGTTCAAGACTGGCTTAATTTAGCTGCAGCGGCTTTGGGGCTCCCATGCTGCCCAGTTGGCCGTGGTCATGCAAGCCTGGTGCCAAGGCTTGTTGAAGGCAGGCAACGGCATGGCCTGTTCCAGAGCCACTGCCCCTCCAATAAGCCATGTGGCCTGGGTCCACACGACAGAGGAGCCCGCACTGGCTGGAACAGCTGGGCAAATTCCACCACCATGGCTTCTTCCTCCTGCCCCTAGCTGCAAACCAGTTTCCCATGAATTCTGCTGCTCTGGAATGGCCTCTTCAGTCTGTCTCTGCTGGTGCTTTTCATGGTTTTGTGCCATATATGCTATATTCGTCTGTCACTCCCATCTGAAAGATGCAGCACAATTTCTCCAGGCTTGGAAGAGACCGTTGCAGGAGACTGTCTGTTGCAGCACTGCCCTCCTTCTAATCGAGAAGCCTGGCAAAACTCCTGGAGAAGCAAAGAGATTCAGACTCTCCTCATCACCTGGCCACATAGGTCCCTTTTGGGTGGGAGGCCAGAATGACTCTCCAAGCCTTCCTCCTGCTGCTTTGAATTCTAACTGTGCTTGGCCACTCCCAGCACAGGCGATGCTGGGGAATGCTTGGAGTTGGGTTTTAAGGTGTCTGGAGGATGAAGCCTTCTGGGGGAAACACCTGCTCCAGATGGCTCTGTCTGTGATGGGAGGACACTGGGGGCTGGCCTGCACCAGGTCAAGGCATTTGCTCAGGAGCATCTGCTGTGCCTCGCCATGTCTCTTAGGGGGAGACAGGTTTTTCTGCCATCCTGGACCTTTTAAAGAGGGGGGCCCAAGGACAGAAATGGTTTGCCCCTGAAGTGTGGCCAAAAGAGATCAATTCCTGCCAGATGTGCCCATTCGTGTGTCCACATCTGCGATAAAAAGGAGGAAGGTCAGGTGTGTGCACGCAGGTGTCTCAGGGCTGTTTAGACAGCCAGGTCTGTGATCCCATAGCTTGTTCCATGGGGCTGGCCTTTAAAACCACTGAGAGAGAGATCTCATGCATGACTCCCAGCATGCCACGAGGCTCGTGCTCAGCTCTGTTGTTCTGGATAGTTTATTCCTTAGCCCCAGGAATTAGGGAACAAGTGACCCCCCCTGCCCCATTCCATTTCTTTATTTTTCCTCAGATGTGTGTTACCTGAATTCTCCTCCTGGGTTTTCCGTTTGAGCAGGAGAACTTCTCAGATGGTTGCAACTTCTCACCGCTGTTGGTTCCTTCTGTAGATGTGCATCGGAGGCCCAGTTCAGACATAGCAGCATCCTGTGGATTATTTAAGCCATGGGTTGTTGGAACCATGCTGGAGTGAGGGTGCATGCTGCATCCAGACGGCTTCTGCTTTGTCTCTGGGTTGTTCCTCCCTCAACCACCCAGATCTCTTGGTCCAGATGTAACCGAGCATCACCCTGGGGGGAATATTCCTGGGTTGCTTTATATCCTGGAAACAAATTGAGATCAGCAAGTGGCCAGAAGGGAGTGTGCTCCTCTCTATCTCCCGCACAGCCCTGACTAATGCTGGGTTAACTGACCCATGGTTGGTCACGATGTATAAACTGGGTTGCTGCCTCCTCTTGCACGTGACATTGCCTAGTAATGCCCTGCAGAACACCCGGCCACAAACAGAGATGATCTTGAGATGACTGCCCAAAACTGCATAAAGCTGACTTGTTTTGTGGGGTTTTCCAGGCACATGTGTGCCCCAGTAATGCCAGAATTAGGGCGCATGCGTGTGCGTAGAAGAGAGAGTCACGAAGGCTGATCTCCAACACCAGCCGGGCTGCTTAGCTGCTCCTGATTGTCTTCTGAAGGGGCTCACCATGGTGTCTGGAAGGGAGTGAACTGTTACAGAAGGCCTGTGCTCAGTGCAGTGGGCAAACCTGGGGGTTGGGGTGGTGGGTGAAGAGTCCGGAAGCAAGACAAGCTGATTCAGAACGTTGCAAAACGGGCGATGTTCCGCTACGAGTCTGTGGAGCCATCTCTGCACAGCCTCACCCGAGGACTTGGGCTGGTCAGTTGGACGCCAGTGCTGAGGTGGGGCAAATGTAGTGTGTGCAGCTGAGCTTCGGATGCTGGTATTTTATATTTTCATGTGATGTAAACTGCCCTGAGAGCCATCCGTCTAAAGGAACAGTATAAAAATTCTTTAAATAAATGCAGAAACAAATGAAAGGGGGAGGAATGCGAGAAGCAGCTTTGTGGCGTTCTGCGCTGCTTTCAGCCACCCTCCTGTGCGCTGCTGTGTGCAGGGCAAAGGGCGTTCTGCAAGCACAGATGGGACTGGCTCGTGGTCTGTCCTGCCCAAGAGCCCAGAGGGTGGGCTTTGATGCATCTCACCACCTGCCCATGCTGAGAGGTGACCCTGGGGCTGTTGAAACGCAAAGCATGTGCTCCGCGGCGGAGCCACAGTCCTGGCCCACGGAGGAGCGCTTTGGGTGTGCCGCACAGCATCAGCTCCGGCGTTTGGAAGACCTGTCGGGCAAGAGACTCGCAGGGGGCTTCCCCCCTGGAGAGATGAGATGACCTTCTCACCAGCATCTCCCCCAGCTGCGTTTTGTTCCTCATCTGCTCCTCCTCCTCGCTTGTGCTAGGCAGAGAGCCGGGGAGCAAGGGCACTCTTCCTCTCTGTCATCACCATGGCCTGGCCCAGCGGGAGATACGAATGCCAAGCAAGCTGCATAGTGGTGAGGAAGAGAATTAACTCAGGGGGGCCCTTACCCATGAGACCCTGCTGGGGTGGGCCTTTGGCAGGTTCTAAGCCACGCCTTTCCCAGCTGCACTGTCCATCAGCCCCTGAATCTGCCTTTTCTGCAGGGGGCAAAAAGGTGCTGTGAAAGGGAGGTCTACTTCAGTGGGGGCTTTGGGGTGAAGGGCAAGGGCTGGAAGGCTTTGGACCAGCACTCAAATCCTCCTCATTTGTATCCTGCTGAAGACTCCTCGTCCCTCAGTAGCTGCTGCCACCACAAGCCAGAAGGGAGTCTGGAGGGAGAGGAAAGGAGGGAAAAAGGGCTGTTTTACCAGTCCTGCTGAAAGCTGCTTCAGTTGTTCTCTTCCCTCCTCATCCCTCTTTCCTTGCATGTGGTGTAGACACTAAGCCTGTGGGCAGGGACCATCATATTTAACTGACAGCATGTAAACCAGCTGGGAAGCTTGTGGGGGGGGGGGTTGGCGGAGCAAGAACATCACTGATGTTCTCCTGTATAGTCTGCTGGAAGTCATTGCCATGTTGTACTCCTTTAATTTCTTGATTGATGGTAAGCAGCAGAAGCCCACCTCCTCCTTTGGCTTCCATGCAGACCCTGCAAGGCTGGATTTCTTTCTGGCTACACA
This sequence comes from Varanus komodoensis, assembly GCF_004798865.1. NCBI lineage: Eukaryota > Metazoa > Chordata > Lepidosauria > Squamata > Varanidae > Varanus > Varanus komodoensis. The sequence continues at coordinate 7,208,628 of NW_025335548.1, forward strand.
TGGCCAGTATGAGCATGTACAGACAGGTGAGCAAGGGAAAAACTTGTGGACTACTGACTCGATTAGCAAGATTGCGCTGTCTGGTTGCCCTCCAGTTGGTGTGGCAAATTCATTTCTGTAGGCCAAGATGCCTACAGAAGTGCACGAAGCTTGTTTCAGTGCCTTCTGCACAGTTGGGGGGCCAAAGGGAATCATGCGCATCCTTCATTCTTTTGACGTGGGCAGGGTGTTGCTCACAGATAGAGCCATTTTCTGCTCTTAATTGTGGCTGGTCTTTCTCAGGAGCATGAAATGCCAAGGCTCATGCAAGTAAACATGTTCTATCCAAAGCAAATGACATAATGAAAAGGCATACAAGAAATATGACATTTCATAAGCACAATTGCCGGCACATTATGAGTGCAAACATTTGGTTTTATGAAGAGACTGATGAATATTTAAACATGCAAAATGACACTGTTACTAAATGTCTGTTTTTCATTATCTTACAATGAACATTTTCATTCCTAGGAATGTTAATAGCTGTCGGCAGAATGCAGTTGCTCCAGTGAAAAATGAGGGAAGGGGGGAGAGAGTAAGAGAGAGTGATGGGAAGAGATGAACTTGCGTCAAAACATTGATTTAGAGATAATGGCTTTTCCACTGGATGGGTCCTGTCTAGCTGGAGGTCCTTCCGATAATCTGGTCTCAGTTATGATTGGTATGATGATAGACCAAGGAAGGGAGCGGCATGGCGTGGAGGTGAGCCGAGGTTTGTGTCCTGGCCTAAGACTGAGCAGCAGCTTCCAAATGAGCGAGCAAACCCTGCTCAGATCTGGAGAGCTGCTGCCAGTCAGTGTTGCCAGCACTGGGCTAAGTGGGCACTTGGTCTGAGGCATGGAGTTCCTCTGCCCCCCAACTGGCTGTCTCACCACTCCAGCCTTCTCCAGCCCAGTGCCCTCTATGTGCTTTGGACTACAACTCCCAAGCAGCACAGCTGTAAAAGGGCTGTGCCCCTTCTTGTTTCGATCGGCCAGGCCAGTGGTGCCTCTGACGGGCTTCATGGGCTCATGTGGGATGCTCTCTGGGAAAAACCAGCCGTGTCTGGGCAGGCCAGGGGACATCGCCCTTTGGACTCTGTGGGGCCAAAAACACCCTGCAAAGCAGAACTTTGGGGACTGGAGATACTGAGAAAAGGCTTTCTGAATCAGGAGATGACTGGGTGCTGATGGAACATGCCAAATGTTACGACTGGGCAAAGGTTTTCCTTTCCCCCCCACTATGGCTGTGTGCTAAAAATTACCTCTAAAGGTAATTTTTAAGTGTCCTTCGCACATTTCCTTGTGCAGCTTTTCTCTAGAAGGTCCACATACCTCATTGCAAACGGCCATGTGCTTCAGCTGAGCAGTTTGGAAATGAGCCACCCTGCTGGGTCTTTTGTTTTACTTCTTCTGCCCCCACTTTTTCTTTGAGAGAGAGAGAGAGAGAGCGAGCGAGCGAGCGAGAGAGCGCCCATTCACCTCACATGCTTCATTATGCTATAAATTCTAACTAGAGGAATGGGGTGAGCAGAAGTTAATGCAGTGTTTAACTGGGCAGTGTGTTCAGCCACTGCCAGCTGTCCCCCTTTCTTGACTTCTCCTTGAGTCAGTCAGGGCCAAAGGAACTGTGGCTGGGAAAAGCTGCAATTGCAGGTTAAATTTATACAGCCCAGCCAATATCCACGGAACTTTACAGGATATGCAAGGAAAGAAGGGGCCTGTTCCAGATCAGGAGCTTGCAGTCTGAAAGTTTGGTGGAAGGGGAAGATGTCTGGATTTCTTAACTCGTGCATCCCTTCTATTGTAAGGAGAGGGTAGGACTAGAAAAGAGGACACCTGTGCCTATCCCAACAACCACAATGATATTTAGTATGGCTCTTCATGAAGTCCTGAAGGTCTTTTGGGGCTGGAGGGAAATCGAAATGGAACCCTATCAGTCTTTGACTGCTTTCTGACCCCCTACAGTGCCTGGCCGAAACAGGTTAGGGGTAGGGGTAGGGGTAGGGAAAACTAAGCCCACGTGTAGCTCAGAAATCTCTTAGTTGCTTCTGTGGCTGTGCAAAAACCCCCTGAACTTAAAACAAAGAAAGATGTGATTGACCAAGGGCTTCTGCTGAAAGGGACCTTGAGAAGACAGTGGAGGGAGAAACTGGGGGACAGCAGCTGTGGGACCCTTCCTTCCTTCCTTCCTTCCTTCCTTCCTTCCTTCCTTCCTTCCTTCCTTCCGAGAAGGAGTAGTAATCAGGAAGGTGTTATTATTTTTGACAGATTCACCCAGAGAAAGTCAGGCAAAAAGCATCAAATAGAGGTTGGATAATTATTTCCTTTTCTCTGATAAAATTCCTCCTTCAGGGTAGCATTTTCAGTGAAAATACTTCTTTGCGAGGTTGCTTGCATTGCTAAATAGAAAACCATCAGTTGCCTTTCTCTTGGATGATGGCAGTTTTTCGTTAAAGCTCAGTGTGTTTTACAAGTTGCACTAGAAGTAAAGAAAGCGCCACTAATTTCAGTGGACATTATTCTCAGGTAATGATGCATAGGATTGCAGTTTTGCCAATCCTATAAGTGAGCCATTCCGCTATGTACGGCTGCATCATGTAATGCCATGATTACTTCATTTATATACCACTCAATAGCCAAAGTTCTCTGGTTAACAATTAGTGTAAAAAGAAAAATGAAATCCCAAACAACAGGGAATGATGCAACAAAATCAATATTCAATTTAATACAGAATTTTAACAACGGTGTTTAAAAATCATTTAAGGAGATACATGTATTCAGTAAACTAGATAACCACAGACAAAAGCCCCCCAAATTCATTAATCTCATGAAATGCCTTGGCATAGAGAGAAGTCTTAACCAGGTGTCAGAAAGATAATGAACATAGCACTGGGGGTGGGGTGGGGGTGGCAGGGTGCATGTGCCACAGTTGAGGGGCCACTCCAGAGAAGGCCTCCCTCCTCGTTGCCACCAACTTGGAAGCGGCTGCCTGAGGCAGACCTCCTGCACGGATCTGTCTCTCTGCGTGCATGCAGTGTCGGGACAAACCCTTGATCTTCAACACTGCCCACTACTGCTTTTTTTGTAAAAAAAAAAAAAAAAAAGGTGCCAGAACTCATGTCGCTGCCGGCAGTAAGCACTCAAAGTGCGGCCACACACACCAATCCCAGGCCAAGCAGCGTCCCAAGCCAGGCGGCGGCCTCACTGTCAGCACAGAAGCAGCCCGCAGGCACTGTGTTAATGACGTTTGCTGCTGACCTGCTACACCGACAGGCGATTCAAAATCACTTCGTAAAATCCATTGGAAAAATGGTGCCGGAACGCCGTTCTGGTGCGTTCGATGACAACAAAAGCCCTGCCGCCCACACTGCAGCCTGGACCAGGTGGGGTTCCAAAACATGGGTGGACATGAGTGGAGCCTTGAAGACCCCCCTGTCCTTCTTGGCAGTGTGCATCAGCCTCACGGTTAGGTGAGGTGGAGAGAGGTGGCAGGGAGCCAAAGCCAGCCACATTCCGCCGGCCCTTTGCCCCTGCAGCCAGCGTGCTTCTGAAGCTCTCATGGCTAGTGTGTGTGTGAGAGAGAGAGAGCCGGCTGCATCAGCTCCTGCAGTGCAGCTGGGCTGCCTTGGGGGTCAGAGGCCCACCCAGAGCTCAGCAGGTGATGCTGGACTTGGGGCAGCTGGAAGAAAATCCGTTTTATTCCTGCAGGCCTGTTGGTGCTATGACTTAAGAGAGCTTGAAATGCGTCTTTCTAAAGAACACCCAGCGAAACATAGAAACAGAGGAGCCAGAAGGGGTCTTCTGGGCGATCTAGTCTGACCCCCGGCTCCAGCTGGCTCCACTCATGACATGCCCACCATGCACATGTCAGAGGATTTTTAATTTGGGATTGGCAAATATTCCAACATATCAAGAAGGCGGAAGCTGGTTCAAAGCTGGCAGACCGGGGGGGGGGGGGGGGGGGGGCAAGGAGAAGCTTCATGGACCCACATGGCCATCTCGAGCCTCCCCTGCCCTTGTGAGCCCACGAAGAGCACAACCGTCTGCCCGGCTGGCTGGGGAAAGCTGAGCCGTGCAGGACTTTTTTCCAGGCCGAATGGGCAAAGGGTTGTGCCACACGCCCTGGGCCCACCTCACCTGCCAGTTAAAATCGCCCCGGGGTGGGCCTTGCCGGTGCAGGGGGCTGGAACACCCGGTGAGCCCCGAAGGGCCTCCGCACCTCTCTTCCCACACGCAACGGGGCTTGGAAAGGCGAAGTGCCCCAGAGTGCTTGCGTTGGGTCTCTGGTTAAAATCTGGTCACAGATAACATGGGAAGAGAGATCCATCTGGGAGTCCCATCTGTCATTCTAATTGACTCATCAATTGCCATTACACAGGACTTCTCATGTTTTCTTTGGCTGACAACCCAATTTTCCACATCTGATGCCAACCCTTCGAACAAATGGCAGATATGATCGAGGAATCATCTCGTTTGATACATTAAACGCTCTGTCTGTCTTTGCACCTCTGCAGCATCTGTTCTGCCATCGTCGCTTTCCTTGATCACAGTGGAGCCTCCAACGACGCTTTGGTCCATTTTTTTCTTTTTAAATGCTTAGCATGGGCTGCTGCTATCTGCATGCCTTGCGAAGGAAACGAGCGACAGAGCAATCGGCTGGGAGGCACAGGAACTCCCTCTGCCACGGATGATCCTGAGAAACCAACTGCATTGAGTCTGAATAATCTTCCAGTGAAAAGGCAATCTGTGTGAACTGAGCACTGCACTAGGATTTTGTGGTGGTGTGGGACGCAGAAAAATAAACAGAAGACACTTTTCCTCAAAGCAAAACTGATTTTTGCAAGCATGCTAAATTCCCTGAAATAACAAATCCCCCCGCCCAAAAAACACACACCTCCGAACTAAAGCCCCTTTAAGGTGCTTTGATTGAGGAGTGTTGCCCTTGGGAAATCTGGGCTCAGTCTAAAATGGGAATGGGTCACGATCTACTGTGGACAGATTTCTTACAAAGAATAACAAATACTGCAAGAATTTAACTTCTTCCTCCCCATGTGTTATAGAATAGTGTCTTGATGTGCAGTGTCACCCTGTAGAGGTTTTGGGCATAGGCCTGGAGAGCTGGACCCATGTAAATAATAATGCGCTGGGTGTGGGGAACTGCTGCAGGACCTTGGAGAGCTCCCAGGAAACAGATACGTTGCTCTGAGAAAAGCTCGGTGGTGCTTCCTTACTCGCAGAGTAATCTCGATGACTGTCCACTGCCTAACTTAAGACAGGCTCAGATCTTAGCTGCTCAGAGTCCTGCCTTGCATTCCAGTACTCAGTGCATTGGGTCTAGATTTCATCTGACTCCGAGTAATTCTATGGAATCATTGAACATTGGAGCATGCTCTCGGTGAGCCTTGGAACATACCAAGTCAAAGCTTGGTCTGCCTAGCCCAGTAGTGTTCTCTCTGACTGGCAGCAGTGGATCCCCAGAGTTGCAGGGAGAATTCCTTCCCAGTCCTATGTGGAGATCAAGCCTGGACTTTTGCATGTGATTACATGCTCCACTACTGAGCCATGAGGACTCCCAAAAGACACAAACACAGGTACATAGGAGCATGCTCTAGGCCGAGTCATTGCTTTGGCTCATGAAATCCCAACAGGGCTATGCTGATTGGCAACAGTTCTTTAGGGCTCCAGGCCCTACCTGGAGATGTTGGTAGATCAAAGTTGGACTTTCCACATGCAAAGCCAGTGCTCTACTACTAACCCATGGATTTAGTTTGTCACAACTAGCTGGAATCCCACTGATAGCAATGGGCCTACTCTAAGCTTGACTCACGCTGGATCCATCCCAAGATGTGAAGCCTGAGGGGAGTGTGGGGGCCCGAGTTGCCCGGAGAAGGAGCAATGGACTGTGCTTGGTGTTCCCAGGGGCAGTTCTTTCTTTATCAGTTAAATGGTCTGTTTTTAGGGGGATGGGGGAGAAGGGCAGATTGGTGCTGTCATTAAAGATGGATGCCACTTGGGCAGACACAAAGGAGAGGGATGGAAACCTTGTGTGTCCCTTCCTGAGCAAGTACATACCTCCACATTTCTAGCATGGAAACAGCCACTTCTTTAAAAATGCTACTTTGCTCTCTATACCCTCTTCCTCTGCTAAGACATTCATAGCAATGTACACTGAAAACAGCACAATAATATAAGCAAGCCATTCACAGCATTGCAATTATTTAGGAGGGTTCAAAAGTTTGCTCTAATGGGAATGTTTTGGTTCTCTTAAATGCAAGCAGTGAAGGAGTCCTACGGGTCTCCCAGGGGAGTGAATTGCAGAGGCATGAATGCCCGTGTGTGTGTGTGTGTGTGTGTGTGTGTGTGTGTGTGTGTGTGAGATCTTTGGGCAGGATGATAAGGACAAAATGGTCCTTCAGGGGAGCTGTTTAGGCATGGGTAGGTCAGCGCCAGGATTTTGATGCACACATGGAAATGAAAGGGCAGCCAGGACAGCTGGTATGAAAAGAGGGTGAGAAGAACCTCCCTTGCATATTTCACCAGCTGCCTGTGGGACTCTGTACCAGCTGCAGTTTCCATGTGGCTCTTTGATGACAGCCCCACATCTTGAGTACTACAGTAGTCAAGGTGAGAGGAGGTAAGTCATGGTTCACCATAAAGACATCCAGCTGGGACATCTATCTTGTTGGCGCAAGATGCCTCCAGCCACAACAGTCGAAGAGCACTCCTGAAATTACAAACCTGAGTTTTCCGCAGAAGGGCAACACCGAATGGATGTCCAAACTGTAATTGTACTAATTAGAAGAATCTCTGTCCTACCCAGATATTGCTTTCAGTTTGTTGTCCTCGCCTGACATAAAACTTTGGTTTAAGATCTCTTAAAGTCTCCCTGGAATCATTAGAAAGGGAGAGATGGAATTAAGCATCATCAACATACTGGTGACTCTAGACCTTCATGCCTTATATTAGTAGGAAACCCAGTGGTGTCATGTAGATGTTGAAAAGCATGGGAGGTAGAACAGAACCCCGAGCAGCTCCACCAGCCAAAGATCATGAGTTGAACACATGCCTTCCACCTCTTGCTTCTGAAACATCCCTCCAGCAAGGGCTGACACCACAGTGAAGGACCTCCAGTGCTAAACTCAAAGAGAATTGATCCAGAAGCAAAAACTTACTCCATTTGAGAGGCCCAGCAGAATGTACAGGGACACATTGTCTTGTTTAATTCTCAGTGAAGGTCACCATTTCATTTCCATGACCAGTCTAGTAGTCAGGTTTACATGGATCTAGAAAACAGTTTAATCTAGGAAAATCTGGGATGCCACCAAACACTCCCAACATTTTGCCTTCCAAATAATTAATTGACACTTGGTTGGTAATGATTAAACACCACTGGGCTCATGGAAATCTTTTTGACTTCTACCTCCTCTTTGAGACCCAGTGGTACCAAACCTTGCTGGTGGCAGGAGCCATTGCCTAAATTCACTTGCCTGGCAGGTTTTATTAGCAAGGATGGTGTCAGGTCTACCTGTGAGAATTCTGCCCACGTCCTTGAAAGGCATCCACGCATTTGTACGGAGCGCAGGTGCAGAAGAAGAAATGGCAGAGGCATCAAAGTCAGAAAACAGACAAGAGATCTTATTGTGGTGCATCTTGCAAACAGGCCCTTGTAGTGGCAAGAATCCCTCCCCTCCCCGCTCCCAAGACTGCAAGCTATGGTGGCTGTTTGGCACTCCCAAACTCAGAGGCAGCGAGCACTGAGTACTGGAGGCTGGGAAACAGCCCCAAGAAATTATGATTGCCATGTGCAGCATTTGGTGGCCACTTCTGGATTAGGTGGGCCACCTTTGGCTGCCATCCAGCAGCACCGTCTTCTGCCCCACCAAATTTCTCCAGAGGAGGAGACGGTCTCCCCGGTTCATCACTGGTACAGCTCACCCTTGGTAGAGGCCTTTGCACTGCTTCCCTTTCTGTCTTTCAGTCACTTTTGCTTGCTTGCCCGTGAGTGGGTCGGTGTGTGTCCACCTCCAGGGAAGAGCCGCATTGAAGGCTGAACCAAAATCTGCCCTGCAGCTTCCTGATTGTGCTGTCTTCTCCTTCCTGCCTTGTTCACGGGGTGCTTTATAATGCATTTTGTAGGGTTTGGGTTTTGGAACATGAGAGATCACTGCTGAGCTCCGAGGCTGCCTGCCTCTCCAGAGTTGAAAAGGCCCCACTGGAAAAAGCACTCCATCATGCCCCCAGCTGGGCTCCATTTGACGATAAAGGCTTTACTGGGGGCTTTATTTGAAGGGAAGGGGCCAGTCCAGGACCTCCCCCTCCAGCCATGTACGTCAGCCCCCAAACTCACTTTCAACCATCTAGTGCCTGGAGGGGAAGGAAGGAGGCCGGAGCGCCCGCAAGGACTGGCACAAGGCAATGGCCCCGTCCTCTTCCCCAGCACCCCTGCCCTCTCCAGGGGGCCACCTTGAGCCATGAGGGGGCCAGGGAGGGGCTCAGCCCGCAGAGTCCCAGCTGCACAGTTGCGGGACTTTGGGATGCAACTCCAGACCCCCTGTTCCCTCCCTCCTGGGCAATGTGGGGAGGCCCTGCGATTGTGCTCTGAGGAGTTAAGGAGGGCACGGGCTGCTGCATGGCATCAGAGACTGGGCATTCGCACGCGTTGCTCAGCACCACTTTGCTCAGCACCTCCCAAGTAAGGGAAACACAGGCCAAGAGGAATCCTCCGAAATTCCTTCACCTTTCCAGTGCTTTTTCAGAGCCATCCCCTTTCCATCACGTTGTGTAAGAGTGAGAGAAAACACATGGGAGAAAGGGTTTAAACCCCAGTACGATACCTGATTAATGAAGTGGCAGCTGAAGGACAAATGTCACTCTTGACATTTTGTCAACCCTATTTATAGCCAGGGCAAGGCCCATTCCCCCCACGCCCGGCCCCATCCTCAAAATGAAGCTTTATCGGGCTGAAAAATTTCAGCAGAGAAACACAAGTATGATCTTCCTTCCCTCCCAAAAGTCTTACAGCACCTGAGGCTTCCAAAGACATTTGTTGTAAGCTGCATGTCTCTATTTGCCGAGTGTTCCCTTGTGGATTGTCCCCTTTCAGCAGTCAGTGCGGAGTGGAGGACTTCTCCACAGCTGAGCAAGTGAGACGCAGAAGGGTGCTGCAGCTGGAGGAATCGTGCCCGCCCCAAGCTGGCTGCCTTACTCGGGTCCATCGCAGTGCTTCGCATTGGCAAGAGGAGGGCGGCACGGCGGTGAATTCAGTGTGCCAGAGGCTGCTCCTCTTTGAAGGATGTGCGTGTCAGGCTGGTTTTTTGTCCGCTGGCTCCCATTTAGCATGTTCGTCCCCAAGTTCAAAGCAGCATCACCCCAGCGCCCCTGCTCGGGACGTTTTCTGCCCTTTGACCTCTGTGTTGACTCAGGCCTCCTCCCTGTTGAGGTCAACATCAAAATAGAGATGTATGACTCTCCCACTGACCATGGCTCTGACTCCAGAGATCAAGGACTTTGAGGCCCATTTGTTTCCCCATCTGTCAGGCAGCATTTGAACCTCTCTTGCTCTTCTATTCATTCGGACAAGTGTGAAAACGGGGAGGGCTTTTTTCTGCTTTCTGTCAGGGTTTTCGTCCTTTTAAAGCATTTTGCTCGACGCTCCGATCAAGAGACCTTGATGGCACCATGAACAGATCAAAAGCCACCCGCGGGTCTCCTCTGAAAGTTTTATTTTGGCCAGAGAGGATGTTTTGGTTTGGGGTGGGTGCTCGGGTGGGTTGGAGGAGCTTGGATGTGGTTCCACGCTTTTCCTCGGGAATCAGTCCAGGCAGTTGAATAATGATGGTTGGCTTCACAAAAGGAGCTCTCTGGGGCACTCGGTGACCCAAAGTGACCATCCAGTCCTGCTTTATCAGGAGGCAATGCGGCTCTTGCACTAGGAAATGGGGAGCCATTTCCCCTTGCAGGCCAGCTCCCTCTGCTCTGGTTTCTCCAGGCCAGAAGAAGCAAGTTCAGGAAGCAGGGGGGACGTGGTCTGACTGGAGGGCCGGTAAGGGACATGCTCAGGCCCGGATCCATGAAGCCCGAGTGGCAGGCCAGTCTAGGTGGAGAAAAATCCCTGGCTTCAGGCCCATGCGACCGAAAAGGGCAGGCACTTGCATATGCTAATTTATAGATGCTGTGATGGCTCTGTCCTTGGGAGTCTTTAAAGGACCCTGTCTGCTAAGCCCCCTTCGTGAAAAGGGAGGTTTGGGCAGGGGATAGGAAGGCGTTTCATTTGGGGAAAACCCTCAGGCAGAGAGATTCGAAGGGGAGGTGGCAGCAGGAGCTGAGGTGCTTGTGGGCAAAAGGCTGCCGATTTGGGGCATCGGATGCAACAGAGACTGTCAGGATACCTTTGTGGAAGGTATCCAGGTGCCCACTGATATCAGGTTGGCGGGGCAGAGGGCCTCTCAGGGTCTGGAGCTCCAAACAAAAGACATGGCACTCCAGCCCTCGTGGGCCGCTTCATTGCTCCGCTTCCAGTGAGGGAGGTGGGCCAAACTCCCTCGGATCATGAGATCCCCCTGGTGGGAGGATGGTGTGACCTTGTGCTCGGCTAACGACAGTCCATGGGTTGAGCAACCCATGGGCTGCCACGGAAGAATGGCAAGGCAGACATGCTGCCTGGAGCCAGCCCATGCTTCTCCCCTTCAGCAGCCCCCTGTCGGTTTCTCCACAGGCTGCCTCCAAATGGAGAGCAAGGCTGAATGGCTTGGCCTGCCCTTCTGAGCCTGGAGTTTTGAAGGAGGCACATGGAAGAGAAAGCAAGGCTGGCTGATTGGGCTACTGGGTGCGGATGTCACGACGGCCCATGATTTCTGCAGTGAGAATGTCCTTTTCCATCTCCCTTTTTTTAAAGTAAAGGGGGGCTGACATTTTGAAGGGTTTTTTCCAAGAGGAAAAATACATGCATGTATTTGACTTTGTGTTCCCTGCTCTTCAGGAGAAGGAAGAGACTTTGGATTCCAGGCATACATTTGGAAAGTTGTTATAAAAATACAGAAGAGGCAGTGCTGGGTAGCAAAGGGGTATATTGTGAAGTGGGGGCACTCAAGCCAGAGGAGAGCCCCCACATTCAGGCATCTGTGTCAACAAAACCAAGGGGTAGAGATAAGCCCAGGCTGCTCACTGGGCCACTGGAGAGCAGAATGCTTCAAGCTATCCTGGCGGCAATTGATACACACACATACAGGCACAGAGGGAGGGTGGCTGGAAAAAGGGATTTCTGCCCATCTCCTGTGCGAGTTGCAGCTAAGCTCAGATGGAACAGGAGGTTCTGAGAGGGGTGGCAGAAGCCTGTGCCGTTCCTGCTGGTCAAAGAGTGCCACCACTGTTTCTCTGCCATCTCCAACTCCACTAGACCACTGGTTATCCCCCAGATATCCCACAGATCACTTGATGTATAAGTTTGTCTTCTGTGGAAGCTGGAAGGCAACTTTTCTTGGTGCTTAAGGCAACAATAAATGGAAACACATTGCCCTTTTAAAGTTCGGATGTTTTTCCGTTTCAAACGAAACAAAACCCCTTTCTCCACGTTTGGTGAGGCCAAACCCTTATGTCCTTGCACTGCATACTTGGTTCTTTGGATCGGAGAGCAGTGGTCCTCCATCTCTCAACCCCACCCAGAAGAAAGAGGGAAAGAAGTCTTAGCTGTAGACAGTTTTCATAAAATTTTGCACGTACAGCCTCTGTTTTGAAATTCCCTAACTCGAACCACACGGAGATGTGTCGATCTTTAAACTATGAATGTTTACACATGGTTTTCATTAGACCCACATAAAACTGAAGTATACTACAGCAGACTTTGGTGATAAAACCAAGTGATGCAGAGATTAAAATTTATTCTGAGGTCTGGAGAAGGATGGCTTCACTTTTTGAGCTCTTCAGATGAAGCCTCTCCTTCCATGGAATGGAAAGGAGGTGAAGCGCAGGAGGTGAGGTGCCGAATGGAAAACCCTTTGCCACTTGGAGACCAGAGAGTCACACCACTTGTTGCTGCCACATTTGGAGAAGACAGAAAGCAAATGCAGCTATGCATCTTTACCATGCTTGTTTTTTGTGTATTATATTTGCAGCATGCGCTTCTTCCTCGCAAGGAGTCTAAAGTGACTTACATAAACGTCCTCCTCCTCTCTGTGTTCTCCTTGTAAGAAAGTTCTGAGGTAGAGTAGAGCGAGGGTCAAGGAATGGCCCAAATTCACGCCATGAGTTCCGTGGCTAAGTGGGGACTAGTTCCCAGATCTCCTGAGTCCCAGTCCAACACTCGAACCACTAGGCCAAAGCAACTTGGAGGTTAGGGGTGGCATGGCATGGCATGGACCAGCACTTACACTCTACCTAACTCATCACAGCATGGTGCAAAGCCATTTGCACACTCAGTGTTAGAGCACTGAGCAAATTTGCACCAATGTGGGCACAAACCAAGCAACAACAAAAAGGTGCTGAGCTCCTTAATCAAAATACATTGCACTGCATCTCATCCTTAGTGGAATTTTTGTGTGGAAGGACAAAACGTCGAAGAAGCATTCCGAGGAAACAGATGGGCTATAAGGTGTAGGTAGGGACCATTCACTGTGCCTGCTCCCAGGTAGGCTTGGAGGATGGCGATCGGGGACAGGGCCTTCTCCATGGTGGCCTCCGATCATGCAACACCCTTCCCAGTGAGGGCAGCCTGACACCAACACTGCCGTGTTTCTGGCCTCCTCTAGTCCCAGGCCTTTGACAACATGTGATAAGATTATTTTGATGGGCCCAGGGATTTTTTTTATCGTTGATTGTGCAAAATTGTCTACTACTCTTATGTGCACAGGGTTTTATACTGGATTATTATGTTGCACTTTGGGGGTGTTTTTCTCGGTAAGCTGTCCAGAGAGCTTTGTTCTGTGAGTGATGATGTAATGGATGGCATGAGGGAGGCATCGCCTGCATGCCTGTAAAATTCCACAAATGGGACAAGGTGGTTGCTCATTAGGCTGGATCCCATAAAGTGCCATCCTGTGCATGGGTGAGTCTTGCTGCTTGGGGGAAAACAAGATCATAGAAGAGTAGAGTTGGAAGGGGCCAGGAAGGCCACAGGGTCCAACCCCCTGTGGGTGCAGGGCACCCATTAACACCATTCCCATTTTAAAGCCAAATTAGCAAATTCCCTGCCTTCCTTCACGTGTCTCGAGCTCTTTCAGCCAGGACGCACCTCTCTGTGTCGCCCTAACCTGGTCCCAGCTTCTTGCTTGGAGATGCCCTTCCAGGATATGCCATTTTTTCCATATTAATAGTGCACCCCAAAGTAAATTAATTACCAATTAACCACTTCTATTTTAAAGTGTCATATCTGAGCTTTGCTCTCTAGCCTAGAATAAAGGGATCAGTGTTTCATCAGATATTTATCTCACATAAAGTGATGGGGTCCACCACTAAGAAGCCCCCCCCCCCCATGTTGCTTCCTTCTGAGCCTCCCTGAGCACTGGCATTATGGGAAAGGCTCCAGATGTTGACCGTGGCATCTGGATAGACTGCAGCTGGGAGAGCCCCCTTTGTTTTACAGAATACTGTTCTCAGCAGCTGCACAGGCTGAGACCTTGTTTTCTGATGTGGATTAGCACAGCTGCCTCCAGTCCTCGGACTCAGCCAGTGGGGGCTGATAGGATGAGTGCCATCCCTTCAGCATCTGCCACCACCCCACTGGGCCAGGCCGGTCTCTGTCCCCTCGGATGAGAAGTCCCAGTGGAACAGATGATCGCTGCTCAGCGAGGAAAGGGTATGATGCAGCCGCTCTTCAAACTGCCAAGATCAGGCATGCAATGGTGGGGTACATTTAGCTTCGGTTACTTGCATACGTGCACACATATTTCCTTTTTAACCCAGCCCGATTGCAAGAAATTGCACCCTGAAATTGACACATTATATTCTTTAGGCATAAACTGACCTTAGATAATTTGGAGACATTACACTGGCGCAGAGGTGGCAGCTGATGGGAGACTGGAGTAATAGAACACTGAAGCATTTTTCCAAAGCAATTTTTGCCTGCTAAAATATGGCCATTTGCAAACTTGACAGCCAAATACAAATGGGATCTTGCGACAATAAAACCATCAGAAGCTGCATGCTCATCTTTTGCTTGGTAAAATGGTCTTGAAAACATTTCCTGAAAAGACAGCCATTTAGAATAATCTGTACAGGGGTACCCACGTTCTGCTTTCCTCTATCCTTTCGGCTCTGTTGTATCTTAAGTGCCACAACATACACTCAATATCATCCGAAGTGCTTTTCTCACTTTTGTTTCTTAAAGTATGCTACAGGCAATATGAGAAACCTTGCAAGAAATCAGGTACTGCATCCAAGCAGAGCACTCTGCCAAATCCTGGCTTTTCTGTCAGTAAATCATCATAATATAACTGAAAAGAAGTATGGAAAAGCAAAAGCAGGCTGCACAATCAGACTCGTTTCAAAAACTGGAGGACTTAAAATATACCTGTATGAAGTGGTGTAATTTTTAATTTTTTAAAAAAATACCTAAAGGACTATTAGGCTGCTTGTAGGCATGTGATGGATAAAACACAACTCCAATAACAGCATTGAGAATGAAGACTTAAGCAACAGAATAGCAAATGGAAGGTGATCAACACAGGGACATAACAAATAGCATCCACTGGTACCCACTTTGGTGTGCAGGCGGTCAGTCTGATCAGTCACTAAGTCAACCAGCTGCAGTTTAATTGATGGACTGGTATGCCAGTGATGCCCAAAGCAGGGTGATGTTGGAGACGTGTGAGAGACCCAGTTGTGTTGCTCTTTTAAATTATTCAGCTTCTGCTGTGTTTTGAGGCAAGGGTCGGAAAAGGCATGGCATTTGACCTTTTCCAGCTAACAAGGAGCAGTTCCTTGGCTTACTCAATTGTAAGTTATCCCATCCTTCATTCAATGCATTTCCTTTCCCTTGCCTTCTCCCAAATGCCCACTTGTAGGGTTTGGTAAAGAGGCTGATTAATTGGGTAAAATGCTCGAGAAGAGCCACTTGAAAAGGCCTGAATAACTCAGCAGCCCTAGTTTTAACAGAGACCTGATTCGCTGGGTTTTAGGCAGTCCAGGAAAGGCAGATCATGCATGCTTCCAGCTCCCAGTGTCCCAAAGCCCTGAAGTCCCATACACGAAGCTCACTGATGGCACTTCCACAAGTGCAGCTTCCTCTGCGGCTTGCAACCACACAGAAACCGTCTTTGCGGTGTTTCCAGATTGGTTCCTTCAAGTGCTCCTTGACCATCTGGCACCAGAGTTTTATTGAATTGGCATCGAATACAGTGGACCCGAGCGATTAAAAGTACACTCCGATGACAAAGACAATCTTTCTGGTGCTGGACTTTGTCTGAGAATGCAAGCATGCAACGCACAATGCTTCAGGAGGAGGAAGAGGAGGAGATGACAGCTGTGCCAAGATAATCAGATTCCATCAAGACGATGCGGCTGCAGGGATCTGATGGGTCATCCATACATCTTTTCACTGAGCACGGAGCCACTCCTGCTGCTGGAATTCACCGGCTTGATCCACTTCAGTAAGCGTTTTCCAGGCTTGCTTCATGACCATTAATGCTGAGTAAAAGAACAGGATGGCCATTGGCGATAACTCGGTGGTTATGTCATTTCCAATTTGACGTTCCGCAGGTCTTGCCGAGTCACGCAGAGTTCACCGTCCGTGCAATTCATTCCGGTGCCGTGTGGCTGACTGAACCTTTCCATCAGCATTAGCGGTGGGGTGAGGGGCAGGAGAGGCTGGCTGCAGGAGGTGGAACGGATGGCGTCGCGGCAACCCAGGTGTGAAGAAGCAGGACGGATAAATAAGAAGCAGAGATTAAATGGAAATGGAGGGGCATGAGCTAAATCCTCAGCTTGGTGGAAGAGGACAGATGCCAACACGTACGGCACTGCTAAGTTTAGATGACTCTCTCTCTCTCTCTCTCTCTCTCTCTCTCTCTCTCTCTCTCTCTCGGATCTTGGTGCCAAAAATGGATGAGTCATTCAAACTTATTCTGGATCTAGGGTTTACTATTCCATCCTGAGCACTGAGTCAGGCTGCATCAACTCTTTCAAGCCAAAGGTGGCTTACCAACCAAGATTAATCACGCACCAAGTGTTTGTTCTGTTTCTGATACCTGATTGGAGCTTCAAGAGAAAAAGAAAGTGCCCACTTTTCTCAGGAATGGCCCTCTTTTTGGGGTTCTATCTCTTATAAATTGCTGTCATCTTCAGTTACTCCCCCACCAAGCCTTTAGATTGCAACATGTTTTACTACTGACCGCTAGTGTAGTGTTAAGTCATGACCACCATTGGGATTGCCAGATTCCATCAACTGCATTCCATCTGGACTTGGCAGGACATCAGCAATCTTTTGTTCTGCTATCCACCCATTGATGGCATCAGACAGTTTTGTATGGGAAGTTTGCTTACAAATGCACACTTGTATCAACATACATCAGCACAAGTGTGTATTAGCCCAGACACACATTCATGGAAGTGCACATCCACAAACAAGTGAAATGGAACATATCCACTTCCCCGCTCTACAAAAGAAAGTAAGACAAGACAGGCTGCACGTCTTGGCAACCTGCACAACTTGGAAAAAGGCTGTTCATGATGGGATGTGCATTTCTTTATTTATTTGTAGGCTGCCCACCAATCTGAGCATCCTTGCTCATCAAAAAATGCCAGTGCGACATTTCTGTGAGTCCTGCCTCTACCATGCCGCTGCTGTTTACCCCAAGCAGTGCAACTCACTGCATGGAAGGTGAGGTTTGCTATGCTCATTCTGCTAAGTTGGGTCCCAGATTTCCACCCCAATGACTCTGGTGGTTGCTGTCTTCTTCTTGTCTTTTTCAGTAGGCATCTTAAGCACCTTCTTGTTGTTCTTATGTGCCAGCAAGTAGGGTGATCCCATGAGTGTGCACCTTCCAAATATCCCGTGCTTGACAATTCTTCTCATCCCTTGCAATCTCAGGGTGATGGCTTCCCTTATGGAATTGCTCTGTTTCATACTTGGTTTTCCAAGCTGAAATGTATGGCTGTGAGAGTTGGGCCATAAGGAAGGCCGAGCGCCAAAGAATGGATGCTTTTGAGTATTAGAGAAGACTCCTGAGAGTCTCTTGGATGCCAAGAGGTTAAATCTGTCAATCCTAAAGGAAATCAACTCAAACTGCTGTTTAGAAAGGTACTAAGGCTGAAGCTCAAGTACTTTAGCTACTTAATGAGAAGGAACAACTCACTGGGAATGATTGAGGGCAAGAGGAGAAGGGGATGGCAGAGGTTGAGGTGGCTGGATGGGGTCACTGGAGAGGTGGGTGTGGGCTTGGGTGCACTTCAGGGGATGGTGGGGGACAGGAGAGCCTGGAAGAATGCTGTCCATGGGGTCACGAGGAGTTGGACACAACTTTGTGACTGAACAACAACAACAACAACATTTGGTTATCCTCTTCTGCTGGTGACCTTCCTGGCATGGTTGTTTTCTCCAGTGTGTCTCACCTTCTTCTGATATGTCTGAAGTATGGCAGGCTCAGTTTCAGCAGTTTCTTGGCAGGTTCTTGCTTGAGCAAGAGAGCTGTGGATTGCTGAACAGTGGATCTTCATGGCATGGTTCCCTGGCCCAACTTTCTGCACACACGCATCAATTCTATCAACACCCATAGAGCTTCAGGTAGCCTCAGCCTTGATTCCAATGCTTGAAGGGTCCATCCAGATGTGAGATGTCTCCACCCTAAGATCTTATGCTTGAATAAATAGAATCCCTTAAGATTTTGTTCCTGTTTTAAACAGAATGTTCTGTTCCTTTTTAGTATTGCAATAATTGGAAAAACTTGCATTTTTATTTTGGAATGTTTGTGTTTTGGGAAATGCATTTTATTTATTTATTTGGAACTTTATAAAAAAGGGGGAAATTTGGCTCAAGACATAGGTGGGGGATATTCAAAGTAACCCTATTTCAGGATGTTTAACTTGTTTGCAAATGCTAAAGTAATGCATACCAGACAGAACCATGGGAGAGTGAGAGAACTGTAAGACCGTGTATGTTCGTGTCTTTGTGTGTGCATGTGTGCAGCACAAGTGGCCATGTAGTTTGGCATCTGCGTTGAGCTAAAACTAAACTTTCTGTTTAGGGAACATACATTTATATTTCCCTTCCATTGGGGATTTTACAACCTACCTGCCAAAGACCAAAGATCCTAATAGTGGGGATAAATTCCTAGCTCAGAGATCCTCAGCTGTGACATTAGGACCCTTTCTTGCAGTCTTCCCCTGACCTGGTTCCCTCCAGATTTGCTGATGTTTTGTACCTCCACTTTGTATTTTAATTTCCATCAGCTCCAGCTTCCTTGACCAGTGTCCCCTTCCTTGACCAGTGTCCCGAAATGCTGAGACTTGTCACCTAAAACCTCTGGGGTGCCCAAGCTTGGGAAAGACTGTTCTCTTAGGTTTCAGTCTGGCTCAAGCAGGGCTGCCACAGTGACACATCTCGGCTATAACCTCAAGGAGAGAGTCCCCAAATGCAGGCTTGGCCTACGGCTATTGCAGGTGTTAAAAGGGGTCGGTAGAAGCCGCAGCCAGCTGCCTTGGAAATCTGACTTCTGCACCCAGAAGCCATCTGGAGTGAAAAGAACGGAGCCTTCATGCAGAGGTGTGGATAACCTTGTTGTAAGCCGCCCTGAGGCTTCGGTGAATGGGGCGGCATAAACATGTTTTAATAAATAAATAATAAATAAATAAATAAATAAATAAATAACAAAAAGTGCTCACTGTGAGAGCCTCTGAATTTGGGAAGGTGGTACCCCCCTTTTTTATAGGTAAGGACAATGGAACAGGTTGTCCTTTGTAAGAATACCCCCCCACTGCACATGCCCTGCTTTCCATCCTCTCACATGTGAGCTCCCTCTGTGCAGAGTAATATCTGCTCACAAACTCTCTGGAGGCCTCTTGTCTTCTTCACAAATGTGAATTGCGATCATTCATGTTAATAGGACTTACATGTGTACTGGGAGGGGAGACACAGTTCTTCGCGGCATCTTGGGAATGTGTGTTAATGTATCCATGACATGTAATTATTTGGGCAAACCAAAATGGCGGGTGATGTCTCTGTTAAATGGCATTTATGATCAGGGCTGTATTGACGAGGGGCTCAATTGCTGCTTTGCTTCTTCCAAGTAGTCCCCGTTTTCCTAGGGAAAAAAATTAGGGCAGCTAACAAAGTTCAACGAACATATGGCCTAAGAATAGTCATTGTTGGGACAACTATCATTACAGGAAGATCAGGACGCCTGGAAGAATTGCTCTGCAAGAAGCAGGCAAGCAAAGATAGCCCTGGTAATCTCCCTGGAAGGAGGTTCCAAACACTTGGCACTACTCAGCAGTACTACTGAAAAAGGGCTTCTCTTGTGTCCCCAGACCAGCTTTCCCTGTTCTCATGCTCTCCAGAAGTGTTGGACTATAATGACCCATTATCCCCAGTCAGCATCAGCCATGCTAGCTGGAAGCAGTGGGTGTTGTTGTCCAACCCGATCTTTCATGCACAGAGGTATTCATAAGAGAGAAAGTAATTTTTAAGGTATCCTGGCTCTCTAGAATAAGGGCTTTATGGGGCAAGAAGGGGTTTGAACTGAACTTGGAAAGAAACCTTAGGTATTTCAGGTATTGCACTGACCATAACATCCATGACCTGCTGACCTCCCGTGGGCAAAAAGGCGTCTTCTGAGTGTGATCCAGCAGGAAGCTCTTGGCCCCAAGCAGCCCCATCTCAAGACAGAAGGGGAAGGGCACCCTTCTCCTTCCTTTTCTCATTTTATTTCCCCAAATTGTTAAGGTTTGATTGCCATTTTAATATGAGGTTTATCGCTAGAAATTAATTAGGATGCTGCGTTTTATTTTGTCTCATTCTGCTTTACTGTCAAATGGACCTCGGTAGTGGATGGTATTAAAGTTATAAATAAATAAATAAATTTGTTCTCCTTATCAGAATGACAATAATCCTCTTGACCAGCCTTGCCTTGTCTGTGATGGTGATGGTGACGATCTGGTAGCCAAAACAAAAGGGAGAGATTAGCAACAAATGAGGACTGATGGGAGAGGAAATGGCTTATCAGGAAGGTGTTAAGGCAGGATTCCACTTCTAAACAAAAGAACTTATTGCTCTGTTCCTGAATCCCTCTCTAGTGTGTGTCCATTTATATCAGACCTTCCTGAAGAATGTTGCTTTTCAAGTGGGTAGCTTCTTTCTCCAGTCTTTTGCCTTCAGGACTGGAAGGCAAATGCCAACTCTGGGTGTATTCCAGGTTACTCTAGTTGGAGGATGGCTTTTCTAGGGTGCAGAACGCTGTGGAAGATGGTGGAGCCGTGGGTGGCGGGATTGCCTGACACTTGACCCCGCGGCCAGGCTAGACTTTCCCTGGATGCACGTCCCTTAATTGCAGGTGATGCTGCCGGGGAGGAGACCTGACTTGGAACATGGCACGGGAGAACAAAAGCAGGGCGCTTCCGTTTGCAGCCCACTTGGAGCGCGCTTGTGGGGCCACGAGACTACAAAGCCCTGCTTGGCTTGTAATGCCTGGATGGTCCAGGACAGGACAGCCCAGAGATCCCCAGGGGAGGGAAGCGATAAGGGACCCTCTGAAGGAGGTGTGGCTCAGTGGGAGAGGACTCGATCTGCGTCGCGCAAAGTGCCAGGCTGACTCTTGGCCTCTCCATGCGGGGAAAGGAACGATTTGATGCTGGCCTAGCTGGTCCCTATTCTGCTTCTCCCCAGCTGTATTCCAAACAAGAGTCTCCCCCTACGCATGCCATGAAGGGAAAATAAGCAGTAAGTCCCTAAGCCAGAAACATTAGAATTGCAATGGGATACATCAGCCCTATCGCATCCTTATAAATGTGAATGCGTATGCAGGTATGAAAGCCACTTTGTCAGTCAACATCCTTACTAGAACCAGGGGAAATGTTACAAAGTTGGAAACAAGCTTTGGAATTCTTCTGAGTTCTTGAAGCTGGATGTTAAGAAAAAAACAAAACCAGGGAGAGGGAGAGAAAGGTGAAGTATGTCGTTGAATCCCATGATTTAGGCAGCAAGCAATACATTCTGTGCAACTCTGTGGGACATATTTCTGAGTAGAGGTAGATAAGATTGCTTGTAGCAACTACTCCATTTAAAAAAAAAACCAAACAAAAAAACATACCCTTTAATGCAGAAAAACAGGCTGTCTGAATCTAAGTCTTTCTGGGATTGATAGCTAACTTTTCACCATCATTAGTTAAAATTAGAGTTTTCTCCTTTTTCACCTGTGGAAATTCTTGGATGTTTTTCTTCCATGCACACACTATTTACAATGCATTCCCCCTTTTCCATTACCCCTCAGCTCAAGGAACATGCAGTCAAGTGTAAGAACCATGCCAGTCTCCTTAGTTGCGTTTTACAGTTAAGTTTTAAAATCTGAATATTCAAACATTCCTTCATATTTCAAACAGCTGCCTCAGAGACTGTAGTTGTATTTTCTTTTCTTTTTTTTCCCGGGGGTGGGGGGGAGGTAATATATGCATTAAAAAACCCTTTTATAGTTTGCAGATGGGATTCTCTGTCATTTGGAAAGATGTTTATGATTTTTAAAATATTCAGTTGTAGTTTTTAAAGCAGATCACATTTAGTTTTTTAAAACATTTCACATGTAATTTTTAAAAGAGTTCACATGTTGTTTTTAAGACAGTTCTAAGGACAATGGAAAACAGCGAATTGCCTACAAGAAGGTGTTTTCACAACATGAAGTGACTTGATTCCTGACAAGCTCTGATGGAGCTTATCTGAAATAAAAAGCAAGAGGGGAAATGATAGCAGCCCCTTTAACCTGATGTACTAACCCCGCATTACATCTCAGTTCACATAGCGCATGGATCAGAACTTACCACTGTGCCATAGAAATTGCATGTAGGGTGGCCACAAATCCTCCTTACAAAGGGCAGTCCCTTATTTGCCATGGTTTGTATTTGAAGCGCTGTTGATCTTAAAGATAACCCATTTCAGCCTGCATGCAGCCAGAGGAGCTGTTAGGTATATACAGAGCGTTGTTGCCACGCAGACAGAACTTCTGTGCAGACCTGGGGTCTCTCTGATGCCATTCATTTGGAGATCAAAGCTCAAGGCTGGCATATTATGCAGCCTCATGTGTCTTGCTCATTAATACAGTCCTTGACTTCCACCCAGTTGTGTGCTCATGGTTTCGGAATCCTACAAAACAAACAAACAAACAAACAAAAATTGCCTCTTGCCAAAACACCAGTTAGCACCTGGACAGCAGAAGGAAGATGCAGACCTTTTAAATTATAATTATTTGTAAATTTGCACAAACACCTATGAATCAGTATATTGCAGTAAGTAATGCAAGCCTCTTTTGTTGTGATGCTTTTTCTCCTTTTTGGGGACTCCTAAGTGACCATGCGGGCCACTCTGGATGATGCACTCATGCTCACTAGAACCCGGCTTCTGGCACATCCACCCCTTGCTTTGGCCTGAGTTGCAGCCTGCAAACACAGGAAGCCTCGGAGGCCCAACAGGTGCAGCTGTCTGGTATACAGCCCGGGGCTGGCCTTGAGATTGGGAACATTTGTTGGGTGGCCTCCTGCTGAACTCCTCTTGGCTTTGGCAGGAGAAGGACCGAGCCGGTGGGGGACCTAACTGCTTTATTGGCCTGTCCCAATTTTAGTGTTTTACGATTCAGTTAGATTTCATGCAGAGTTGGGCCTGACACCACGAGAAGTTCAGAGTGGTTCTGTTCTCCCAGCCAGAGCAAAAGTAGCACAAACGGTGTTTCAGAAATAGGTATCAAAGTGGGTCTCTTACTTTCAGATCTGATGGTGATTTATAATAGGAAAATCACACCCATGCGTATCCCCTGCCCCCTGTCAGGATACAGTGCGTGGAGCCTGCTTCACTCTCTGATGGCAGAGTGGCTTAATATCTGCATTGATAGGACATCTCTGCAGCAACTACACTGTGGAAAAAATCAAAATCTAAAGTAGCACATTATTGCTTTAATTACCTCTGTCTGCTCTTCCAAGCATTCTTGCATGCAGAAGACAGATAAGACCAACAGGAATGGTAGGTTCTGAATTAAAGAGCCAGAGGCCATTTCTGGCCACCCCACCTCTCTTTCTAGCAAAATTAGAGGTCTCTTAAAGAGCAACGTTTTGCTCAGCTGTACACTCTCAGTTAAAAGTGCCAGGGAGGCAGAGCAAGAGAGAGAACTTTAGTTCACAGATGGCTTGGCCTTCTCCCCAGGGCTTGTGCCCCATCAGTTGTGTTGGACTGCAATTCCCATTGTACCCAACCTGCATACTAGGAACAGGGAGAGTGCAATGTACCGTTTCCTGTCTCACAGTCCTTCTATGGCTGCCATCTTCTCCAGCTGTCCCTATTTGCTGGGGGGCATCGCTAGTCTTCTGGTCCCTGCCCCAGTGAGTGCTGTTTTCTCCTTTGTTTGGAGGATGCCTCATATTAATAGTTGTGAGTTTATATAGTTAGCCCTTATTATTCTCTAGTTGCCCTAGAGAACACATGGCCAAGCCTCTGATGAAGGAGTCATCACACCCTGGCCAATGGATATGCAGGGATTCTTCGTGCTGGGGCCAACGCCAAAGCTTGTGAGTGTGTCAGGGAAGGAAATTTCTGCTCTTTCTCACCTTGTGTCCTGGTTCAGAGGATGCCTGTGAAAAGCAACAGCTAAACAGGGTGAGGTCAGTTACGAGGAGGCCACAAATCAGAAGCTGAGATAAGCAAGGAATAGCTTTCCAGGGGCAGTGCCACGAATTTGCCATTGTGGCAACTGGGCAGTCGTGCGTTGCGAGTCCAAGGCTTCGATGCTCCACAGAAGCATCTTGCAATCGGGGTCAGCGACATCTTTCCCAGTGCCAGCCCCCTCCGAGGCCACACCATTTCCCTCACAGCTGCAGGCAGTCAGGAGTTCTCGACACTGCCCCACTCCAGAGCAGAACTTTTGCAAACAGTCGGTGCCCAACTGGTGGTCAAGCACAGCTCCCTTGAGGGAGTGTGTGCATCGTTTTCTTGAGCCAATGTTTCTCTGACAGCTCCTTGTCTCTGCTGCCCATGTCTGACCAGCTGCATTCTGGACTTCCTCAGTGGAGGAAGACAGATTCTCCCTAACTACTAACTGGAGTCCTGTCCCAGAGGTACTCCTCCTCCTCTTCAGAAGAGAACCCAGCCACAATCCCAGTGGAACCTCTTCTCCATAAGCCTCCAATGGCACCAATGTGGCCTTCCCCTGAGATGCGAAGAGCGGCTGCAGAGGGGAAAAAAATCATTGAATGCCAGACACAAAAAATCAGGAGTTACTTCATGTCATTGCTGCTTCCTGCCAGTTGTTTGGTAGCATCCACATCTCTTAAATTAGTGATGCTTCTTCCACCAGTTTTCACTCCTTCCTCTAATTCTAATCCAGCTTTCCTTATGAAATGTTCTGCATGCAGACTTGTCCCGTGGCTTCACACACATGCAGGTCCTTCACGTGACGAGGGTGGTGTCCTCTTGCGTGGAGTGCGCCACTTCAAGGGGAATGCACGTGGAGTACTGAGGGAGGAAACGGGCACCTGCCTAGCCAGCCATATCAGCTGAAGCACCCCGGTGATCAACGACCAGCAGGGCAACAGGTGTCCTGGCCAGATGTCTCGCATCCGTGATGATACTCTCCAGATGTGTATCCATGGATAGACATGAGCAAGTGTAAATCGCCACCCCCTCTTTGGTTAAGCATTTCCTTTTTTTGGTGAGTCCATAAGTAACCTCCCCAAAGCCAACCTAAAGGGCCTTTCCCATCTTTAATTGGGCAACACCATCCCTTAGAAGGAGACCTGGAAATGGAGCAAAAATCAGCACACATCTGCACCCATTTGGGAGCAAGAAATCCACATTTATTTGTCTCTTTAAAATATTTTCTTGACTGCCTTTCAGGACAGCACTGAGCAACAAGACACAAAATTGAGTACGGAATTAAAAATAATGAAAACACAATTGGAACAACAATGAATTGAGAGCATGGCTCACATCATCCTTGTAACAAACAGCCTCAGCTGAGAGAGCTACATCTCCTGCCTTGCCAGGGAGCCACTTCGGCATCGCCAAAGCAGAGGACGCTGGTTTTCAGATGATACACATCAACTAATCTATCTGTTTAGATGCACATTGAGACGTTTTCCTATAATTAAAAGAGAAATCCCATGCATTGTACTGTGCTGTGGAAGACCGACCAGGGTGCCTCGTCTGTCCAACCTGTTGCCCAGGTGTGCATTGGAGATGAGCACCAATTTTTGTGGCTACCAGAACTGGCTAAATGGGTGTGAAAACTGGGCAGGGAAGAAAGCCGATGGGAAGAAAATGGATGCCTTCGAAACATGGAGCTGGAGGAGAGCTTTGCAAATGCCCTGGACTGACAGAAAGATGGACAAGTGGGTCTGAGATCAAGCCAAGCCAGAGCTTTCCCTAGAAGCAAAACCGAGGCTGTGGTACTTTGGGCACATGATGAGAAGGCAAGACTCCCTGGAGAAGACAATCTAGGGGAAGTTGAAGGCAGAGGAAGAGAAGGAAGACCAACTAAGAGATGGATTGCCTCCAGCGAGGAAGCCACAGCCTTGAATTTTGAGCAGCTGAGCCGGCATGCCATGGACAGACCGATTTTGGGCGGTACTCACTCATTGTATCACCATGAATCGGAGACAACTTGAAGACAAAGAATGACTACAATGACGACGAGGACAACAACAACCCTGCAAATAGTGGGGATTCCTTTGGCTGCCCTTAAAATAAAGAATTGCCCTTTGTAAAAGAAGACACTTGGCTATCCTAAGACCCCTCTCCCTTCTAGAAAAAAGAAGAAGATCAATGTGGCTCGGCCCAATTGTTTGGCAGAATTGCTGCCCTCAAGAACTTCAGCTCTTGGAAACAAAGTGACAACAGGAATCCCTGCGCCTGCTTTGAAAGGGGGGTTTGACAATGAGAAGGGGGAACTCCCACTGTTCAACCCTCTTTATAGTGTTAATATACTGTCCAGAGAAAAGCGAAGCAAGAAATTGCTCAGATTTCATCTCTTGGGTTTCCTCTTGAGCCTCTGCTATGGCTGCAGAAAAGCTAACCAGAAGCCCCCCCCCCTCCGCTTGGGGGTTGCTGCAAGGCTGGGAAAGGCATTTGGACTCGCCCTGCAATTTGCCCCTAGAGCTGTTTCTTCTGAACAGGAAAAGCTTGAGCCAAAGAATCAGAGGGTGCCTGACGCGGCCAGGCTGAGCTGCAGGGTCGAGGGGCAGGGTGACCCCTGAGACATGGCAAAGGGGCGGGGGGAATCGCATTGCCAAAACAGAGAGCATTGATTTGCCTCTCGCATGTGCTGGCTGTAGAAATGTTTGCTTGAGTATGCATGGAAATAAAATGTACCTCGGTGAAATAAAAACTGTGTGGAAGCCAGGAAATCACCCAATATGATGCAGTGGAGCATGGGAAGGGGAGTGGCCACATGGGGATTCTGGATGGGGGCAAAGTTTTGCTGCCCTGCTTTATTTCTGAGATTTAGATATCACCCTGTCTTAATTTTATTCCATTTAGTTGCATTTCTATAGCTGAAGCTCTCTGGGTTGCGCACCACAGTAATATACACAGTAGAATACAACGAAACAACACAGCATCATAAAATTATATAAAATGTCCTTTCATCCAATGGGTTCAAGGCCTTTGTAAATGCATCTTTACAACAACCCTGCATGGTGGGTCAGGATGAAAGATGGTGATTGGCCCAAAGCTAATCTGACTTTCTGTAACCGCTCTGTTTCACCACACAGACTAGCATGACGGAAGCATTTCTGCTACCGCTATTGCCAATGCACCTTTATTGCCAGGGCACCATCATGACAGAGAACTGCCCCAGGCTCTGTGTCATTCTATACTGGCCCAGTAAAAGCAGTGTTCCTGAGGGGTGCTGATACATGGCGTTTAAGCAATCACCCCCATTCAAATTGCTCTCTTGTTTAACACAAAGTTGAGATAGACCAAGTGGTTCTGGCCAGCACATGCTCTTGGGCCCTAGTGATGCCAGACTAGGAATGTCCTTTTTTAATAGAAGAAATGGAATCGGCAGAGAATGCAGTGTGGTTTGTGCGTGATTGTGCTAGTAAATATGTTTGCACAGGAAGCAGTGGGAACGATCCCTTCCAAATGAAGAGGTTCCTCTTATCTTGCATGCGGTTCAGGAATTTCAGTGGGAGGCCGGTGAGTTGGCCGTAGCCCCAGTGCAATGTCTCCAACTGTGGCAACTGGATACTCTCAGGAAGTGGACCACTACCAGATGTCCATCCTTGGGATCTGATTGTCAGAGAGATGCAGTGATGTGCTGTCTATGCACCAAGCACTTTCCAGGCACAAAATGACAAGCCACAGCCCTGTGGGATGCGTCTTATCATTCCATTTGAAGCAGAACACAGAGGATGGGGTGGGAAACTGTGATTTGGCATATTTGCCTTTTTTGAGTAGGCATGTATTCATTCACACACATATAGGTATACAGTCCCAAAGGCCTTTCAGCATTGGAGGGTGGCTTCTTTTAAACTTCCTTTTTTCATCTCTATCTCTGTATGAAAATAAAACCCTTTCTGACTCCTTCCTCTGTTAATATTGAACAAGAGCAACGAGCCAGGCTTTCAAGAGAACACTCAAAGAGGATTCAGACAACCTCTCAAAAGTCTCCTGCTGGGCCGTGACTCTTTGCCTGGGAATTCCCATGTCTGGGAAGCCCTCTGAGGATACCCAGCATCTTCAGAGCCTGGTGCTTCAGCCCCGGTCCTGCTGTCCTGGGACGTGAAGGAGGGATGTGCAGCCTTGGGGCAGCAGCTGCTTGGTTTTCTGCCCGCTTTCTTTTCTCTCTGTTGCTTTGCGCATTATCTTGAAAAGGGATCTTGGACATTTTCAGCCTGAGCCAAATGCCATTTCGGAAAAACTCTCGGGAGATACAATCCAGAGGTGGGTGGGGAGAAGCACGGAAGGGCAGGACCAAAGTACCAAAGCCAGAAGTATAGTTTAGCTTAAGGCTATTCCAGCCAGCAATTAATCCGTAGGAGAAACTTTTCATTCTTTCAGCCTGCAAAGGGCTGGGGAGGTTGGAAAGACCGGGTGATTGCTGGCTGGGGAAGGAGTGCCCAGCGGGGAACCCTCAGCAAGCCTTCAGAATCCAGGGGACAGAAACTGGCCCATCAGTCTGAAATTCTGTTCTTTTATTTAGGCAGCCCCCTTTGGGCAATGGCCTGGCTCTTTCTCTCTGTTACTCTGGAAATTTATCATTTCATACACCGATGCTCATCCTAAAAATGCTATACTATATTACATAAAATAAATGATGACCATAATAAGTTTAGGAGAGGCATAACTTAACTCAGGAGCTCTCTGTGTGCAGATCACCCGGGCACACCAGTGTCCCCAACCCATGCGGAGGGGCAAAGGAGCCATTTGCACACCACTGAGGTGCTGGGCTTGCATCGCCCAGAGGCCTGGCTTCAGTGGGAGAGGAAGCAGCAGCAAGGTCGCAGCCCCAATGCCTGTACTCCCCTCCAGCAGAACCCCTCCCTCCTCGCGTTGCAGAATCGCAAAATTCCACCAGTGCGGTCTTCAGAGGGAGCCCACATCCTGTCCCGTGTGTCCCGTGCCTCCTTGCTGAAGGTTGCCTTAAGGAACTAGCAGCTGGGTCGACTTTTCCCTTCTCCCTCCCGATCCCCCGGTCTTTTGTGCCGCATCTTTTAGATTATAAGCCTCCTTTCGGATTTTTGCAAACTGCTTTTGGAGCCTTGGCTGAAGAGGGGATAGAAAGTGTTTGGAATAAAATAAGTGCTCCACCCCGGCATTAAAAACCCCACTGACTGACTTGGGCCAGTTTGGGGTGAGAAGCTGATTGATCGCTTTGGTGTCTGCCTGCTCACCAACAACCTTCTCTTTCGCCTCGTTTAGGACCTGGGAACTCTACGGACTAGGCAGGGATTGCAGGGCAGAAAGGGAGAGGGAGGTCTGCTCTTTTCTCCCTCTGACATTTCTCCGTGCCCCAACATTTGCCATACAAGGCAAGCCGAGGTGGAGAATTTCAAGGTCTCCTGAGCAGATGCAGCCTGCATCCCCAGGATCATTTTCGCCCTGAGGTGGTTGAGGTTCATTTTGCAAACGGCTTCACCTTGATGGAATCGCCTCTTTAACAAGCTGGAGCAAAGAAAAGGCGCCTCCCCAAACAAAATGCGCTCTCCTAGAGGAAAGTGAAGAATGTTAAAAGGTCAAGTGCCCTCAGAGGCTTTTATTGTGACAAGCACTTAACCCTTTTCACTCCTGCTTATCTGCCTCAGCCGCCAGGCTGGCTCATTAAACCGAAATGTCACTTCCTTCCATGGGGAGCCTGAGCTCGGACGGGCTCAGGGAGACGGTGCTCCCCCCAGATGTGATGGGCAGCAGCAGCCAGCGGGATCAGCAGAGGATAACTGGGTTGAGGCGGACACGGTCAGGAGACCGCTCAGGCATCGCTTCTTCTCCAAAGCGGGGCTGTGTCCATGGCCATCCGGGAACCTTGACTTTGGCCACCCTGTTTTCACCCTCTCCCGTAGCTTAGAACAGCTGCCCCCAGGTCTACATTAATTATATTTATATTCCTCCTGTTTTTCTTTTCAAGATGCTCAAGGCAGCGCATATTCTCCTCCTCCTCCTCTTGGTCTTGCCCTCACAACAGCACCCTTGTGAGGCAGGTTGGGCTGAGAGTCTGTGGCTGGCCCAAAGTCGCCCAGTGGGCTCCATGGCTGAGTGGGACTTGAACCCGGGTCTCCTGAGTCCCAGCCCAGCTGACCACCACACCACACTGGCTCTCTGCATTCTGTCAGCCCAGCACTGACCACCACAGTTCTGTGTTCTCCAGGTGTGTTGGCTATGCAGGCTGAATGTTTGGGGAGTTGTCCAACTCCCCAATATTGGGGAGGGTACCAAGCTGGGGAAGGACAGAGCCAAGAATGCAGCAGGACAGATACAGCCACCAGCTCTGGGCATGTAACAGGGAAAGGAGCAGAATTGTTGCTTGCTTTGGATTACCCTAGAAGCCCACTGCCTGAATCCACACGTGGCCTGGGATTGTTGCCTCCTGCTCATGCTAAGCTATTGATCTGAGAAAGACTCATCAAAAGAGCTAGTGGGATCCCACACAGGTTGCCTGCTCTTAAGGAAGGGAACCCCCTTTTCAGAGCCAAACGAAGCCCAAAGTGGCAGCTGTCATCAGTTTGAAGTGTTATGCTTCAGCAGATCCTTCCAGCACCTTCCAGCACCAAATGAATTTGGTTTCCTCTTTCCTTCCTAGCCGCTGATGCTTCAGCCTGTGCTGCTAGACACGCCTGAAGGTTCAAGACAGCCGAGGATGTCAGTGTGACCACTCCAAAGGTGCTCAGCTAGCCTCAGTCAAGGCGGAGTTGCCTGCAGGTGCTGGAAGTCCAGCTTAGTCTTGCCCGGAGACGACTGAGCTGCTCCGAAGCAGAGAGCTGAGCAAAGCTGCTGGGGGCCCAGGGAGCTATAAGCAGGGCAGCTTGCAGCCTGGGTGAGAAGAGAATGAACAATGCCGCTCAGCATAATGCGCCACAGGACACATGCGTGCCAGGACTTAATGCCTGGTGGGTCCCACGTGCCTGTTCTGTTCTGAGCTGCTTAAACGAAGCTTGTGGCAGACCAGCTGGTAGAACTGTGAACACAAACCAAAGGTGCACAGCTAAGCGTGAACATGCAGCTCCCCCTTTGTGGTTTTCTTGAATGCGCAATTTCTTCTAGGTTAATCAGCACAGATCAGGTAATTGTAAAGGGCATAACGGTCTTATGGGAGCCCAGGAACACCATCTAAATCAGGGGTGTCCAACCATTTGGGTCGGGAGGGCTTGCTTCAAATATTAAGCCAGAGCTGTGAGCACAGAGCGCAGAAGGCCGTTCATGAAAAAGCCCAGCCACCTGGCGAACCACCCAGCACACAAAACACAGGTGAGAAACGCAGGTGCCTGCCTCACGCAGGACGGATGCATACAGGCAAAGAAAACACACGAGGACTTGTGCAAGCGAACAAAACGCACGGACAAATGTATAAACGGCATCACACTCAGACACCTTCACTTTGCTTCAGTGCAGCCCAAGCCCGTGGGGAGGCGTTCAGTCTGAACGTTTCCTTATTATTAAAGCCTTGAAGAAGGGTTGGGGGACTGTATTGCTGAACCCAAGCAGAGATTTCTAAGAGAGCACATTCCCTCTGTCCAGCCCTCCATTTCCAACCAGCATCACCTAGGGTGTGGCATCACCTCTTCCATGTCCCCCAGCAACTGGGGTCGACAGGCATGCTGCCCCTGGAACTGGAGAGGCAGTGTCACAGGCCCATACACACGAGGAAGTCTTCCTTTTACCTGTCCTGACTCTCCCAGCAGTCAGCTTTGTGGGCTCTATATTAACATTTATTTATTCGCTCATTCATTCCTGCTGTTTTCGTGTCCACTTGCTCCACACCTAATTTTGCACACTCCTGAACTCATGCCGAGGATTTGATGGTCATGTGTGTCACTTCACTGACTTCACTGCATTTTGGGAATGCTCATGTTCGATCCACTCGGTGGGGCTCTGCTCATTTGCCCCAAAGTCCTTCTCAGGCTGTACCTCTGCTTCAGGGAGAACTTTTATCATCACCCAGTACCAAGTTTCCGCACAATGGGACTATTTCACATGCTTTGTGATGAGCTGCTAAGTATTCAGGTACACATGCATACGTGAACAACACCTAAAATTCAAGAATATCGGGATAAGGAAGCCTGCAGAATCATTTTTCCTGGACCATGAGGACTAGAAATATGTGTCTTCAAAAGGAATGGATTGAGATTCTTGGTTGCAACTTTGGTGCAGGACAACAATGTTGGTGCACAACTTTAGGTCTCAAAACTGCCCTTGGCTGTATTGATGGGGAAAAACTGTAGGAGCAGGGTGAGTGGGATGCCTTGAAAATTATTGCAGTACTCAGGAATTTGAGATGTTTTCTAACCCTTTCATAGGCCTCTAATAAGACCAGACATTGGGGAGAATGGTCTGAATTTGGTTCACTAACATAATGCTTCACTTTTTCCTTAGAATATTTCTGGACTTCTGAACACAAGTGGATAGCATTAATCCTAGCTTATTTTTACCATTTTACCAGTTTTTGCTTGACTTCCTAGATTTCAGCTGGGTGTTGTCATCACAAAGAGAGCATTCCCATCTGCACCAACATTTTTTCACAGATAGTTCCATACCCCATAAGAAAAGAAAAAGCTGTTGAAATCCCAAAGAAGACCCATAACCACAATGAGCAAAATATTCAATGGAAAATACTAGACCAATATTTGGATGAAAAATGGCAGGAGAGTGTTAGTACTTCATGGTTTGATTAAGGTGTTCAGTTAATGTGTCATTTCCATTAGTTTGACTAGTAATTGGTTTCAGATTATCTATGCTAAGCATTCAGCAACTATACCATTATTCAACACAGTGGATCTGTTTTGTTTTGTTTTTTTGTTTTAAGGGATGAAGCCACTGAACACTGGCCTGGGCCAACATGCCATTGAATTCTGCATCTTCTGCACTCAATATTCAGAACCTCAGGACCATGGAGTACCAAGCCCAGCATGCTGGGAGAGTCTCTCCAGCCATCACATGTTCCCAGGTTCGCCACACCTCTTTTCCATGACGGCCAACCATTTGGTGGCCTCCTGGCCTTCGTGCCCCACCTTCTAAGGGAGGCATGCCCCTCTCTGGGGGGTTTTCACTGGCAGGAGCAGCTGCAAGCTAAATCTGCTGCTGCTTTTGGCTCTCTGGTCCGGGCCAGTTTCCCAGTGGCCCTGCTACCACCCTTTGGAGGCTGCTCCAAAATTCCTCCCTCAGGACAATTCGGCTTCAGCACCTTGCTCTGCAGTGACTGGGTTCAAATAACACCATCTTCCACACTCACGGGTTCTGTAGGGGTTGAGTGTGAGCTGCAGTTGATCTGAGGGTTCTTGACTGTGCCCATGAGTTCTCTGAGCAGTTACAAATCTAAAAACAGATAAACTATCAATAAAATAATCAAATTTAGGTAAAACAGTAAAACAATAAAAGCAGTATAAGAAGATCAACAACCCACAGCAACTAGAATAGGATTAACATATTGCACAGCTGCAACAGCAACAATCGTAGTAGTGATGATGATGATGATGATGATGATGATGATGATGATATGATGATGATGATGATGATATAACGGTTATGTATTAAAATGTCTGGAAAATAAAAACAGGTTTCATCTGGCACTGAAAAGATAGTAAAGACGGTCTACCCACCAACAGCATTTCCATCTTGCCTAAATTGAGTCTCAGCTCATTGGCCCTCATCCACTCTATTACCAAGCCCAGACACTGATTCAGAACAGCCTCACCTGGGATAGATGAAAAAGAGAGGTATAGCAGAGTGTCATCTACATCTTGATGGCCCCTCAACCTGAACCTCCAGGTAACCTCTTCCAGAAGGTTCGTGTAGATGTTAAACAGCACGGGGGATAAGATGGAGCCCTGCAGTACTTCTTGGCATAACTGCCATGGTGCAGAGCAACAATCCCCAGCACCACCTTCTGGAATTGGTCAGCCAAGTAGGATTGGAACCACTGCAGGGCTGTACCTCCTACTCCCAGTCCCACCAGCCTAACTAGAAGGACACCATGGCTGATGATATTGAAAGCCACTGAGAGGTCCCGGAAAATCAACAGGGTCATGCTCCCCCATCTCTCCCCCAGCAAAGATCATCCCAAAGGGTGACCAAGGCAGTTTCTATTTCAAACCCAGGCCTGAAGCCCATTTGAAATGGATCTAGATAACCTGCTTCATCCACGAGTGTCTGGAGCTACCTGGCCACCACTCTCTCAAGCACCTTGCTCAGGAAGCGGGTGTTGGCAGCAGGCCTATAGTTATTCACATCCACCGTGAACCACATCCAAGTTGGACTCTTTTAGGAGCAGCTTGATCATGGCACCTTTTAAAGGCATTTGCAGCTTCCTGGAGCCACGTGCAGATTCCCTCCCTACTTCTAACAAACCACCACAGGCAGGGGTCACACATAGAGGCAGTGGGTTGAACTTGACCAAGCACCTTAGGACTCAACAACATTAACACATCCAACAAAACTGGACCAGACGATGCTCTGAATGCCTCTGTTAGTGGAACAGCAGCAACAGTGATGTCCAATTCACACTGAATCTGTGACTTTATCTTGCAGGTGCTGTGCAAATTTGTCACAGCAAGCTACCAAGGACTCTCTAATCTCTCCTACTGGCTCAGGATGCAAAAGGACACAAACCACTCAGAAAAGCTCTTCTGGATGGCACTGTGAAGATGCAATGCTTCTGGCAAAGAACTGCCCCGTTGTCACTCTCACTACCATGGAGTTGGCTCAGTAATGGGCTCTAAGCGATGTCTGGTCAGGCTCCCTGTGAGTTTTCCTCTGCTTGAACTCTCACCTGTTGCTTCATTGCTCTCAGCTTAGGTGTATACCAAGATGTTGGCTGGGCTCTGCTCAGGGGAGAGGAAGCTTGGGCGTGATTGTGTCAACAGCCTGAGCCATCAAGATTGAAGA
The DNA here is from genome assembly GCF_004798865.1 of Varanus komodoensis. NCBI lineage: Eukaryota > Metazoa > Chordata > Lepidosauria > Squamata > Varanidae > Varanus > Varanus komodoensis. Next base: position 7,243,359 of record NW_025335548.1, read on the forward strand.
AAGATGCAGGTAAATTAGAAAGGGTGCCAAGAAGGGCAACAGAAATGATCCAGGGTTTGGAAACACTGCCTTGTGAGGAGAGACTGAGGGAAATGGGCAGGTTCAGCCTTGAGAAGAGAAGGCTGAGAGGGGACATGAGTTCCCCCTATAAGTGCCTCAAAGGCTGTCACAAAGAGGGAGGTTAGGATCTCTTCTTGCTGATGCCAGAGTGTAGGACACTCAATAATCAAGTCGAATGGCAACAACCCAGATTCAGACTGGACATCAGGAAAATCTTCCTCACTGTCAGAGCAATATGACCCTGGAACCAGCTGCAGAGAGAGGTGGTGGGCTCTCCCACACTAGAGACATTCAAAAAAAGAAAGAAAGAAAGAAAGAAACTGGGCAGCCCTCTGAGTGGGATGGTGTAAACTGGAATCCTGCAACCGCAGGGGGTTGGACTCGATGGCTTTAGTGGCCCCTTCCAACTGTACTATCCTATGATTTTATAATCTCTGCATGCCACAGAGCAACTTCAACAGGAACAGCAACCACATCAGCTGGAGAATCCCCAGAGCCCTCTGGAAACCATCAGCAGCCATTAGTCTCTGGGATGGACCATCTTTATGGGTTTCCCCCACCCTTGCAGAGGGGAAAGGGAGCCAAAAGGGAATTAATGTTAGTCCCACTTCCACTTCCAGATCAGCAGCCTTCTGTCCAGTCAAGAAAACCAAGTCAAGAGAGTGTCATTTAGTATGTGTTGAGACAGCCCCATGATGGTTGTGGTGGCAATGAAGTCTTGAGCCACCCCAGAAAAGGTGGCCTTGGCAAGGGAGTTCAGATCCCCCAGAAACAGCATTCTGGAGGTTCTCAACACCAGGTCTGAGACCACCTCTGTCATCTCAGTCAGGGAGTCTGCTGGGCACCAGGGTGGGTGATACCCTGGCAGAATCCCCCATCTGTCTAAGGTGCCCATCACAAGATACAAACACTCGAGATCTGCACTTGAGGGAAGTGATAGCCTAGAGAGAGAGACCCTATAGACCATGGCCCAACCCTCAAGGTGCTGCTGGTGCTGCACTGGATACACAGGTGGGCACAACCCTTCCCATCTTCCCCACCCAAGTCTCAGTAATGCAAGCCAGGTCAGGCCCCTCATCCACAATCAAGTCATGGATGAGGGAGACCTTCTTTTGGGCTGCCTTGGCATTCAGCAACAAGCCCAAGGGCAGACTGGCATGGCTGCCAGGAATCTTCTAGTTGTGGGGGAAACCAGAAGAGGGGAGAGCTGTGGGATATCTAACCCCTCTTCTCCTTCGCTGGCCTGTTAATCCCCTAATGGCATATCTCCTGCTACCTGTCATTGCACTAATAGGTGCACCCCCTTGCTCCCCAACATTATCCAGAGACATGTGCCAAAACCAACCAACCAACCAACCAAAACCACTAACAAGCTGCTGTACCCATAGCTGTGGGGTTGTCCTCTTCTCAGTCTGTTGACCAGGAATCCCGGCTCCGCACAGTACCAAATGGCACCAACTGGGTGATGCCAAAGGGAGTCCCACTTCTGCAACAGGTGTTCCCCACTGTAATTTAAGGTATTTGGGGGTGGTTTGATCTTGGGCAATTTAAATCTGTCTGCTTTATCTATGCAGAAAACCGTTTCTAAGCCAGGGACACGCGGTCTTTGTCCTTGACCCTTGCCGTCCAACTTTCTGCATTTTTGAACTCACCTTAGGAGTGTGCTTATAGAAACTAATGATGAGTCCCAGCAATCCAGAAGTGACCACTACACCACTGCCTAGTGCTGAAGATAGAAGTTTTGGCTCCAGACCACTGCAGAGGGAGTCCAGAGGAATGGGTGCCACCACAGAGGAGGCACTCTCTGGCCACTGCAGATGACAGAGGCACCTCTAAAAGAGATTCTGAAGCGTTACTTCAGGACCCAGGCAGGTTGGCGCAGGAGCATCTGTTCCTACTTCATGTCCTTGCATATTAATAATTGTGGAGCTGCAAGTAATTGTGACAATGCTTGAACAATGATCCAGCCAAAGTGATCTGGTTTCCTACATGATTAGAAGAGAGACACTATTCTTTATTTGGGCGAAGCACTCTCACGATTCCTCCTTAAGGGCACCCACAAATTCCCCAAACAACGCATGGCCCTGATAGGCTAAATCTGTTATATATTTCCGATGAGCCAAGAAACCAATACGGCTACATGCAAATAGCAGCTTCAAAGCACTTGTTTGTATAGTATTGGGGGCCTCCTATTTTATATTTTGGAAGTCTCTAAGCAACAAGGGAATGAAAATAAAACAAGGCAGGGAGAGATCTTATTCGCAATCATACAATGACAAAAAGAGAGTAATATCATGATTCACTTGAAGAACTCAAAGCACACAACCACAACTACTACTACAACCACCACCACCCATAAATACTGAAGAGAAAAGAAGCAACTGAGCAATATCCTCAGTGAAATGGAATGGGATGTTGGCCAACGCTTACGGTTTTTTGGTATGACAGCAATGATTCGATGCCTTCGTGCAGTGCAAACCTCAGTCCTTTGCAGCCCTTCTGATGGGGAGTAGCCCCTGGAGCAAATACTTCCCATGGAGCATAGCCGCCTGGCATCCAGGACACAAAAATGGCAGAGGAGAAGCACGTGCAGCAGTAACGTTGGCCTTACCTGGCTGCAGGGAGGAGGACTTAACTCCCCTGCACATTCCCTTGCCCTCAGAGCTTTCAGCAAAACACGCATCCTTGATGTGCCTGGTGCTTTGGACTGGCATGCTGTGCATGGGCAGAGGTACTTGGCCTGTTTGAAGGTCCCCAGCTTCTCCGTGTGAAGAGGCAGGGCTGGGACAGACGCTGAGGGGCTGTTGCCAGTCCAAAGGCTTGGCTGCACGTGAAGCGAAGTCTGCTCCCAGTGCTCAACAGGGTTGCACCAGGGCCTTCCTCCGGGATGGTGAGGAGCCTGGAGACCAAGCTTGACATGGGATGGGTGCAAGAACCGGGCACATCTTGGTGGAGATCAAGGGAGGACATTGCAGCAGCAGGTATGGGAAGGAATGTGCAGCTGGTTTGGGTAGGGAAAGGGCAAGGAGACAAAATTCTGGAGGAATATCCAGCAAAGCTTTCCAAAGGTAAAAACTATTTGATCATGGGATGGATGTCTTAAGCATCAGGAGCCTTGAAATTGCCCATCTGCAGAGAGGCATACCTGGATTGCCGACCAAGAAGCACCTCCGGTGTTCCGGCCACCCAGTTCCCCACTTTGGTGAAATGTACCGCATTTCTACTTGATTTTTGAGTCTCTGCCTGTGCATGCAAGTTCCCTGGTACGCATGTCGTACATTTGCTGCGCTCGGTTGTTCTCATTCTTTTTCAGTGGGGTCAGGGGGTGCTTTGGATAATGCATCGAAGGCTACCTAAGGCACACGGGGACAGCACCTTAATGCACGCCTGTTGACAATGCGTTATTCTAGAATGCTTTGTATGTTTTAAACCTTAGCATGCACCCAGTCAAAGCAGCTGATGTCCTCCTAGCATTTCAATTGATGGAAGGGGGACGATTGCATCATGAAACAGGGAAGACGGGAGCCATCAGCTAGGTTTTTCTGTGGATGTGCCCAGGCTTCAGAATTCCCTCCCCGGAGAGATCTGCCTTGCCCTTTCCCCAGCAGTGATTTGCAGCAGTACGAGCATCTTTCGTAGGATGAGTATCTTTCTTAGCAGGATCTTCTTAGGGGATCTGTCCTTGTTAGATATTCAAACAAGATCTGTTCTTGTTAGAAATTGTCATTATTTTTGTTGACTGGTCTTTACATTGACTGTGTTTTAGATGCATCTTCTTTCTGGCTTTGGCTGGTCTGTTTTTCCTTTTAGGAAATAATGTCTTAATGTTTTCTCCCTCCCTCTCTTTCTCCCTCTTGTTAATTTTCCGTTGTCAGCCACTGTGAACTTTTTTGAAAAGTGGAATACGAACATTTTCAGTAAGTAAAAAATGAAAATCAATTCATGGTTTGGAGATGAGAGAGAAAAACTTGTATGCTTGATAAGAAACTTGGGACGTCTGTGGAGAGTAAATATATCTATGGCCACTAATCATGGCAGCTACATATGGATGCAGAGAAACATAGTAAGAAGGGGTCTTCTGGGCCATCTAGTCTGACCCTGGCTCCAGTCAGCTCTAGATGCATCTTCTTTCTGGCTTTGGCTGGTCTGTTTTTCCTTTTAGGAAATAATGTCTTAATGTTTTCTCCCTCCCTCTCTTTCTCCCTCTTGTTAATTTTCCGTTGTCAGCCACTGTGAACTTTTTTGAAAAGTGGAATACGAACATTTTCAGTAAGTAAAAAATGAAAATCAATTCATGGTTTGGAGATGAGAGAGAAAAACTTGTATGCTTGATAAGAAACTTGGGACGTCTGTGGAGAGTAAATATATCTATGGCCACTAATCATGGCAGCTACATATGGATGCAGAGAAACATAGTAAGAAGGGGTCTTCTGGGCCATCTAGTCTGACCCTGGCTCCAGTCAGCTCTCCTAATGTAATATCCAATATGTTGTTGCCCAATCTTCCCAGCATGAGAAGCATGATATGAGCAGCTGGGAAATACAAGTGGGAGAATGCCATTGCCCTCAAGTTCTACTTGTGGATTTCTAATATTACATTTATTACTACATCCTCATTATTATTACATATCATTCATAGCCTGCCTTTCTTCCTCTAGCAAGGAGCTCAAGGCAGCTTACATAATCCTGCTCCTCCTCACAACAACCCTGTGAGGTAGGCTGGACTGAGAGTTGTTGAATGACCCAAAGTCACCCAGTGAGCGCCATGGCTGTGGAACTAGAATTCAGATCTCCCAGATCTGTGGTTTGTTGCTCTAACCACTAGGGTACACAGGTAAACCATAAGCATAATGGGTTGTGGTGTGCCACTCCACGATGATAGACATCTTAATTCTCAGCAGGAAATACCAACATATTTCCAAGAATTTCTCTCTGGGACAGTGAGGACTAGATGCATTATTCTCACTATCATCTAAAATAGTTCAAGCTTTAGGGACTTGTAGGCGGCCACCCAGATTCCTGTGCTCCCTGTCAGTTAAGCATTGGCTCCTTGGAGCAAGCTTGTGGCTGACCATTCCTTAACCTCTGGTCTTCCAATTATGAACAGCCAATTGGTTTTTTTGTGCAGCAGTCATCTTGGGTCTGGCTTCACTAACCCCAACTTGCCCCCCCCCCGCCCCGGTGTGTGTGTGTGTGTGTGTGTGCGCGCGCACGCGCATAAAGGAGAAGTTCAAGGTTATATCTTTGAAATGCCCGGGTGCTCTTGTGTCTGATAACAAAAACAAATGGCTAATTATTCCAGAGACAGAATCATCTCTCTCTCTGTTCTTTCTGTCTTTTTAAAATACTGGAAAAGCGCTTGCTTTTAAACCCATAACTTTTCCAGGACTTGCCAGGCAGAAAGCGCACCTGCATTCTCTAAGGATGGGTCCTGCTCTTTGCTGCCCTGTGCTCACTCTTCTGTGAATCTCCCCTCTCACTCCCAGGTGTCTCTCTTTTTCCTCCTCAGTAGCGATGGACGTGGCAGGAGAGGAGCTGTGGAGGATGGATGCTTTCTGATGTACAGCTTCAAATAAAATAAAAATAAAAGCAGTGAATTCCCAAACTGGGAAGAGGCACTTGCTTGCATGAGCAAGGGAAGGCATCTATTGCTTACATGCAAGCAAATTCGGGCAGGCTGCTTTCCTCCCACCCCAACCCCGCGCAGGATCACACCAAAACTCTGCCGACAAAATTCTGCAGTAAGAATTCTGTATTCTGCAGTTGGAACAAAGAATGCAAATGAAACATGATTTATCAATCTCCTGACCTGATGTATTTAAATCAGCAAGGAGGAAATTGGGGAAGTGAATCTTCCTCTGGGTAAGTCACATTTTTCCTTGGGGAGAGATGAAGTGAGGCCCACATTTGGCATTTAACTGTTGGGTTTTAGATCTTTATAGGTTTTTGTAGCAATGTGATCTCAAAGGTCATACTTTTTTGAAAAATATGGGTACTTCTTATGCTGCGGTGGGCAGACTTGCAACGTTTACATTTTAATTTCTGGATTGTTGTTGCTTATGCTAGAACTTGAAAATCCTGCAACTAGGCCCTGGTGAAGGGACATATTCTTGGAATTCTGAGCCAGAAAACCTGAGTGCCAAAACGGGAATGAACCTCACAGTCTTGCCACAGAACAAATCCAGTCCTGGTGACTCTGTGCTGTCTTTGTTTTAGCAGTATTATTAGATTGCATTACACTCTGTCTTTTTCCTCTTGAAAGGAATCCAAGTCTGCTTACATGGTCCTTCTCCACTCCATTTTATCCTCACAACAACAACCCTGTGAGGTAGGTTAGGCTGAGAGTCAGTGATGGGCCCAAAGTCACCCAGGGAATTGCACAGTGAGGAAAAAAGGTGGGATATAAATATATATAAATAAATAAAATGGCTGCCATTTTTGTATTGTACTCTCAAATGTAACCAGCATTTTCTGTAATAGAAGTTGGAGGAACACAGCTGATCTTTGTTATGGGATTTCTATTTACAATGTGCAAATAACTCCTAAAATTCAAACCGATTTCCCTGTTCCCATTTAATTTCATGTCCTAATGTCCCTCCCTATATTTTCTCCTGGCTCTGTTTGACCAACATGCTTAATTCTGAGAGAATTCTTAATTCCCCCAGCTGAATAGGCAAACATTTCACCCTATCCAAAGAACCACTTACGGCCTCAGATAACTGTTAAACACACTGCTGTCAAAACAATTAGTGTTATTTTTCTATTATCCTCCTATTTCAGAATAAATAGATGTTTTCATGAATATGTTAATAGCCTGGTAAATGGAGAAGATAAGTATGATTTTGTAATTCCACAAACAAGAAGAAACAAGCTATTGTTTAAAATGTAGGGTATATTTTCCATGTAGAAATACTTTGGCCGCTCCAACACTTTTCTGCCACTGCAAAATGAAGAGGTCAGAATGAAACAGTTTTACATTGCAAAGTTGTGCCAATCATTTTAATCTTTTTGAAAACTATGCAAACATTGATTGTATCACTCTTAAAATGGCAATCAGTACTTATATCTGAGGAAAATTCTAAGAAAGTGACATCCTGAAGTTTTTTTAAATTAAAACATCTACTTGTTCTATCTCTTTGTTCTTCCTTTCTTAGTAGTTCCTTGATACTAGGAAATCTTTCAGCTGTAGTTTAAAAGTGTGTTTGTGTGTATGTGGACTGGGAGGAGGGCAGCTGCCAAAGAGAAGGGTAAATTGTTACATTTAAATAATGCCTTTATAGCTAACAGCAACAAAACCCATTTTGGTTTGTTCTTGGAATGTAGCCCAAGTCCCTACATGGGACCCCCACGATCGTTCCTACCCCCTCCCCTTTTAAGGAAAAAAATATTTGGAGAAGCAGAAAAAAAAATACTAGTGGGGATTTCTCTTAGAAATACATATCTTTAAAAAAGTGCAAATGGTTTTCAGAAAGTAAAATAAATGCATGAAAGTGCATTTCTTTTTGGAAATAGTGGAATGTAGCATTCAACTGCCAGATAATTAAAATCTGAATTTAAATATCTATGCTTTGCTTTTGTGATTCCTCCAGTTCTCTCCCCGCACCACACTTTTAAGTTAGTTGTCTTTGCAAACATGTGGTCAGCTGTTGTATGCACATATGGTCAAATGATCAAAGTCTGAAGTCTTCTCTAATTGTCCCCTGCTGCTTGTCTTCTCTCTCCATGATCAAGGCCTCAGCAGGTGATAAGAAAACCATGAGAACAGCTTCCAAGGAGAATGAGCTACAGAGAGGCCCAAGCTGAGCAATAAAGACTTCCAGTACATTACCCTGACAGTAAAGCGCCAAGCAAAAAGTGAAGTCTGGTTAGCTCAGAGTTGTTGTCCCCCCCTCGCGCCCATTTTCTCCTTTCTCTCCCCCCCCCCCCGCACCTCATCCATCTGCATATAGTTTTGAAAGGCACAATGCTTCCACTCCCAAAAGCATTTCACTTTGGCCCATTCCTGTTTTGATGGAGAAAGCAGCAAGGCACAGAACCAGGTCTGCTGGACCGGTCCTTGGAAGAAGGTACCTGAAGGAAACTTCCCCCTCTGTCTCTGCTTTTAAAGGAGTTCACATATTTGTGGAAATCGTGACAGCTCTTTTCACTGGGGCTTGTCATTGTTTGCCAAGACGGCCACTTTGCCAGATGGCTTCTTTTTTGTCACCCGTGTTTACACCTCCCAATTGGATCAGGCCAAGCACCAAATGGTGTGAAGGGGCTTTAAGACTTAGAGGATTTAGGAAAGCAAATCCACACTCCTGGGCCTGCTCTGCCTATTCAGCCTGGGCCCCTAACGTGCCTTCCTCGATGTACCCCAGTCAATGGGGAGAAGCTCAGAAGTGGCTCAGCCCATTCTCCTCCACCCACCCCCTTCCCATTCATCTTTCCTGCCATCAAAATTACTGGCAAGGTTTTCATGCAATAAAGGAGAAGATGGCTTTAAAAGGAAGAGGGAGGCAAAAGAAAGAGAGAAACTTTTTTTTAAAAAGAAATCTGTTCTCCGCACTCAGTGACCTGGGCCATTTCTAAACATGTTTATTATGTTACTCCTGTTAATAGGCATATATTTGAATTGGTCTTGGGACATTTTTTCCAAAAAATGTGCCACACCAGCATGCTTAATTCATTGTGCCTGAACACAATAAATAATGTTAACTCAGCAGGTTTCTAAAAACAGAGGTTTCTAGATGCGGAGGGAAAAAAGGGTAAATATGGGACTATGAAGCAGTACTTTTGTCGTTTCCATCCAGGTGATCAGGTTTTGTCTGCCGGACCTGGCTTGGGTCTCTGCATTTAATGTGATCGACTTGCACAGGAACAAACGGGGGTGCCATTTTCTTGGGTCAATATGTTTGGTTGAAGGATGCCTTGCCTTAGAGGAACTCTTTGAACAGGGCCACTTGCTCTCAGGGGCAAAGCAACCTACAGAAGAGATCCAGGGCTCAGAACAAGGCGCACACAGATTTTCATATGCATTCTGCATATGCTCTGGAGCCCCTCTGTGTGTGTCTTTAAAGGCTCCTGTCTCCTAAGGACACCCCTTTTGCAAAAAGGGATGTAGAGAGGAGGGGGACAACCTCCCGCAGAATGATTCAGGGAAGGGGCAGGAGGCAGGGAAGCGCATGCGTACAAAAGACCCAGGGGATGGGATGCCACGGAGATCCCAGGGTCCCTGTCCTGCTATTTCAGCAAGTGCCCATGGATAGGACAGCAGTGTGGTGGGGTAGATGGTCTCTCAGAGATTTCCAGGGCTCTGTGTGAAAGATTCAAGGCTCTAGTCCTCGTGAGCCAATCCCTGGCCACCTCGGCTTCCTTGCTTCTGCCTTCCTATATTAAGGCAAATGATTCCGCTACATGTGTTGCATCTTCAAAGTTCCCAATTAAAAACAGCATCATTAGCAACTAGGATCCAGGCTTACCAGAGGCCAGCCTCTATCTGTGAGGGACTACCTTTCTTTTCACCCACCACCTGGTGGTGGATGCTGGGTACCCTAGTCTGGCTATGGCAGTCTCTGGGGTGGGATAGCTATTGTTGGTTATTAGCCATGGCTGCTTAGAGGAACTTCTGTGTATATGGTACAATTTTAATAATTTATTTTATACTGTTCAGCTTTATGGTATATAGTTTTACATTGTCCTTTAGTTTTAACATGTCATTTTAACCTATTTACAGCTGATCCCGCAGATGCATATTGAATATTGTTATTGAATATTGTTATTATATGTTGCTTAGAGAATCCTTTGGACTAATTAATGCAGAATGTAAGTTGAATACATACATACATGCATACATTGTTTAATGCTGGATGCTATTCAAACAATCTTGCTGTCCAAGCACCAGAATACTGGGCTACAAATTCCACTGCTTATAGAAACATAGAAACATAGAAAACAGAGCGAGTCAGAAGGGGTCTCCTGGGCCATCTAGTCTGACCTCCGGCACCAGCTGGCTCCACTCACGACATGCCCACCATGTGGACGTCCAGCCTATCCTTGAACACCCACACCGATGGGGCCTCAACCACCTCCCGGGGAAGCCCATTCCACACACTTGGGGTCATGACTGTCAGGAAGTGCTTCCTGGCATCCAAATGAAACCTTGGCTCCCTGAACTTTGCTCTGTTGGAGCGCGTCCTGCCTTCCTCTGCAGGGGAGAACAGGTCTCTACCCACCTCCGTATGACACCCCCTCACATACCTGCATGTCGCCAACATATCCCCTCTGAGTCTCCTCTTGTCCAGGCTGAAGAGACCCAGTTCCCTCAGTCTTGTCTCATACCCCATCCCCTGCAAACCGGCCACCAACCTTGTGGCCCTGCGCTGCACTGACTCTAACCTGGCTATATCCTTTCTGTAATGAGGGGCCCAAACCAGCAAAGCAGTTTCTACCATCTTTACCTGGCCAGGTCACCTTTCCTCAACCCTGGGCTCTATTTTAACCATTTAGACTCCAATTGCATACTCACTAACCTGGAAGGCAGTCCATTGAATTCAATGGGACTTACAGCTCAGTGGTCACAGATAGGGGTGTTCTGTTAATGATGTGGATTTCACCTCTGTCCCTTCTGTGGGAGTATGATTGTGATTCCTCTCTGTTCTCTCTTCCCCATTTTCTCAGAAATATGGTTGAGTCATGTGGACACACATGTACAATTTTGATTTGGGGAGGAAGGAGCAGTCTCTGCTCTTGAGGTGATCACAGGCCAGGGCCCTGGCCAGGCCAGCTCCAATGCAGGGCAGAACTCTTGTTGCCCTGAAGTTAAATGGCCTTCTTTCAGGATTAGGGCTTAAATTTAGATACAGCTTAATGAAAGCTGATAAATGGAGGATGGGAAAATCACTGGGTCAGGAAAAGATCAGAAGCAACAGAGTAAATTGCCAATTTATATTAGCACTTTCAAAGCCAATATAACATTTGCTAGCATGAGGGCTGGCACAGACCTACATCAGGTCCCCCTGATACTTGCAAGGACTTTGCTAATTTTTAAAACCTTGCTTTAATTTCTGGAGCATTGGTACGCCCTTGCTCAGAAAATGGTTCATGTATTCCAAGTCTTTCACATCCACAGCAGAACTCCAGATCTGAGCTGCCATGATTTTGATGGACCACCTAAGGAAGCCTTCAAGGTGACCTCGCTCAGTAAGTTCTTTGTACCATGTTTGCAGTGCAGTCCTATCTCCATTTACCTGGGAGCCCCACTGAGAGCAATGAGATTTACTTCCAGGTAATTGTGTATAAAATTGTAGCTTTTATATTTTATATCACATGCATATTTACATTTTATTACTCTCTTTTGGAGTAGTAATCCATATAGAACTGACATGGATTGAATCAGAAAATTGATGGAGCCACAGAGGAGGTAGTCTCCAAATGAGAGGCTACCTACTGAAAGTCAAAAGAGGTCATAACAGGTAAGTGAACTGAATATAATATTTTATTTTTCAAAGGTATAGACAAAGCATAAACACCTCTCTGGGTTGGGAAGACCCATGGATCTTATTGTTGTGACATGCTGTCAAGTCATCTCTGACTTAGGAAGTCATGAATGGAAGTCCTCCAGAATCTCTTGTCCTTTCCAGGTCAGCTCCTGGAAACTCAGGGCGGTGGCTGCCTTGGTGGCATTGATCCTGTCCATACTTGCTAGTGACAGGTTAAGGTCGAAGAAGAGGAGGAGGACCAAATATGAAAACCCTTGTGGGCTAGTAGAAACCCTAAAGGAAGTTTTTGTTCCCACTTACAGCACACAGAAATGCATGTCTGCTGACAAGATAGAAAAAAGGTGGGACCACGGGAAACATAAGCCATATTGGCCCACTTGATTGAAATCTGGAGTCTTGCAGAAGTATAAAATATTCATGCCTATCCCTCCGCGGAAGGGGCAACAGCCTTCCCAAGGCACAGCCAAGGAGGGCTGGGAAGAAATGACACGTGGAAAGCCAGAAAAAAGAGGGCTGGAGAAGCTGCCTGCTTGCAAGTCTGCAGCTGGTCGAATGCTTGAGGGGGCCGATTGATGGGAACCTTCAGCGGGAGGCCGATCTTGGAGGGCAAGGCAAACCTGAGCTTTGCAGGTTCTACTTGCTTAAGCCGATGTCCGTCACGGCACCCATGTCAATGAACCCCACGGCCGAGGCTGACACGTCGAGGGCCCGCATGTCAGCAGGGGATCCCTGGACGTGCCCCTGCACCCTGCTTGCTCACGTGTATCTTGTGCTGGTCCGGGCCATGGTGATGGTGAGGAGGAGGAGCGGGCCTCCTTGCTCCCGGGCCTTCTTTCTGGCAGGCGAGCGAGTGGCAGCCAGGATGAGGATGAGGGCAGGAGCAGCTGGTGACCAAGGTGGGGCGGGGGTAGGCTCACCCAGGGAGGCTGCTCTGTGTCTAGGGGTCATCTAAAACGGGGGTCTCAAACTCGCAGCCCGTGGGCCAATTGCCGGGACGGGTAGGGCACGGGGGAGGGGCCCTGCGGCCTTCAAAGCGCCGGTGGCGCCTGGGCCGGCCGTGGGATGAGCGGCCCACCACCACCGCGGGGGTGGAATACTTGATGCGGCCCAGCCTCACCCAGACTCTACTTCCAGCAACCCCCAGGTAAGTTGAGTTTGAGACCCCTGCTCTAAAACCTGGAGATGCCACTGTCCATAGCAGTTGATCAACCTCTGGTTGGACATGTGAGAATCTCCCCCCTCCCTCCGTTTATAAGCGTACGTGTCACATCATAGGAACATACTGGTTTGTCCTACCAGACAGCCTGTCATCTCAAAGGAACGCTTGGCCTGCGTGCCTGTTACCCTTGCCGTGAAAAGGCAAGCAACTGAAACCGTCGCAAAGATAAGCAGGGTGCAGATGGACTGCAGAGAAGCGCTGTTCTTCCACCAAGTGCTAATGAAAAATGACCGTCTGGGAGCTGAAGACTTTTTGAGGGGTGGGGTGGGTTTGTTGTGGTGGAGGTTTTGAAGTCTCTGGATCCCAGCATATTATTTTCAGAGAAGTGAAATGTGTTTTCTCTCTGACAAAAAAGGAAGTTGGGTTATGATAATGCAGTGCTGGTTCTTGTGGAACGGAGGGACTCTTGAAGGCGAAAGATAAAAGGGAGAGGAACAGCAGAATGGTCAGATGTTGTGTTTTTCAGGTCTTGTATTTTCTATGTAGTCAAACGTGAATGCAGAACAGCCTGGAGATATCGAAATCAGCATGGCTGAAGCATCTACACACTCATGTGTGAATTCCATGGGACACAGCTACTTGAAAGTGAATCTGTTTGATCCCTGGAGGATCCCTTGAATCTTAATCAAATTCCTTCCACCCTCAACGTCAAGTATCCTGGCTCTGATTAGCAAGAAATGTTTGGATTATCAGAAGTTGATACGTATCTGGAACACAACGCTGTAGTTAAGAAGGGCTCTTCTTACCTTCCACCATAGCTTAGTGCAAGAGCACATAGCTTGCAAGCATAATCTTAAATTCAGTCTCTCCAGTTAGGAGAACAGAATGCTTTTGGCCACCTCTAGGAGGAGATGCAACAGAACTCCATCTTCCAGTTTCCAGGGAGTGACTGAGAGAATGAGCACTATTGCCCTCATGTCTTGCTTGTGGACTTTGGAGAGGCTCCTGGCCGGTCACTGTGGGAAGCCAGATCTGGGACTAGTTTGGGTCTTTGTTCTGATTCAGTCAAGCTCTTCTTACATTCATGGCAGACTTGCTAGGTTAGCCAACTCTGTATTGACCTCTCTTGTCTGGTGGTGGTTCTCCAAGCTCTCCAGCAGAGCAAGCCTTTCACATCTTCTAAGACTGTTTTGTCTGGAGCCAAAGACTGAACAGCTGCTCTTGGGAGGATTAAAAGAAATAAATACAACCTGTGACTGATGATGCCTTCTCCTAACCATCATGTGCTTCTTTGCCCAAGAGAAGCCAAATCATAGGGTGAGTTTCTGGATCCTTCCTGGCACAGCCTGTTCACTGGGCCACTCCCTTATTTCTTGGGATGATACATTGGTCTGATTAAGAGCTTGAACGTAGAACAATGAGGTGAGTGAGGTTTTTGTGGCATCTCATAAACAAAAATGAGTTTTGGGATTTGGCTGAAGGCCAAGGGTTCTTTTTGCCATGTTGTTGGGAATTTCATCAGAGTCAAAGGTGGTTGATTTCAGAGTCAATTTTGACTATCTAATTTCTTTAGTGGACACCTCTTCCCTAGGGTAACAGCCAGACAGATTATGAAGACTCCCTCACCTGAGTCACTATCAACATTTCTGGTTCAAGATTGTGAAATCAGACAGCCACTGCCTTTGGCAGCTGTTCATCAACTAATGCTCAAGATCTCATAATCTGAAAATGGTATTCATCCAGCCTCCAGTTCCTTTTCCCAAAGGGTGGGCAACTTGTGGCCTTTCAGATGCTTCCGTCTACAACTCCCATCAACCCTCTCCATTGGCTACAGATGATACAGATAGTGGGAGTTGTAGGCCAAAGGATGGCAGGTTGCTCAACCCCCACCTTACCAGACCATGGCCTTCTTTATATGGAATAACATGAAGTCTCTTTTAGTCTAAGGGAGACTTCTTCAAGCCTTCCAGCTGGGAGGTGTTTGGAGTTTAGGTGTTTGCTTTCCCCTCCAAAGCTGCAGAGTGCCTTTTTCTGACTTGCTTTGCTCAGCTGATGTGGAATGCAGTTGGAGTTAAAGACTCTAGGCGTGAAGTTTGACATTGGTCAAATACACTGACCTTTTGGAGTGGGTGGCTGATTGTCTTGGTCAATGGTTCAAGAGCAGGGAACTGTCAAAGTCTTCACCTAGCCCACTGTGACTTCCTCTGGGAGCGAACTCAGGTGGCCAGTGCTTTTGGCTGGATGGCTAGTACTGTGGGCCACTGAAAACCTGCTGCTTGGCCCTGTGGCAGTGAAGTGGTTTAGAAACTGGAGATGAGAGCTGCTGGCCCTGGTTTACTGATAAGGATCAAGAGAGGTGCGTGCATGTTGGGACTTTCCTTGGGAGTATGGCTACAAGGTTAGCCAGGCTGCATGCCTGCACTCCTTGGAGTGCTGCTCTGTTGTGGATAAATCAACATTCTCTTCCAAGCTCCTTTTGGTTCTCCGCTGGAGGAAATTCAACATGAACTCAGGTACCTAATGATAATTCCGTGAAAGGCCATATTCACAGTGGATGATGCGTGTATACGCAGTACTACGATTCTGAAACATGTTTTTTCAATTTAAATTTTTCCGTGTTTGTGTGTAAAAAGGAGTGGTGGTGGAAAAGTTAGCACAGCATTGGGAACAGGGGAGAGATAACTTGCAGGAAGATTTACCTAACTGCATCCAGTACTTTTGTTGTCCAACTCAGAAGTGGGTACCATAGCAACCACTCGATCCCAAACCGTTATGATGCCTCCGAGAGACTCACGGTCTCGTAAAAAGAAACCCCTGCCTTAAGATCAGCACAGCAGTGCCTGTAGCATGAGCAGCCGTTTCCCTTTCTGAGCTGCTCTCTCCATCTTCAGGGCTTTTGACTTTATGTCCTCCAGGTTTTGGGAAACTGGCTCCTTTGGGAAATTTTAATTAGTGTCAAAAGAAATGCATGGAGCACACAGATCGGGTTTAACTATGGAGACACACCCACTGCCATGATGGGAACTGAACCCTTGGCAATCCATGTCACATTCCAGCCTGGGCTGAGCTGGTCCTCTCAGCCCGAAACCAAGGAGCCAGGAGGCTGGGACAAAGCTGCAGGGGGCAGGACCAAGCCCAAGTATTATTATTATTATTATTATTATTAACATTTCTATGCCGCCCCTTGCCGAAGCTTCGGGGTGGCTTACAACACAATAAAATACATTGAAATACAATAGAACATAATAAATTACCACTAAATACAAAAATACAAAAAATACAAAAAAAGTACCAGGACTGTTTAGAACATAAAGCTCTTACAGGTAGTAACTAAGCCTTAGGAGAGGCTTTTCATTTTTTTTCGGATTTGAAGAAACCCACACAAAAGTTGGGAAACCACCAGATGATTGGGGGTTGGGAAAACGAGGGCGGGACTGCAGGAAAAGCAGATGGGATGGAGAGATCCCTAGGTCTGCAGCTCTGCACCCCCGCCTGAAATTGCAGGTAATTGCTATTGTTAAATAGCAGTGGGTTGAGTGCTGGGCTGCGTCCTGGAGGGTCAGGATTCTCGCCCCCATTCTGCCTTAAGGCTCCATGGGTGATGTTGGGCCAGTCATTCTCACCCACCTCCCGGGGTTGCTGCAAGGATAAAATGAGAGGAGGACCCCCTCCCCCCGGGTTCCTCCCAGATAAAGGCCATGCAGCTGGTTGACTGAGAGGCAGTGGCTGGCCCAAAGTCGCCTCCGGGGCTTCGGGCTGAGTGGACAGAACCCAGACCTGCCGAGTCCAGCACTGACCACTGGATCATTCCCGGTTCTACACTTCTGACGAAGGGCAATGCTCAGTGCTGCCATGGGAGGGAGAAAGAAATCCTCTGGGGTGAGGCTCAGCTCCCTTGCAGGAGCCTGCTCTGTACATGAGCTTCCCCCGGTGCCTTGCCGAGGGTTACAGTAAGCCGCCGGAGAACAAAGCGGCCCCGCCAGCTCCGGTGAAGCACAAAGAAAGAAACATTTGAAGATTTAGTGCCTTGATGAAGATGGACATTGGAACAAATGAAATATTTAACTAGGGTGACCCTGGCTGTAATGGTGTCATGTGTAATAAGAAATGGAATTGTCATGTTTTTGTTCAGACTTTCCCTCCACCCATCAGCTTGCACTGAGCAGAAGTAATGTTAGGCTTTTATTTCCCAATCTCTTTGAAGAACTTAATGGGAATAAATTAATAGAATAGCCCCAACGCATAAAGGCACGGCTGGACCCGCACAGTCCGTCTTTTCTGTGAGCAGGGGCTGATGCAGAGATGCTGGGCACCATTGCACCCTCCGTATCTCATAGGGTCTGCAGGTGTTATGCTCAGTGCTCAGTTCTCCACCAGTAAGTTGGGCTGTGTAATCTAAAGCCCCGCATGGTGTTTCAGAGCCGGGGTGCAGAACCAGTGGCAGCTCAAGGGCCAAACACATTTTGGAGTAGATCTTGGGGGGCAGCTTCAGCAGTGAGCAGAGCTGAAGGCAAAAGCTTCTCGGTTAGAATAAGAAATATATCCCACATGTCGCTGGTGTGGCGTGGAGTGGTGGTACAAATGTTGGACTATGGACCAGGAGGTCCGGGTTCTAGGCCTCGCTCAGCCATGGAGCTCAGTGGGCGACTTTGGGCCACTCATTCACTCTCAGCCTAACCTACCGCACAGGGCTGTTGTTGGCACCGAGGTAGTCTGTGTAAGACATTTTAGGTTTCTTGCAAGAGGAAAAAAGGTGGGATAGAAATGCAATCTAAAATGCAACATAAATACCAGAGTATTTTGGCTTAAAGCTCTTACTGCCAGTAGCCTAGCCTCTTGAGACACTGCAAATAAAAACAGAAACAGAGCGAGTCAGAAGGGACCTCCCAGGCCATCTAGTCTGACCCCTGGCTCCAGTCGGCTCTGCTCACGACATGCCCACCATGTGCATGTCCAGCCTATCCTTGAACACTCGCACCGAAGGGGCCTCGACGACCTCCCGAGGAAGCCCATTCCACACCCTCGCGGTCCTAACTGTCAGGAAGTGCTTCCGGGCATCCAGACAAAACCTTGGCTCCCTGAGCTTTGCTCCGTTGGAGCGCGTCCCGCCTTCCTCTGCAGGGGAGAACAGGTCTCTACCCACCTCCGTGTGACACCCCCTCACATGCCTGTATGTCGCCAATGTTTAGAATGAGAGTGGGAGAGAAATAGAGAAAAAATGGGAAGACTTCCAAAGATTCTTGGACAGTGCAAACAGGTGTAGCTATCAGGGAGACTCCAAAAGGTGAGGTTTTGGGCCTATTTTGTTTTTGTTTAGTTCTGTCCAACCCTTCACAACCCCATGGACAACCTTCCTCCAGGCTCTCCTGTCCTCCGCCATCCCTTGGAGTCCACCCAAGCCCACACTGACCACTCCAGTGACCCCATCCAGCCACCTCATCCTCTGCCATCCCCTTCTTCTTTTGCTGTGAATCGTTCCCAGCATCAGTGTCTCCAAGTGACTCCTTCCTTCTCATTAGGTGGCCAAAGTATTTGAGTTTCATCTTCAGTATCTGACTTTCCAAAGAGCAGTCAGAGTTGATTTCCTTTAAGATTGTCTGATTTGATTTCTTTGAAGTCCAACGGATTCTTAGGAGTCTTCTCTAGTACCACAATTCAAAACCATCAATTCTTTGGTGCTCAGTTTTCCTTATGGTCTAACTCTCACAGCCATATGGCCCATGGGCCTCAGGTTTAAGAGTCTGAATCTGAAGTGTTGAAAAGGTTTTCACATTTGAAATAACTGGTACATGAAAGCGTACTTGCAGGGTCTTGCCTCTAGGACTTAAGCAAGTAGAGGATTGCAGGCTGAGGAAGTATTGCGAAACCTCTGGAAATCACATGGAGACCACATGCCGCTGAGATAGCCAATGTGGCACAATTACAGGTTAAGGGCTGGCTATGGTATTCCTATCATAAGCAATCCCACTTCTGGCACAAGAAAGGATGCTTCTTATCCACCATCGACAGATTTGCTTCCATTCTTTGCATGGATTTGTTTACTGGGAAGCCATTTTGCCTCTCCCAAGATGATTTGCAGCAAATCAGGATTTTGGTTTTAGGGTTTTGTAGCTAATTGTTTCAATACCACCCTGGAAATATTTATTGTCTGGGTAGTTCTGCAGAGATCATAACACACGTGAAGGATAAGGTGGTACTAATGCTGTCTGATGAGGTATATCTGTGAATGGGACTTGTTAAGCCCTTAATGATATCTGTCTCGGAGGATCCTTATTTGCATTTCCTTGCTGATTGCTTAGCCATCATCTTTCAGGTTTTGTATTTCCCTTTGCAGAAACTGGAATAATACATATTCACTCACTGCTCGTGCCAATCAAAAATTGAAAACAGAGAATTCCCTGACTGGTTATCAGGATTCCCTGCCTGTCTGCAAGGGCATACATAACAAGGTGGAAAAAAAGACAATATATGATCATTCAGGGATAATCAGCCTTCCCATCTGAATGCTGGTCATACATAGCATGGCATGGATCCAACACATGATAGCAATCAAGGGGAAATATTTCTGTTTGGATTTAGGGATGTTAGAAGAATCAGCAACAGATTCAAATGTGTTTGGATAGCTGCAAATCCAACCTGCACGCTCTGTGGTGGACCAGCATTTTCCGAGTCACAGAGATTCTAGAGACTTGAATGTTGGCTCGATGCTTTTCCAGGAGATTTGTGGAAATTCACACTTGAGCCAAAGTGCATTAGTGTGAAAGTGGAACAAAATTATGGTCCGTCCCTTTGGAAAAACATCAGATTGCATTAGCGAGACAATGAAGAATGGATTTCTCACTTCCCAACTGCTGGCATCGATGCCATCATTCTCAGTTTGAATAAAAGGCAGTTTGGGCACACAAATCTTGCCTGAAACCATGCAAAGCATTGCTGCCAGTCTGTGTTGACTAGATGGAAAAAAGGGCTGAGTCAGTGGAAGCCTTGTGGAGGTTCAGCACTTCCTTTCAGAGCATCTTGGAAGCCCCTTTCCAGCATTCATTCCCCCATGAAATTAGACCTGAAATGCACCACCTCTTCATGTCCCTGTTCTGAATCCAGCAGTGAGCACCACAAGAGGTCATGGTGGCCACCAAAGGTCCTGACAGTCAGATACGACCAGGGATGGCTGAAGGCAGCTTGCCGCCTGGAGCAAAGAACAAGGGAGTGCTCCTTCCCATGCAGTGCGCAAAAATCAGCTGGATGAGGAGCTGAATCTCTCTTCTGCGCTTGTGATGGAACAACCGCATTCCCTGCACCCGAGGCACCAGGCTTGGAGAGCTGAAGGCAGGTCTTGTGGCACCTCCAACACAGAATGGCAGAGTTGGAAGGGGCCGTGAAGGCCATCTTGCTGCCATCACTCTGCATCTGCTGCCTGAGGTGGCCACATCACTCTGCTTGGGCATAGGGCCAGCCCTAAACATGGCCTCTAGGATCAGAGGTGGATTCTTCTGAAGATCCCTTGCCAAGGCCCACGAGTGGGATGGCTCTCTTCACTCATGTCCTCCTTGTGTGCATCCCATTAAGAGTGGCCATTAAGAGGAAGCACCACCAACACGGACAAAGGAGCTTTGCCTGCAATTTGCATGTGATCATTTATAAGTCCAGAGGCATGTTTAGGACCATTCATCTCACTATGGTGCAGGTGACTTGTGTTCCTACTTATCTGGCCTGCAGCCAAGCTGTGAATGGTGGGTGGGCAGCTGTTTTGGGGGGTTCTTCCTCCTCGAAGCAGAATTGAGCAGCGCAGCCCTGGAAGCAGAGGATGCCTTGAAACGAGGACTATCTTCTGTGGAAGAGGACATGTGGCCGCCCTACAAGTAGGGGGACTGCTCAGCACAGCTGCTCTTATGTCCTTATCCTTGGACTTGTGGGAGGTGGTGACAGGTGGGCCCAAGTGAATGGCCCCTCTTTCTCACTGCTGTGGTCCCAAGGGGCTGAAAGATAGGAAGTGCAGAGGCTGCAGTTCTCCAGGTCTGCCCAATGTGTGGTCTTCCCAACTTGAGCCAAGCTCTGTCCGTGGCCCAAGTGTGGTATCCTGCTGCGGAAAGGACGACCCTCTTGCTTTCACTGCTTGCATGGGATTGCCAAACGCTGCTTTACGCCAGTGAAACTAGGAGGCCGGAAGACGGTTCGGTGGCCCGCCCAGCCTTGCAGCTCACTAGTTGACGCGGGACCAGTCACTATTCTCTGCTTCACCTACATTGCACGGTTGTTGGAAGGATACAAAGAGGACGACACACATTGCCTAGAGCTCCTTGGAGGAAGTGCAGGATAAATGTATTCAGATGCTTTATAAACACTCAGGCAATTTATTATATTTGTAACCTTCCTTTTTTCCTGCAAGGGCCCAAAGGCAACTTAGACACTCCTCCTCTTCCTCTTCTGGATTTTATTCTCACAACAACTCAGTGAGGGAGGATCAGCCAAGCGTCAGCGACTGGCCAAAGTCACCCAGCGAGCTTCACGGGCAAGCAAGCTGGAGCCTTCACTCCGACCACTGCATCCCATTGCCGCTCACTATTTTGAAAATTAAATAGACTCTCCCTCTACTTAGTGCTGAGATGAGGGATACATATCCACACAGGGTGCCAGGCTGAATTCGGCATGGGGCCTCGCGAACTGCGCGCAGAGGAACGCCGAGTGTTAAATTTCCCAGGTGCCTTGGGAAGTGAGCCACATTTGTGCTAACAGCTCCCACAACATGCAGCTTGTCAAGTTCTCAGGTTGGCAAGGCACTTGTGTGTGTGTCAGGATGCGGGGGGCATCTCACGGCTGCAACCGCAACGGGCATCCTCGCCACGCAAGGGCCCTTCTGCTCAGGCAGTCTTGCTCCCCTGCGAATGTCGTTCGGAGGCAAACGCTCGGAGGTGAAGCGTGCTTGAAACATTAATGAGCCAGCAATGCTTATTGCAACTAATTGAAATGTGGAGCAATGGGCGGGGGGATTGTCCATCACCCTCCCAGCGGAGAGATGCATCCCAGAATGGGTAGCTGAGGGAGAACCGAGTGCCTCTGCATGGGGGCAGGCGAGAGGGAAGGGGCTTCAGGGAACTCCTGCTAACCATGCTGGGATTAAGCTCTCTTGTCAGGCCGGGCATGTGAAAACTTTCAGGCGTAAACTGATTCCTTGTGAGAGGCAATCATTACAAGGAAATTCTACAATTAGTCCATAAGGTAGCAAATGAAAGCCCGCATCTAGAACGAGATCGCTTTTCCTTTGCTTTTGCAACGTTTTTGTCAGGTGAATTGAGAGCCCTGAACGGGGCGTATGTCTGTGTGGAAAACGGAACCTAACCACAAGTTATAAATTCACCTTTTGCAGCCCTTCCCTGTATTCATTCTCGATTGACTGCTGTGGAGAGACCTACAATATTGGACCCTGGCAGTATGACAAGCAATTAAACTACCAAGATGCTTAGCTGCCTTCATGCATTTTCTCACAGGGAGACCTCTGAGTGTTGCCTGCTTCTGACATTGTTCGTTATCGAATCAATCACAGGAGGCAGCTTTGACAGGTGTAATTATATATTTCTAGAGTGATTATGGGTGACCACCAAACAAGCCCATTACTTGACATTCTTTTCAGCCATCCACTTTGTGAGAGGAGCAGAGATGTTGGATGGGCCCTTTAGAAGAGAAAGGAAACAATGCAGAATGCCCGGACCACTGTGAGCCTCTTATAGCCCAGAAAAACTGCCCCAGTGGTGGAGATTCCTCTGCAAGAGGTGCAAATGGTGTGTGGAAATCCAGGGGGAGGGGACGATCAGAACATCCCTTCTCCACACATACATCACTGTACAGGGACATGCGCAGACATGTTTTCCTACAGCAGGACAGAGTTTCTTGATTCTGTCATATAGGAAAAGATCCAAGTGTTTCTGGTTCCTGACTGGCTGGTTGGAGGGTTCTTTCTTTCCCTTTGCCAGCTTTCTGGAGCCAATCTTACAAAGATTCCAGAAAATAGAAGCCATAATCAAATTACACCAAACCAGTAAAAAAGCAGCTGGAAAAAGCAATGCCAACAATGAATACTATTTTTTCCTCCAAAGTCAAGTCCAAAAGCTGCATCTTTATCCACTACCTGAATGCAGAGAGGGTGTCTCAGTTCCAAAGTGGGGGTGGGGGGGGTGCATTCAAAGGTTTGGGAGCAACACAGAGGAAGCCCCTTTTCCTTGTGTTGGCCTTTGGCAAGCGAAGGAGTCTTCTCAAGGTCTTCTCTTGTTGATCTTAATAAATAGGTGAATTCATGCAGAGATAGGTGGTCCCTTGGATAGCTGAACTCTGAGCCACTGGGCTGGTTCAAGTCAACTGTCCGAGTGAAAACCTTTCAGTTTTGCATGTGATGTGATCAGAGGGTAGCCCCATGTACAGCACATTAAAAAGCCATGCTTGCTAGCATGTTTAATTCTTGACTGGATCATTAATGTTTCTGCCTATAGCGGAGAAGTACATTGCACCCACAAGGATAACTGTGAGGACCATGTCTGTTGGCTGTGGGGCTGAAAATCTTTATTTAGACTGGTGATTCTGTGCACCGGTTGAAAAGAAAAACAGAAAAGAGAGGTCATGTATGAAACATGGAAAGCAGGTAGATGAAATTGGATTTAAGCCACAAAAGATGGAGTGATCTCAGCTCTTGAGTTGCCGCCTCTTGGTAAATATTTCTGTTTCAGACTGGTCCAATTTCTGTCACTCCTGCCTTTTCCAGAGGTCAGATCCCAGCTGCCTTTCTGGTCTCCATAGCATATGCAGAATATAGGGAATTGCTGCTGTTCCCAAGAGGTTTTCCAGAGGTTCTCTCCCAGACTTGATGCTTCAGAAGACCAGGCAATGTGCAGAACTTCTGGACCTTGAGGCCAATCTAGCCTGCGGGGCATCTCATGGCCTCTTGGGGTTTCTCCAGGAATGAGGTTTAGGCACCAAGTCTTGGGGCACCCACAATATGAAAGAGCAGTAGCTGAGTGAGAGGCAGTGGGTGCCCCCTTCTTTCCTCCTGCAATGGGGAGGACAACAGGACGGGCGAAACAGCTGCATCCTCTTTGCCTCCCACACTGGAGAAGCAATGGACACTCAGCAGTCTTCCTTAATGCTCCTCACATTTTCCCTCCATTGCAGGAAGGAGGGGAAGAGAACAAACATTGGGGCAGAGCTGACCTATTCTCCATCTCTCCCCATCAGGGTAACGGGCTGGTCTCTCTCAGGCATGTTGCTTGGGGGCTTTGTTAACCAGTCTGGTCTTGAGCAAAGAGCCAATGGCACCAGGGGGGCATGGCTTCCCCCATGATGCCATCCCCATGCAGCTGATGGGAGGTGGATAATGGAGAGTCACCTGGTGCTTCTACCGAAAAATAGTTCTGCACTCCTTGAACTTCAGGTCCCTATTGCAGCACCTTCCCCAGGGTCATCCAAGAGAATGCAACTTCTAAGCAGATGGATGGTGGGTCCGTCTTGTCTTTTATTCCAGTGTAGAGAGATGATTGGACCATGAAAGGGAAGGGAAGCGCAAGACTGCCAAATCCAGCCCATCAGAGTTCCTTTAAGATCTTTTATTAGAGAACAAGATTACAAGACCTTTTATTACAAGACCTTTTTATTTAAACAATATTTTAACACTGTTTAACATTTATGGTTTTTAATTGTGCAGCCAGGGTGTTTCCGGGTTTTAATTGTTATTGTTATTTATATTGTACTTATTTATTTCTGTGAGCCATCCCAAGGCTATGTAGCAAGGGGACGGCATATAAAAACTTTAAATAAATAAAAAAAAAGATGTTCTTTTCTCAGTGCAAGCACTTTTATAAACCTTGTGGAATAGGGAAACCATACTGAAAGTCTGGTAGGGCATCCGACGTGTTGGACCCAGCACTGCTGTCCTTTCATGCAGGGGGCTACAGATTCATCTTGGAACACAGCTAGGGCAAGACATGTCAGAAAAAGTTGTCCAGCCCATGCACTCTTGTTTCCCTCCTTTTGGCAGGGGGGAGATAAAGCAGTTGGTTTCTGAGTCCAAAATGAACTCTTGTGGTTCATTCTAGTTTCAACCAGATGGCTAGATCAAGAATCACCCTGTGTCTTTCTTGTCTAATCTGAGATGACCACCTGGTGGATAACTTTATTTTCTCAGTGACCCCCCTGGGTTTTCAAGGACTGGCTTCTTTGACTGCCTTTTGGACCACAAGAGTGACTTTTAATGTGATGGATAGTTACTCCGATTTGGCCATCAGACATTATTCTTAATGACTTTTTGACCATTCCCACATGAGGGCCAGGAAATGGACTGCTCTCCCTGTCGGCGAGTTAGAAAGAGCCAAGCAATGGTATTTCCATGTTGACTTTTCCCTTGCCTGCATGCCAGAAGGTTTAAGATGTTCCTGGGCAGGACGCTCAGCTTGAATAAAATGAAGGGAACTTTTTCAAAATCTCTCTCCCTGCACCTGACTTTCCACATGGAGAAAGACAAGGAGAGTCATCCACCAGAAAAGCCTTCACAAGGACTCCACATCAGCCTTTGGATGGGTCAGGTTACAACCCAAATAAGGCAAATATTAAAAACAGTTATGGAGACAAAGGTGGCGAGTCTCACTGTAAAATGAGAAATAATTTCATATTCCCTTGCTCGCCTTGCTTTGAGTCTTTTTTCTCTGATGTTAACCTTCCAGCGTACTAATTCCTAATGGCTCAGTTTACCCTCTAAGGCTGCAATCCTAGATGCCCTTTCCTAGGAGTCAACCTTGTTGAACACAGTGGGACTTCTGAGGACTGCACAGGACTGCTCTGTAACCCCTTTAACTAGTTTCCTTTGATTTATGTGTTTGGCAGCCTAGTGGACCTGCTTGTCAGAAATGGCTGGGTTGCAGGGTGGAAGCATCCATTATGTTTAGTCTTGATCTTTTAAAAAATGCCTTCATTATACCATCAGAAAGATCCCCCCGTCCTGTTTCCAGGGGTGCAGAGCTGGGAAAGTTACAACTGGAAGGAGCGTTGGGCCTTCCCCACAGAATACGAATGGTAGAGATTTTCACAGGGGGCATTGCATGGGGGGAGCTCTTCAGCCCCTTTTCCTGTGCATCACAACTATTGTCCTGTTCTGCTTGTGTATTCATATATCTGCTGCAGTGTATTTTGCATTGCTGTTGCTTATGCCCTGAATGATCACATTCGTGAGCGGTTGGATTGGATGAGACGTCTTCCTCAACCAGCCAATCACACAGAGAGGAGGGAGCTTTTTCTAGCCCTGCCCACTCACCCACTTCCCCAGCCCTGCATTGCCCATCTTTGAATGCATCTGTGGGCATGGAGCTTCTGAACTTGGTTTAAATGCATATAGTTCAACGCATGCTGGCCCAAATACATGGTTGCTTCCCAGGAGAAAAGATGCACCAGGAACTGATTGTGTGAGTTTGGCCTGTGCTTGCTCAATATTATATGCAAATCAATGATAGTTCTGTGCACCTAGTCATTCATTTGTATAGATGATGCAAATTGGTGTCCTCCTTGGTATTCTGTTTTGGTGGTGCGCTTCTTGTTTTGACGGTTCACGAGTGGCCAACCTGCAACCACAGACTCATTCCTTTGCATGCAGCAGGCCAGATCAGGGAGGAAGGAGCGTAGGATCCAGACCTTGGAGAATGGAACATTGCAGGCCATCGCCAAATTGTTGCAATGGCTGATCCGCATTCAGGGCTGGCGCTGTTTCTCCCAGTAGGACAGACAGATAATGGCATTTGGGAGAGCAGGAATGCAGAGGGAAAAGGCTGATAGGGTGCACTTGTATTTCCACCCAAGTGCTGGGCTGCCTCCTCATGAGCAAAAGGGCCATGCCGTATGTCCTGGTCACTTGCAGCACATACAAAAATATCACCTAAGTTGTGTTGGAGGTCAGTGGGAATTTAACACATTCCTTAGAAGTGATAATTGCCCATTTTCTCTGCATGGGGTGTGGGTAGAAAAACAACCAAGACCGGTTTGTGGTTTGCAGAAGCTTGCGAGTTCTGCCAGAACTGAGCGGTTACTCTGCCTCTGGAGTTTAAAAAAGAAAGAATAGCAAAGGCTTGCCACTTGCAAAAGTAGTGGGGGGCATGTGGCTCTTTAATTTCAACAGCTGCCTGGATTTTTGATATTTGCATGCCAAACACAGGGGTGAGGCTGGCTAACCGCTTCACGAAGAGCACCGAGCAAAGAGCAGAGCATGGCAAAGAGAAGCGCATCTTGCTGGCCAAAGCAGTGATCCTCCTGCCAGCGCATCTTGGGTTGCTTATGTTTAACAACTAGAGAAACACTGTTCCAAGTTTCTGAATCGGCTTCTAACATGGGGTGGGCGATACACGGAGAAGACGGTGCAATTAGCAAGTTTCTATAAAGCATCTGTTTGCATGCAGCAGGAAGAGCCACCCGAAGGTGCACATATGGCAGAATTAATGAATTAGCATGGGAACCAACGATATGCTAGGAAAAGCATCCATCTGCCTATCTATGTTTATTCAGCCTTTTAGGCCCAGGCTCTCACAAGGAAGTGTGTGCCGGTGATGAAGAACATCTGGCCTTCCAGATGTTGTTGGGTTGCAACTACCGCCATGCTTCACCATGGCTATTCTGGCTGGGGCTGATGGGAGTTGCATTCCAACCACATCTGCTTGCCTGCTCACCATCTGTCTACATATTTTCCAACCCTGTCTAATGTTATTTATTTATTTATTTATTTATTTAAAACATTGCTATGCTGCCCCCATCTCAACAAAGCCTCAGGGCAGCTTACAGCATAATTAAAACATATAAATAACAATTAATGCAATTAGAGATTAAAAAGCCTGGTAGCATCTTGGCTTAAAATTTTAAAATCCTCTAAATACCATAATAAGTTAACAATTAAAATAAGTTTTAAATAAAAAGGTCTTGGCCTGGCACCGAAAAACAAATAGCGACGGCACCAGGCGGACCTCTCTGGGGAGCACATTCCGTAGATTGGGCGTCACCACCGAGAAAGCCCTCCTCTGAGTACTCACCCTCCTAATTTCCTTCACGGAGGGTTCCCGGGGAAGGGCATCTCCCGCAGATCTCAAGGGGCATATAGGCGTTAAATCATTCCTACAACAAATGTTGGGTTGATCCATGAAACAGCACCATATTGAAACGTTGAGAGCCCACCAAAACATCAGTAGCAGGCCTGAAGGGGTTCAGAGATTTCCACGATCTGTTTGAGAACTCAAGCAGGAGGAGACGAGTCCCCTTCTCCATGGAAGGAGTTTCAGAGGTGCAGACCATCCATTACCCTGATCATTCTTAGTGATGGGTCAGAGAACAGAACCACTGAGACTGATCAAAGCCTTATAAATTCATAGGGTGTTTCTTCACACAACCCCCCAACTATTAAGGGTTCCCGTGCGGACACCTTCAAATGTTCTCCCTGGAAATGACCAGGTAGCTGATGTAATTGATGAAACTAGGAAGTACTAATGACTAATGATGCTGTTGTTTGTCACCCTCAGAGGAAGCACCAAGTAGGTGCATCTCAAGGCACCTGGGATGCATGACCTGGGAACGAAGGAGTGAGAGTTTTCTGTTCTGGCATTCCAAGGAGCTGTGATAGCTCCCACCTTTGCAGCTAGTTTGGTGCCCAGTCAAAGTGTCTCTGTTTTCCTGGGTATTCTAGACTTCCCAGCCTGGCATTCTATTCTCACTGCCCTTCATTGTTGCTTTATGACAGCTTGTTTTTGTTTCCATTGCATGTTTAGGATTTATGTAAAATCACTTCCCAGCCACCTTTGAAAGGTGGGACCCTCTTGGGGTGGCCTGCATGATTAAAAAAAAGGAAGTGGATACAACAAAAAAACCTTAATCTGCATTAAATACAAACCCACGAAAATAAAAAACCAAAAAACCAGACAATGAGGGCAGGCATGAAATAACAGGTGGGCCTGCAGAGCTTTCCTGAAGACCTGCAAAGCAGGGCCCTGGCAAGAGCTTGATGGAAGCTGACTCTAGGTCTGTGGGGTTGCCTCTGCCCCTTTGTATGCATCAGCCTAAGCAGCCTCAGGAATGTGTGTGTGTGTGTGTGTGGGGGGGGGAGGCCTCAGGGTGCGGGCAGGCTGGTGCAAGAAAAGGTGGTCCTTCAAGGTATCTTTGGTGGGTGCATCCCCATGTTTCATTGAACCATGGAAGAGTAGAATTGGAAGGGGCTGGAGGGTCACTGGGTCCAACCCCAGTGCCGTGCAGGATTCCCAGTTCAGTCATCCTTCTCAGATGGCTTTTTGGTTATTGTTCACCACCTTGCTATCTTTTGCTGAAGGAAGTTTATAAATATGTCAATAAACCAACCAAGCAAGCACCCACTAAATAGATAAACAAACAAATAAACAAATAAAATCACCCACCACTTGGAGATTTAAGTTGTGCTGGACTTCGAGGGACAACAAAAAAGGTAGCATCTCATTCTGAAAAGGTTAGCAAATCTCCTTAAAGGAGATAATACTGTATTTTATGGGTTGTTGTAAACAGCTCAGAGAGCTCTGAGTACTGTATAACATGGGGATGATGATGATGATGATGATGATGATGATGATGAACACAGTTTCATTTACACATCAGCTAAACTGGTCCTGATGTGCCTTTTTAAGCTTGTTTGGATTTTCATTTTATCGAAGGAATTACTTTGAAAATGCGAAGTGTGATGTAGTTATAATCGCCGCCTGATCAGCAGCTGCAACAGTTTTCGGCATGAAAAGCAGATTCTGTTGCAAAGAGCTCGCTACAGGGAATACAGACTCTGGTCCATTGGCCCTTCTTTGCTCTTAAGGCTCTTCTCATCTTTTCACAGTATTATCACATTTCACAAAAGATTCGGAAAGATGAAGCAAGAACAAATCTTTATGAAAATCTGCAGCACAGCTGCCTGAAAATAAGGAATGTATCCAAATATCTCCCAATATTGGGGATGTAATGTTTATATATTCGGCACTGGGGAGCCATTCTTTCATGTGTGAAAATGCCTGAATGAGGAGCTGTGACTTCACAATTTATTTATTTTAAAATTGTGACCAAAGCCATTAAATAGAGTCCAGCAAGAATGTGGTTCCTGGGCATGCAGTTTTAAGACCTGGGCACAGTCCTGGAAGGTGGGGAATAATGATGTAAAAGGGAGTGGGTCTAGGCATGCAGAGTGCCTTTTATGCCATCAAAAAGAAGAGCAACTCTTTCTAAGCTGATCTCATCACGTCTCATGCCAACAAAACTGGTGACTAAAGCTGCCTATGTTTTGCCAAGAAAAATAAGCCATCTTGGAGTTAGATCAGAAAAGGGTGACTTCACTGCCCATGATCCCTGATCTTTGATATTCCTAGATGCACTAATAGATCTAAAATCTAGTGCTTGTTTAGCTCCAGGTTTGACTGTCCTGGATTTTACTGAGTGGGGCTTCTGGCTGTCTGAATGCAGCCGCCGCTGCTTTTAGGATGTCAACTTAAAACTGGGTGAATCTGGAGCCAGGAGTGCTTTCTACCAATTTTTACTGGCATATCAGCTGTGTTTTTAAATGTATTGTTAACTGTATTATTTTATATAGTCAAGAGTGTCTTATGGCCTAGGGGTATGGCATACAAGCCAAATAAATACATACAGAAATAAATTAAATAATTTCTCCCTCTCTCTTTAGCATTTGGATAGAGGGGACTGAGCCCCTAACACTTCATTTTCTGTGGTGAGTGTGAATTTTTCATCCTTTGGTAGAAGAAACAGCATGCGTTTTCTGAAAACTGTAGCAATGGGGTATCCATACCCACTTCTCCAGCTGCCTCCCCACATCCCCTGCAAGCCAGGCACAGTTTAACATGAATTATGATACCCTGAGATGTCTCGGGTTTAGGGTTTCAGTCTATCTTTGCCTTGTTGTCTTGTGCCTTTCATCTATTAAAGACCTCCTTAGGTGAGCTTTCATCATTCAGAATATATTATGGTTTTCTTAGCCAGTTCAACTAATTGGGAGTGACACTGGCTTCCAAAACCTAAATGTTGTATTTACAGAGCCCTGGATTTCAGGCTAGTTGAAGGGTCTGTGTGTCTGGAAGGTAATTTGACTGGAACTATAGAAATTACGAATGTGCCATGACATTTCAGAGAAAAAAAAATCCAGGTTTATCTTACGTTCATGGTGCTGTTAGTAGCAACTGTGTTCTTCACCCATCACAGCAGTGACAAATAATGGCTCTTTATTTACTCCAGTGAAAGGCCTGTAGCCTTCGCTCTCACTAATTTACTGAATTTTTCTTTTAACTACCATTGAGCGAGTGCTTTCATTACCATTGAGCGACACACCAGCATCTCTCCAAGTGGCTTGAATTTTATGTTTAGTACTATGGGGAGTTGAGTCATTGACGCTGAAGGCAGGGAGGTGTTTTGCACACACACACATTGTGTTACTGGGTTCTAGGGAGGTAGAAGGTGAGATCTCCACCACCAAATAGCTCATGCACAAAGGGCCAACTGGCTGCGTATTTTCTGAGGACTTGGTACCCCCGACAAGGGTGGTCAAGTATAAACTGCCCTCAAAAGGGGAGATCAGTTTGCATGTCATTGGCCCAGATGAATGTATAGCAAATTTAGAAATAATAATTATAATGTAAATAGAAATGGGATGTCTCACCAAGTATGGAAGTTTGTGACAAGGAGAAACAGGCTTAGAAGGGATCCCGGAGCAGACGCCCTACTGGGAGTCTGCAAGTGTTCACTGGGGAAGGGTTGACCATGGGAAGCTGCCCGGCACTGTGCTGGATCATTGGCTAGTCCAGTTGGTGTTGTGTGCTCCAGCCTTGGCCATGTTGCCTGGGGTGGACTGGGGAGGCAGTCCAACACATCCAGGGGGTACCAGGTTGGGTCATCAATGGCTCTTAACAAGGATCATTCCCTCCCCAAACTGGAGATCAGGGGGACTGGTCCTGGGAACTTTGGTGTGTTCTGCCATGGATGCTCTACCACCATCTTTCATCAGACAAAGGAGAATTGCACTTGGATGTCTGGAGTGGCTTTAAAGCGTTTCAGTTCATGGGCTGAGATGTGCCTACGAAGCAGTCGTTCAGAGCATGGGAGCTATGAAACAGAGGCAAGCTGAAGGTGGCAGTGGTCACTCAGTAGCACGGCCCTTGTCTGAAGGTGAAAGGTCCCATCTTTCTTCTGGTAGGGCAGGGAAAGTTCCTGTCGGAAACCCCGGGGAACCGCTGCCAGGCAGTGGGACCATACTGGGCTAAATGGACCAAGAGACCCGAGTCTGCATAAGGCAGCTGCCCATGTCCCTATGAAAGAAATTGCGGGGGGGGGGGGATCGGTGTGATTTGCAACTTAAAGCTGACTGCCTTTGAATAATTCCACCCACTTTTATGCAAACCAATGCCTGTCTACTCAGAAGTAAGTCCCACTGAGTGCCACCAAGTAGGCAGGCTGTTCTCTTGGAAAAGCAAGATTGAATTCCTGTTGCTACAGCAAATAGTATCTCATGCACAGCTCTTGAATATGTAAAACACATTTTGTCTGCATATCAGTAGCTGGCAATCTCTGTGTTGGATTATCATCTGCATCACTGTTGCCTAGAAATGTGTGTGCATATTTATTTATGTATGTATTTTAAGGACAGGATTGGGTATGGTGGTGGTAACAAGAGCACAACCCTATGTAATTTTATTTAAAAATTGGTTGTTGTTTATGGTTGCTTTGCTTTTTTCTTTTTTCTCTTGGTAAGCTGTCCAGAGACTTTTAGTATTGGGACGGCATATAACAACTGTAAATATACATAAATAAATAGGTAAATAAATAAATAAAAGGCCGACGGTTCCCAGCATGCCCTTGCCAAGCCCACATGGGATCGAACTCTAAGCAGGTTTATTTATAGCTAAGGCAAGAATAAAATAGAAACAACAAAGACCATAGTTTTCTTTTCTCAATGCTCTCTTCATTTGAAATAATTTATATCATGGATAGATGACATGTTCATGTATTTGGTGGCACAATATCACAAGATAAGATTTTTTTTCCATCTTCCTAGTTTTTTGCATTGGAACTTTTTGTACGAATTCCTCCCCTTCCCTCCATGTTGTGGTGTTTTACCTGTGCTCATTCTGAATTCATGAACATCACATTTCATAATAAGCATGAGATGATTCTGTGTGCTTTCTTGCATTTGGAGAGATTAGTGCAAAGGCATAAAAGAGGAAGAGAAAGGAAACATTTACCCATTTGGACAATCAAATTACGGAAGGATTGTCAAAGGGAAGACTGGATGTTTTGAATCTGTGTTTGCTAGTATCCACACATGTAACACATTTTACAAAGGTAGCTTTTGATCCAATAATGGATATAGCCTCACCTGTCAAACTATATTTAAGGATTCTTTAAATCCACAGGTAATTTGAGTGCTAAATGCACAAACCAATTCCTTATGTTAAGCAAATGGTTTCTTGAGTTTATATCAAAGAGGGGAAATGGCTTTCTTTGAAAGATGCCTTTCATTCATAGTTCCTTTCCAAAAATAACGGGACATGTCATTATTTTGGGAGGTAAAACTGAGACTTTCTAAATATTAGTCAATGATCAACAATACCTAATTAATAGCAGAAGGTGTCAAAGTAAAAGTTTGACTCTCTAAAAACAAAGCAATATGAACTAGAAATTTAAGGCAGGAAAGCAATGTCCATTTCCCCACCATTTATGCAACAGGAAAAGCAGAAAAATGATTTTAAACCAAATCTCCCTCTCCCTCTCTCCCTCTCTCCCTCTCTCTCTTTCTCTCTCTCATAACATTTAGGTAAACACAGAGAGCAATAATCAGTTCCAAAGGAGACTGCAGCCAAGAAATCAGAAGAAGACTGAGACTGGGAAGGGCCACAATGATGGAGTTGGAAAAGATCCTCAAGGACATTTCATTGGAGACCAAGACCAAGATCATCCATGACCGCCATATTCCTGACCATCAGCTGTGGGTGTGAAAGCTGGACAGTGAAGAAGGCAGACAGGAAGAGAATCAATGCACCTGAAATATGGTGCTGGAGAAGAATTTTGGGAACTGACAGAAGGATCAATTGGGTCCTGGAAAGCCAGAAAGTTCCCTGAGGAAAACCGGAGATGCTGGAGGAGATCATGCTAGGGAAAGGTGAAGGCAAGGGAGAAGAGGAAGGTTACTTCTTTGGATGGCTTTGACAGGCGACTAGAGAGACTCACCCTCTTTTATTTTGCATACCTGTACACACCCGAAGGATCCCTATTTCTGGAGCAGGAACAGCGTTAACCTTTTCGTTGCTGCTGTTCACCCACCACACTCCTTTTAATGACCTCTTTTAAATGTTGCAGATTTCCATTTGACAAGTGACTGACATAAGGCTCCCTCCTAAACTTGGTAGCACCTTGACAAAACCCAGTTCTTTCTAGGTAACTCTCGGAAGCCTAATCTCGATGCAATTGCGGTTTGTTGTCGTTTGACTCAGCAAAATTAAAGTTTGCAAGCAGATGCACTGCTGGTAGGTTTTTAGATCTCTCATGATAATCAAAAGAAGCTGATGTGTGTTTTTGGACTTACTGGAAGTCTGCCAGGACATAACTTCATACTACAAACTTGCCAGCCTGCAACAACTTTTGACTCCTGTGGAATCTGAGAAGTATGGAGTCTTGAGATGGACAGCAATACAACCATGAGGTGTGTTGCAGACTGGGGAGCAGGAATGACAAGGGAAGACAAAAGGGTTCCCCCAAATGAATTGCCAGATGGGTTGAAGGTCCTGCCACACCCTCATCTGTGCCACACCGTAGGACGTTCCTGAGCTGTTGTGCAATGGATACCCCCCTTCAGTCCACCATTAGGTGGGAAAAGGTTAAAAAGAAACATGGAAACATAGAAGCAGAGTGAGTCAGAAGGGGTCTCCCAGGCCATCTAGTCTGACTCCTGGCTCCAGCTGCCTCCACTCATTACAAGAAAAAGAAAAGGAAAGGAAAAAGAGGCAGACACTTTGAATTTTCTTGCCCCGAAGCTAAGAAACACAGAACTTGGCAGAAATCTTGTCAAAATCCCAAGAACACAAGTGGTTCTGTAGTAACCGTGTACTCCTTCATGCAAGGAAGGGCTTTAGTGAGAAATTCCCTTTTAAACAATGCAGCAGATGTCCAAATATTAAAAAGGAATTTAGGATGTCGGGGGAGGGAAGAACAAGGGAAGACAAGAATAGCACAGAGAATCCCAAATAAAAACAAGAAAGTCAGCCTAACCTAGCTAGTTACATATAACAGTGCAGTTCTTGAGTTTCAGAGCATATGCAGAGTTTCTTGCAGGATGGCCAACATAGAGTATCATGGCTTTCTAATGAGATGTTAAGGAGTAGGAATTAAGCAAATTCTTGGCTTTGCTTGCCCCTTAGTGGAGACTGCTCGTGGTTTTGTCCAATAATGCAATGCCCTCTTTCTGATATCAGTGGTCCTGTGGGAAGGTAAGGGAATTCCTTAATAGATTTAAAGAAGCCTTCATTTGAATGATAAAGGAGCTGGCCAGAATCTGGAGGACCATCAGATTTCCATCCCGTCTCGGATGGAAACCTGGGAAGCTGCTGACAGTCCATGTTGATAACAGCAGGTCTGATGGACCTAGCACTAAACTCAAGAGAACTATACTTTGATACAGAAAGGAGTGTGGCTTACAACAAAATGTTGCAGTATGGAGTGCTCCTGTTTTGGGATCCATCCGTCCATCTGTCCATCCCTCTGTGCTTTCTTCTAAGACATTCCCTTCTGTTCACTGCCCTGCCTTACCCAGTTCTCTGTTTCCCCAAAGCTATCATTGGAAGCATCCTAACCACACTCTATCCTCTTTGGGCTGCTTTCATTTGTTTTGCCCTGTCATTTTTTTATTCACACGTGTATGCCCTTATTTCATTTCTATGCAGCTCAATAGCCAAAGCTCTCTGGATGGCTTTCACAAATCCAAATCCTAAAATAACAACTTTTTCTAAATACACCTGTACTTTTGTACAGCCTGGGGTTCCCCACAGCATTCTAACACCTCCCTCGTGTCCGTTGCTGGCCCCATTTCTGTTGGAATTATCTCGTTAGCACTCACCACTATTGGAAGGTTGTGTGTGTGTGTCGAAAATCCCCCCCCCCCCCCGCTCCTCAACAGAGTAACTTGACTCAGTTTAGGATATTTTGCACTTTTTGCTGCTCAAAGGGAGTGGGAATGAAAACACGCTTTAATAAGGAAGCAAAATTGGAGGAAAGTGATCTGTGCGATGCCGCTTGACCAGAAATATAGGCCAAGCCCCAAGTGTTTCCCAGTGCCGCATTCCTGAGACCAGGGCCTCACATCGAACTAGAGACTCATTAAAACCTGATCCTTCTACTGCTCTGCTGCTGCTCAACTCGCCGTTCTACAAGCAAGGGATTTTGGAAGGCTGCTTTTTAAAGGAGAGGAGGGAGCACCAGCATTTTCTCTTGTCATGCACACAGAATATAATCTAGTGGGAAAATCTTTGCTTGTCATTGGCCGTGCTTCTCTGATCTTAGTGGCAGGCAAAGGGAGGGAATGGGGTCTATGGAAGAAGTGGAAGAGGCAAAGGGCTAGGAAAAGATGCACTCAAGTTTGAAAAGAGGATGGGGGTGGGTTGGAAAATGGGTCTCATAGCCAGGAATGCTATCTAGCCCAGCACTGCCTTTGGTGGCTAAAGTGGTTCACTGGGGCAGTGGGCAATGGCAGTGGGTGGCTATCAGAGTCAGCGGGGGCCGTGTATCCACTCTGGGTTGTAGTCAGAGCTTTATGGAGCTATCCATGGTGCTCTAGCTATCTGGGGAATAGGCTTTATCTCATCTCTTATAAAGCTTGGACTAAAACCCAGAGTCACCCCACTGCCTACAACTGTGGATAGAAGTCAACTGGTCCTGAGAGTTTCTGCATGAAAGAATATGCGCTCTCTCTGCTAATTTAGGGCTTTAGTGGCTTAAGAGAGCAGAAGGAAAGGGTCCAGAGCAGGGGTGTTGAACCTCTGGCCCACAGGACAAATCTGCCGTTCTTGAGGTTATAATCCGGTCTCTAGAAGGCCAAACCCCTCATTAGTCCTGCCTCCTTTCCTGGTCTCACCATCTTTCTCCTGACTGCTTGGTGATTTCCCAACTTTTGCACAGCAGTTTCTGCCAGTACAAAGGTTAAAATGCCTCTCTCAAGAGTCTGTCCATAGGAACATTAAGTTACTATGTGCCAGCAGCTTCGGCTTGGCCCATTTTGCCTCTTTCCTCGCTGGAATGTAAACCCCCAAGTGCTTCTCTGAAATGGGGGCTGAAAGTAGTTTGACTTTCCTGGACAAAGGGAGTGAAGTGAAAGAAGAGGAGTAGTCCAACAGGGTGAGGAATATCGGAGAGAATGGAAAGAGAAGATTGAATGTACATGAACAAGAGCAACAGAGCCAGGCTCAGTTCCACGGATCTTTTTGGAAATAACCAACTCTTTGGTTGCAGGCTGCTAGCCCATAATTGGTTCTAGCTTAATGACCTTCTCCATCAAGTACATGGTGAAGCCATAGCATCACTGAAGGATGAGTAATAGCAGCGAGGAAGGCTGTCATTGTCGTTTGACTTGTTCTCAGTTAAGAAGGAAAGTGAAGGTCACGAATCCCTTGCAATAGATTTGCCTCTTCGCCAAAGGAATTCAGTGCTCGGGAACCATTTTGCCCAAAGACGTGGCTGTCAGCCATCATGTGAGTGGAAGGAATTTGAAGGAGAAAATTGATGTGCTTTGCACCACAGATTCTTGGGACGGAAGGTTCAGATGAACTTCTGGAAGACAGCTTAATCATCGAGGAGCCGGCATCAACAGTGAATGGTAAAATCTGAATTGTAGAGTATCTGCTCTTTGAAGGACTTTGATAAAACGGAAACGCGCCACTTCCCAGGCGTGCAGGGGATAGGAAAATAGCACTGGAAGTAAATGCAAGCCATCACCCAGCACCCCTGGATGCCTGTCTTGTCTCTTGTCTTCTGTCTCTATCCGTTTGCAGGCTAAGCTATCATTTCCTCAGCCTTTTTATGCAGATGTGTTAAATGGACTATCCTGCCAACAGGCATCTCTCTCGGAGTTAGTCACCTGCTCAACTTCATCATCTCTTCGGGTTATAATATTCCTTGGCAGCCACTTCAGTTAAGCCCATATTTACCTATTTATTTATTTAAAAATGAAAAAATGACCATGTTTCTGCATCGAGGAACTAGATGAGGGTCTCACACTGCCACACTGGCAGTACCCAAGCCAAGAACAAGGTTAACAGTGGGAATCCCTCTTACTACCAGGCCACAAGCATGGGCGTTCCTCTAATTTCCCCCGAGTGTCTCCTGATGTGCCAGTCACATTTCTTCATCAATACTATGCAATATGGAAAATAGCCTCATCTAGAAAAGGATGGAATAGGCCTCCTCTTCAGCTGGAGGAAGAAGACCATCTTCCTTTGATTGCAGCCATCGCTTATCAGTGGTGCAGCTTATGCTTTGCATGCATCCCTTGGGCTCTGACATCTTCAGGATGCAAGACTGGAAAACCTTCCTTTCTTCTGGGAACTTGAGCGTTGTTGGGACCCGTGTGCCCAAATCGTCTGGGGTTCAACAGAAGCTCCCTGAAAGACTGGGAGCTGGTGGAGTTCTCTTGACACAGGTCTGTTGTGATCCAACCAACAGGTCCTGACTATTAATTAAACCCCATATTCTGAAGAAGCGGACATTTCTGATATTTCGACAAGGGCAGCCCCATGCATTACAGAGGGATGTAACAAGAGCACTGCCAGATTAGGCCAAAGGTCCATCGGGTCTGCTCTCCAGTTTGCACGCTGGCGAACCAGAATCCCTCAGGAAGCACACAAGCAGGACCTAAGCACAGCAGCAGCCTTCCTCCTGTGTTCCCCAGCCACTTGTATGCAGGGGCATGCTGCCTCAGATGCTGCAAGGAGTCTGCACTCAGCATGGCTAATAGCCATGAGCCTCCTCCTCTGCGAGTTCGAGGTAAATTCTCTTTTAAAGAGAGAATGGGTGGCCATCACGTCTTGTGGTAGCGAATCCCACATTCTGAGGTTGCAACGATCTGATCTGGATATTTCCAGAGCTGGGAGCTACAAGGATCTTGGGAGCAAGGGCTGGGAAAAACCCCTGGCAGATATCTTAGAGGGAGCATGGGCAGGGATGATTCATCCAGTGCGGCTAAAGACAGTCTGCTTCACATGGTAAGTCAACTTGCGTGGCGGTTCACGGCATGCACCTCTCACACGTTCTATACAATCTTTGTATGAAGGTGTGTGCCAGACAAGGGACAAGGGCCACCAAGTCTTCCCCTCTTAAATAAAGGACGGCCTGGGGTTCTACTTCAAACCAAGCATGCAGTGGGCAGAATGTGAGGTGGGATGCGGGAGATCCGGGATTCTGCATCTCTGCTTGGAGCTCATTGGGTAGGTTTGGTCCACCCCTTGACCCTCAGGCTACCTTGGTTGTTACCACCGAGCTAGAATAGACATTAGGTGGACCCTTTATGCCATCTTACGAGAGGAAAAAAGCGGGATAGACTATGCAACCATGCGAGCTCCCCAATCCCTCCCCGCACTAGAAATATCCAAGGCTGGGCTATAAACTCACAATGGCAAGAGTAGGTTAACATTTAGAGGGGAGGCAAGTGCCCCATCTGTTCTTCAATACTTACGCCCAACTGG
The DNA here is from genome assembly GCF_004798865.1 of Varanus komodoensis. Classification (NCBI taxonomy): domain Eukaryota; kingdom Metazoa; phylum Chordata; class Lepidosauria; order Squamata; family Varanidae; genus Varanus; species Varanus komodoensis. Next base: position 7,282,795 of record NW_025335548.1, read on the forward strand.
GTGCCATTTTAATGACTCTGAACACTCCCTGTTGTTCCTAAATACTGGAGAACATATGGTCCATTTCCCCCTTTTAACTGTGGATTTCCTTGTTTCTGCCAGTTGGTGTTCTGGCTGTAACATATTTTAATGTAGTTCTTGTGTGCGTGAATTTAGTCCAGCCTGTTCTTAGAGAGGCCCTGCTAATGGTGGAAGCAAATGCCAAGCGTATCAAGCATCTCCTAGGCTGGGGAGTGGAGTGGGGAGGGAAGCGGATTTATATGTGTGTTTTTATTTGTGTGTTATTTTCACATTCCCTCATTCCCCCCAAAACATTAACAAGGACTCCTTTAGAGTGTCCAAAATCAAACAGAAATGTGATATTACTATTTTTCTGCACCAGATTGGGTCATGGATGATAAATGGCCACTTAGTTGCCAATACAACACAATATTTCAATTTCCTGCCTTCACAGAGGTATTCCAAAGGTTGTCTGGAGTTCATGTGCACAGTATGGGTTGCCCAAAACGTTAAGCTTTCACCGAAACCTTTTCAATTAACTGGACGCATTCCTCACACAATCCAGCCGGCTGGAAGCCTCGATGAATGTAGCTTCTGTGATGTTTGACATGCGCATACGTTAGGCCTAAATCAGTTGAACATGCTCACCGCAGGAGCAAGGTGAGGCCTCTTAGGTTTTGCTGAGATGATCCGTCGTGCCCAAGCATACCCTGACGTTCAGTTGTGGCTGTACGCACACAGAAGTATAAGCGTGTAAGAAGGTGATGCAGCACAACATGTTGGCCCCAACTTGGTCGGCCTGTGGGACAGCGTTGACTGTAGATGCTTGGGCAAGATGGACCTTGAGCAAGACACCCTCCACAGGAGCTGCTCTCAGAGAGCCTATCATCTCACTCCCTTTGTCACCCGTTGCTCCTCTCCCTTCTCCGCTGTGTGTTTGCTTGGCAGACAGGATACCGGTGAGCAAGCAGGCCAGGTTAACTCCTGCCTCAACTTTCTTCTGACCACCACCATTGCCTGGGCCAGAACAGGGGAGGAACTGGGTAGCAATGGGGAGGAACATTCCAGAGCGTTCCCACCTGTGGGGCCCCGCTGGTGTGTGGACCCCTGGAAGTTGCTCAACCAACCATGCCTAACTTTTGACACAGGTTCTGCCGTCTGGAGCAATGGAGAGGAGACCTGCTCTCTCTTCTGCATGGCAGACTTTCAGACAACTGGTAGTGCCCAACCATGCCTGACTGCAAGCAAACACCTCTGCTTATGCACTCCCACAACTGGCAGGCAGCAGAGTGCACTGGGACTAGCCTTCTCCTCTTGTCCAATCCCACTACAAAACCATCCCAGCTGCTGTCCAACCCTGTATCCTGGGGAAGTAAATGTAGTGGCTTAACTCTGCACTGCATGAAGAAGTCTCTTCATTTGCTCTGGCCTGAATCTCCCAACGACCAGCTTCATGGGATGGCCCCTCTGAGTTCTGGAGCTGGAGAAGACTCTCTCCCTGTCCACTTTTTCCATGCAGTGCATAATTTTGTGCATCTCTATCATGTCTCCCTTTTGCTAAGCTAAACACTTCCTATGGGAAGAGCAGTTACAACCGCTTCCCATAGGACAGTTACTGCAACCTCTCAGAAGGGAAGACCTGTGAAGAGAAATGAGGTGCTGATCAAGCACTTTGTTCATGTTTGCCAGGTAAGCTTCCAAGAAACCCAAGAGTTCTCCAGAACACAAATAATGACCCACTGCATTGGAGGATGCCATGGAGGGACTGAGCATCCTGGGAGAAGGCTTCCTTTGGAGGCTGCATGGCCAAGACTCAGTCCTCAGCATCTCTCTTGGGAATACCTTTCTCCACCCAAGCATCAGAACAGGCAATATTGGTTCTAGGTGGACCAGCTGTGGTCTAGCCAAGACTGGGAATTAGGACCAAAGTCCAAGGGTTCACAGGCCAGCCCCCAGAGAGTGGCAGGCACAGAAGCCAACTCCATTTAGTTCATGAAGCTATGCTGTGATTTAAGTGAGTTCAAAATGCAAAACTGCACATGTGGAGAGAATTTTTTTAATAATAAGGGTTGACAATCTCCTCCTCCTCCTCCTCCTCCTCCTCCTTATTAATAGGAGGCATTCATACCCTGCCTTCCTTTGTCTTGCAAGGAACCCAAGGCAGCTCCCAAGTTTTCCTTCTCCCCATTTTATCCTCACAACAACCCTGTGAGGTAGGTTAGGCTGGGGGCCCATGATTGGCCCAAAGTCATCCAGGGAGCTCCATGGCTGAGTGGGGACCAGAATCCAGTCCAGTACCCTAACCACTACACCAGACTGATGTATTTGCGTGCTTTCCACAATGCACATGGCAATCTACTGGATACCACTTGCTTGGGAACACAAGCAAGGTGGTGGTTCTGTACTTGTGATCTGCTTGTATGCTTCCCAGCAGCATCTGGTGGGAAAGAGGGTGCTTGGCTAGATTGTCTTCAGGAGTGATCCTCTCCTTCAGCCAAAGGTCTCAAAGCCCTGAGGTCACTCTGGAGAAGGAACAAGCCCCAGCCTGCTAGCAGGAGAAGGAGCAGGGTCCAGCAGAGCCCCACGAACCAGCTGCTCTTGGTTGGCATGGGGCATCGGGTACAGAACTTTTCGGCATCCCGAAAAGCTGAAAGGCCTCTTTTTAGTCCTAGCTACTGTCAGTGGGAGCATTAAGCTAAAACTGGCTGGTTTCATGTTTAGAGTCCCCCCACACTTGTTTTTTTGGCCTTCAGCCCTTTGGAATGTGGTCCCTGAGAAATGGAATTCCAGCCCCTTCTCTGGGATGGAACTTGACCCTCAGGCTCAGAGAGGTTTTTCACCTGTATGTGAAAAAGTGATCATACTAATATTCATAAGCAGTTTTTATAATCCATCTATTGGTGCCCCATTCTGGCCATTCCTTTTGCAGATTTAGGGGCACCATTCACCAGATGGTCTTCCTACACAAACTGCACTGAAAAGATTTCTATTGCTGCTTCGAATCTGAACACAAGCAAACTCCCTTCATTTGCTCTGCGGTTTGCAACTTCCCAGGGGTGCCAGGAACATCTGGAAGGTGCTGGATTGGTGAAAACTGTGGTGTGGTACACATTTGACACTAATGAGGCCCCATTGGTGAGGGTGTTCAAGGATAGGCTAGACATGCACATGGTGGCCATGTCATGAGCGGAGCCGGCTGGAGCCGGGGGTCAGACTAGATGGCCCGGGAGGCCCCCCCTTACTTACTCTGTTTCTATGTTTCTAATCATCTCTTACACCAGTGCCACACTCCTGTTCTCATTTTCTTCTTGTCCACCTGTTCCTTTTTCTTCCTGGCCCTCAGCATTCTGACCATGACTATTCAGCATTCCTACCATGACTATTCTGGTTCTTTAAGTAGCTTCCATGCTGAGCTCAAGGATTTTAATTTCCTCATGTTTGAGTTCAGGGCCTCTGACTGACTTCTTCCCCCGCCCCTCACACCTCCGCTCTTGGGGATTTAAGAACAAAGTACTAGATTTTTTTAAAGTATGGTTCTGTTTGAATGGTTGGTCTTTCTTTCCCGACTCCAGCAAACTCGTTTCATATGAGGCTCCTCCAGCCCTGCATCCTGCTTTTGTGCGTACACAAAGGCAAAAACAGTCAGTCGCAATCCTAAATGGCAGATGGGATGACAGGAAAACAGGGAGCTGAGCAAAAGGCCATCAGATAAGAGAATTAGAGAACTGGAAAGTATCCTGGAGGTCATCTGGTCCACCCCCTGCTTAATGCAGGACCTAAAAGTAGGACGCAACTTTTCCATTCCTCTCAGGTGGCCATTCAACTTCTGCACAAATGTTCCCAGCAAAGGAGTGTCCATCACTTCCCAAGGATGGAAACACATCACTCCTAAAAAGGCACACATTTGCATAACATTTGCGTATGATCATACATAGAAATAGAGACAAATTGCAAAATTATTAGCATAATTACAATAGAAATCCAGTGTATCTTATCGCATCCCTATGTCGATGATGGTGACCTCTGTGTTGGCAGAGTCATCTTTTTCACTGTGCCTCTCACTGAAGCAAAAGCAAATCTGAAAACAAACAATCCAGAAATGAACAAATATGGGTAAGTGAATATGAGGATAACAGGATAAATCCAACTGTATTAGTTATGCAAAAGCATGTGCAAACTCAGACCAAACATTCGTATATATGCCCATTCAAGAGTGCCATCTGTTATGTCCTCTGGTTAAATATTGAAAGTATTAGTTCTTCAATCCATGGTGATATAGGAGGTGAGTGTTTATATTTTCAGTGTTGTAGTATGTGTGCTTTATCTGTTAAAAAGGCATGGAAAATTCATTTGCATTGACCATGCTTTAATAGCCAAAGGACAGATAGATCATGTAAAAGGACACTTGTATCAGAAAATGTCAAAGTGTGTTCCAATACAAAGTTTATCCATATTATAATTTCTACCACTGATGGGCAAACTCAAGGCCTTTGCTCTTTTTCTTTGAGTTCTTTCCTTTAAATTGGACTGGGGCTGGATTGTAATCTGTGGATAGAGGCCTAACCTGTGTGAAAATAGGCCCATGGCTGACCTACCATGCAGATGTTTGTATTGTAAAGCCGTTCTTATGGTCAGAAGTGTTGATAGGGCTAGCTGGACTTCTGCTAGCAGGGTGTCCCATTGTATGGTTTTCATGGTCACTAAACATAGGGGAATATGTCAAACACGTATCACTGAGATACACCAGTCGGGTTTCCAGAATTTTTGCAGCTCCCTGTTAAGTGTGGGGTCATTGAGGCTGGGGTAATGTGTGGATTTGTTCCGAATAAGTGAAATCAAGGACCCCAAGCCTAGGGAGTAGTTACTTTGCCATTTTTGAGGACTTGGCTCCAGGGCTGTAATAGTTTGGTTTTTTTAAGGAAGCTACAGTGGGTCACATGGTTTGCCTAAAAACAGAGCAAGGAGTCAAGGTGTAGGACTTCCAGATTTTTTTTTAAAGGTAGCTGCTCTCCTCACACCCTGGTGCTTATTTCTAGCATTGATTCAGAGCCGATTTGTAGAATTATTTACTTCTACAAATAATTATACTGGGATGATTTAGTTCAACCACATGGATCCCCAAGGGTCTTGTGTGGAGGAAAATAGCTTTGCCTTAGTAAACAAAGGCTGTTGATTTAGGATACCCTCCTCTGTAGCAATGTCCTGCCCCTGCAACCCCATAAACAAGCCATTATTAAGGGCCTTTTAACAGAGACACCGTCTTGATCTTCTTTCTCCTTCCTCTGTGATCATTTAAATATTGCCTTGAGATTCTTTACCTCCATCACAGATATGTAAATATGGGAGCTGTTCTGAGTTCACTAAGCTCCATCAGGAGGAAGAGAGAGGGAGAGAGAGAGAGCAAGTGAAGCTGCTCTCATAATTGCAGAACTCCTTGAAACAAAGGAGGAGTTTGAGGGCAAGATGAACCTGAACTCAATACTAGGCTGAAAGAGCTTCAACACCCCCGGCATGAGTGTGTTTGGTGAGCATGGATGGGCTACTGCCAGGCCTTCGGAGGGGCTCTTATTTCCCTGCTGGGTGCCAACCTCCATGGGGCTGGTCCTGCTGGCAAAAGGAAGCATTTTTTTACTCTGTGGTAAAGCCTACAAGTCCCACATTTTGTAGGGTTCCCCACCCCAACTTACATTTCAAGCAGCTGCAGAGGTTGCCTTTGAGAGGGAAATGACAGAGAAGGTAGCCAGGAAGCCTTTCCATCACTTTCATTGACTCCGTCCTCTCCCCACCAGAAACGGGCTGATTGGTTCAGATTCCTGCCACTTCAGTAAGCCAACCAATCAGACTGTGCCCGGTAGGGCCTGCTGGCTCAACTGGCCACCCGCCATGGTGCTTCGGGAGTGGACGTGGCCAGGTGAAGAGCAGGGAGATGAGCTGCTGCTGGACAAGAGAAATGGAAGGCAACCAGGAGGCAAGGGGGTTCTGAGTGAGGTCCGATGCTGGCGGTGGGCTCCGTGGAAGTTCCCTAGCTTCTCCTTCATCCTTTTGGAGGCAGAGATGAAGGAATCAGCACCTCTCCTTGGACCGCCTTTGTTGGGTGCTTCAACCAGTCTTGTGGTTTAGCTGCTTCACTCAGACCCACTTCAGTCCAGCCAGACGCAGACCCTGGGGTGTTTGAGCAAAATCTGGGCATGCTCCCCACCCAAGCGCCTTTGCCCTTAGGCAGCAGGAGCCTAAAACAAAGGTGGCAGAAGGAATTGTTCAGTTAACCAGGAAAGACAGAAGGTCGGGTTCTGGGGGTCTTACCATGACCTGGCCAGACCAGGGACTTCATAATCCCTGCCAATTGCATGGGAACGGCACACAGCCAATCCTTCCAGCACTGGCAAGCATGCAGAGGCTGAAGTGCACCGCATCCCAGCTCACAAAGCTAAGCCAGAGGCCATGACTGGCTGAAGCCCACCCCTGTGCATGCCATGCTCAGGTAGGGATAAAAAGTTGCATCCATCCATCCATCCCCATATTGAAGGAAGACCCCACCCACCCTCTGGGGCTACTCAAGAAATCTGAGCAGAGCTCCCAGATCTCACTTCCTGAATGCCTCCCACGAGCAAGATAATTAATTCCCCCTTTCCTCACTTCTTTTGGCATAAAAGTAATACTGTTACAGAGGGTAAAATGGAGAAAACTTTAGCCAAATGGGACCTACAATCACAATGCAAGTAATTGCTTTCAACAGCTTCTTCCATCAGGACATGTTTCCTTAACTACTTTCTGAACCAGAAATTGCCTTCTTTTTTGGGGGGGGAGGGTTATATAAAATATTTAATTGGTTGCTGCGCAAAGTTTTCTTGTCTACCTTTGCCATTACAGAGACCAGAGAGGAAGACGTGTACCTGAAGGGCAGCTCTTAGTGGGGCCTAATTCATTCCAGATCCTTCAAGGGATGTTCATTAGAGTGCTTCCTGGCTTTCCTGCAGGTGAGGCAGGCTTAGGAGCCTGCGGAAAGAGAAAGGCTGGGATTGTGTTGAGCAGATGCACCCAGCTGTGTCACAAGTCAGTGGCTGGAGGTGGGGGACCACAGGCTGCGTGATTGACAAGTCCCATCCTGGGACTGCTATCGGGTGGGCATTTCTCCTTCTCCACATTTCTGAGCTATTAAAAGAGGCAGGAAATCTAGAAAGCTTGAGAACTTCCAGAAGAATGCTGAATGGTGATGGGGGCAAATATGCTCAGTTATCTCAGCTTGCCTAATCTTACCCCTTTGTATATGTGCTGCAAGAGATGCTGTTAGTCTTCAAAATTCACTCGGTTCTCCAGTCCAAGAATGGATGTACAGATGTGCATATTGGGGAAAATAATGTTCAAACCTGCATTCTGTTAAGGAAGATTGCTCGAAAAAGATATGTTTGATAGGCAAAATTGCATACAAATGTCCGTGTATTAAGAATACTGTGCACAAACTTGCTTACAAATTTCATGCAAACTATGAAAGGAAACAATGTCCTCATATCTGGAGTGAAGTAAAGTGAAGATAGAAAAAGTGAGAGCCCAGAAAACCCCAAACTGGCAGATATTTTGCATTTCTACTGAGACAAGTAAAGGATATAAGTTGAGAGCGATAGTTCTGTATAAAAAGGAAGATGGCCGTATAGTACTCAGTTCTGAGAGTGTTGTTGACATTCTTTTGTTAGGTGACATTCTTTTGATAGTGTCTCCACTATCCATGACACTTTATAAAGTTCCATCACCAAAAAGCAAACATGGGCACCAGACTCCAGGAATCTGCCTGATGATCCATATACTCCAAACTTTGGTGGGGACAGAGACAATGGATGTGAACATGGCAGACATGTCTGCATTTTACATTTGGATGCAGGGTCATAAAACAATGCCATGCCTGTTTATCTCAGAAGTAAGCCCCTATGGCTTCAAAAGCATCACTCCCAAGTCACTATTGGTTTTTTTCCCCACCCCAGTGGTCTTAGGGGCAATTCCAGGTGCCACCTGACACCATCACATCCCAAAAACTGGTGGATGTCCTGGGAAGCACAACAGCAGAGGAACTCATGGCAGCCTGAATTTTCAGGGCATGCGGCTGGCCATGCACAATAATTTTGTCTCACCTTGCTTAAAATAAAGGCATGAAGAAGGCCGATATCGGTTTAACGTACTTAGAGGCTCTTCCACGGCATCAGGGCCTAAGGTCAGTGGAACACAATATCCAGCACAGCTGACCATATGGGAATGGAATGGTGTCAGTGCTGAAAACGTCGCCGCTGGGCTGAGGCATGCCATTCCTCCAGGGGTGCTTGCAAGTGATTAATTAGGGGTGCATTGTAATTTTTTTAAATGCCCCCCCCCAGCAGTTCCAGTACAGCTGCAGTTGCAGCAGGCGAAATGTCTCCCAGTCCAACCCATCTCCACTGTGAAACAGTATCTTTGCCTGCCATCTTGTGGCCAAGAGGATGAAGGGAAATGCAAAATGGTGTCTTGCTCCTTTTGGCCTTCTTGGCAATGATCTTGCAGCAAGGTGCACTCTGTTTAGCAGAGGGGGCATGTGTAGGGACTGGGGCCTCTACCAAAGGCCCTCCAAAGGTTGTCGATACAGATAGAATGGAGACAGGGAGGTGGGGCAGCTGAAATGCCAAGGTCAATGGGCCCAGAGATAAGACTGGCCATCACTGAGAATCAGACAGTTTCAAGCTCTGTGGGAATTCAGTGGCAAGCTCATGTGGAATGGGGCAGCCCTAACATCATTTATCCCAAGGTGTGGCACCAGGTTAAGCAGGCAGTCCAGTTGAGAAGTGTCTGACACTCCATGCGCTTAGTCCTTAGGCAGCAGGACCCACCCTGGAGATGTGCTTTGCTCATTTCAGTTTTGGGAGGGAGAAGGGGCCAGGAATCAGCTTCTTACCACAAAGCCACATTCCATAATGGCCAGAATTCTAATTTTGCTTGTTACATGGAATACTCTTCTTTTGTACTGCAAAGCCAGCCTAGCTGTTCAACTTGAACACATATCAACTTAGGCAAGTATTTTACTTGGAAACCCATTGGCCAGGTCTGTTTGAAAGACTGGGAAGAAGAATGGCCACAATACTATCCATTTTCTGGTGTCAGTCTCCCATTAGTGACTTGTTGGCCTTGTTTTGCCTTTGGGGCAGATGCTGGGAATGCTTCTCCACAACCGCAAAGTGTGTTAGACCATGCAGTGGTGCACAGGAAGGGAGGTGGGTCACCTAAGGTCCACAGGCAATGTGTTGCCCTCAGCCACCATCCATGCGCCTGGTTAGTCTGTTCCTCAGGAAGCAAAAAGAGCAGGGAAAGGCAAGAGCCTGCAGGCAAAGGGGAACACGTGCCAGCCGCCTATGGGGTGCAGTGGCTAGAGAGGCCCTTCAGAATGTTCCCCAGGGCACTGTGTTCTGTAGCTTGGCCTCTGAGCTGGGGTTGGGACAAAACCTAGTGGATTCTGTCTATCCCTCTGGCATTCCCAGGCTTCCTTTGTGCTCAGCTCCTGCGTGTGGCACAGGTGGGGGATGCCGCTTGCAGGTGGAGCTCGGTTTCTGGCGGGGGCCCTGCAAACGCTGGGTGTGCCAGCCAGGAGCCTGGGCTCAGGGTCATGTCAAAGCACCCTGGGGCCCGGGGAGCTGAGCTGAGGACCCCTGATGGATCCCTCACACACACCTACTCAGAGCACAAGGCTGCCTCCTAGGACTTCCACTCTCCGTCCCCTGAACCTGAAGCCTTCAGTGCACTGCATGGGAAGGGCCCCTGGGTGAGGGAAGGCAGGAGTGCAGTGGGGCAGAGAGGCAGGTGGGCGCTTGGGCCCAGAGAGAAGCAGACAGAAGGTGGGCTGAAGATGGGGGTTGTGGGGGGAGGCAAGCCAGCTGGGGTCTTGCTTTTGGGGAGGGGCTCACCATGGGCTTTCAGATGCTTTGCATGTTTGTCTCTGCTTTGGTGTTGCTCTCTGATGTGGAAAGTTGCTGAGTGCCCCCCACACATCACGGGGAAGTGGGGCCAGCCCTCTCAGGGATGCCACTGTGCGGATTTTTGATTGGCAGCTATGCGGATGCCACCTGCCGCTCCTCCCAGCTCTCCTGGAATTCCTTTAAGCTTTTGGCTGGTACAGCGAGCATTTGGCCCTTCCCACTTTTGCCTTTAGCCCCTGACTTCAGATTTAAAAAAGGAAAAGAGAGAAGGAAAAAAGAGACCATCATGCCTCATCGTCTGAAGGTCAATCTGCCTCTCTTCTGGACCACAGAGGGTCCTGCCCAGCTCCCTTTCTTTATGATGTAACATCTGAATGCTGGCCCCAGAACACGCTTGCTGAGTATGCCTCATTTTTTTTGCAGTCTGATACTGCCCAATAGCCAGTAATACTCAGTTCAATATGGTGAATGCCAGCAGAGTCTTCCCAGAATGGTTGGCCCAGTTTCTGAAACTCCCAGTTCAGAGTTTAGCTCTTACAACAGAAAGGGCGAAATGGTGGGAGGCAGGTGGGGTCGGTCACTACTTTAGCCTGAGAAGGGGGTGGGTGGAGAATGAATGGGGCTGATAGCCGAAGCTACAGGGAATCTATTGAAGGCCCAGATGCAAACACTGGCCTTACTTCACACACAGTTCAAAGTGGGGTGAAGCAGTCTGGGTAATTGGCTATAAAATAACTAACCTCTAGGAGAAAATTGCCCTGGCTCTTAATTGCTTTTGGCGAAAGCCTGTGGCCACCTGGCCTGGGAATTATCTTGGTGTGGTGGGGACCTTGTGGATAAAACCTTAACCATGTAGAGCCCCGAGTATTAAAAATTCTCTAGCTCTATCTCAGCTACAGAGAAAATATGCAATTCCTGCACATCTCACTTTATAATCTACTGTCATGGCAAGAAGCAGGAATCACCAGAAGTTTGCAAAGCAAACTGGATTGGTAGGTAAGGGAATTGAGGGGGAAAGTACCCCATTCCATGGCACAACCCTGACCAACACCTCAAAGCACTAATTCTGGGGTTTCCACCATAGTACTCACAAGCTCGCTGCCTCTCCTGATTCTTATTTGATTCCTTAAGGCAGTCCTTTTATATACACTGGGGAGCTGGCACACTGCAACTGCAGCATCATCTCTGTGGGGCTTGGAGGAGTGCTTCCATGCTTTGGAGCCCCCAAGCCCCTCTGCCAGGTGCCATGGTCCCCCTTTTTAGCTTCTCCAGTGTGCCTCGTGGAAAATGAGAATTTGGTAAGTGGCCAAGCCCCTCACAGGTATCACTTTATGAAGGCACATGTCCTTTCTTCACCTGTGGCCTTTTTGGGAAAGCACCCACAAACACTCTCAAAGTTCCAGAAGTGCCTGCAAGACCCACAGAGTTTGGGGACCCCGTACTTACCCAGGAGAGACAACTAGCAACAAGTCTGCTTCACTTGCATGCATCACTTATGGACTGTTCTGCTGCAGAATGTGGGGAAGATCTCCAGCTTCAATGGATTCAGAAGGGGGTTAGACACATCCATGGAGGAGGAGAGGTCTATATCCGTGGATATTTGCCTCAGTGAGGGAGCCTCCACGTTCAAAGCCCTTAAGCCACTGAATGCCGTTCTGAGGCAGGAACAGAGAAAGAGTGCTCTGTCTTCTGCCTCAGCTTCTTGGAGGCATCTGGTTGGCCCCTGTGGGGAGCAAAATGCCAGAGTGATTGGACCTTATCAGGTAGGGTAGCTGCTTGTGAGGACTAAAGGAAGAGGGCGCAAGTGCATACGCTAATTTCTCTGTATCTAGAACCCATTTTATTTCTCAAATAGAAATAGGGCACATCTCAGCATAGTGTGGGAGACATGATAAGCTTCCAGGAGCTGTCCAGGAGCTGTGGACAGACACCTTCAGGGACAGCTTTTCCCTCTGATGGTTCTTTATCTGTCTACTGGACTTCAGCTGGACAACTGTTCAAACAGGGTTGTCCCCTCTAAAGGAAGACACATGGCCACCTGGCCAGTTTAGATTTAGAAAAATTTCGATCGGCTGGTAAACAAAATGTCTGCCTCCTGCCCTGAATTATACTACTGAAATGAAGGACTGAGTAGGCCAGTGGTTAAAAAACAATAGTTTTGATGTGGAAGCCCCATGAGCTCCATTTGGTTCTGGCTGTGCAAGTGTGAGGCATCTAATGGGGAGATGGAAATGCAGCAGGTTTTCTCAGCTTGGCCCTGTGAGTTCTGTTCCATCAACCCTGCACTGGAGCCAACTGAACCTGATGCAAGTCAAACCATCATGGAGACTTCCAATTTTAAAATGAGCCATGATTTATGCAATTTTGTGAAACCAGTGACATCTGTGCCAGTGTGAACCAACATTCAGCACTTTTGTGGAGGCTGAAAACAAAACCTCAGCTTGGCCTGCTTTGGGATGCTGAATGCAAAATGTGTTGCAAGTCCTCAAGCGGAATGGTTTTTCCACTGTCATTCATCTCCAGTTCTGGCATCCAAAACAATTCCTGGCTTAAAATTCTTGGATGATTTTGCACCATCTCCACTTGGTAGTTCTTGGAGTTCGAGTAGAAACAGACAGGCAGAAACAAAACAGAACTTGCAAGCCCGCCATCTGCCTCCACTGTTCAAACTTGCGAAGAAGTGGCACGGATCAGGAGTTTTGCCACGTGAAAGTCAGCAAATGGATTGCCTTGGAGCAGATGATGTTGATAATTAAGGCTAAATTCTTTCCTGTGTGCTGGAAGGTGCTACAGAATTAACTTGGAATTGGAGTCAATCATGCTGTGCATATAAATACTTCTCTAAGAAATGAAGTGTCAGGAGAAGATGATTTCTAGCTCTCTTTTTTAGAATTATGGGGAAGGTGTATAAATTCATGGGATGGAATGAGAAATGAGTGTCTGACACACTCATGTTATAATGAGGACTTTATGTGCACTTTCTTTTTCTCTTTAAAAATGAAAGCTTCACAACTTTGCCATACAAAGAAATGCCTACTATTCTAGATTTGTTTAACAGTGGGCATTTTAAGTCATTGGACCAATTTGGAAATGGTTTTGATAGTCTCAGAGCTCAGGATATATCCCCCCCACCCTTTCCTTCCATTTCCTTCATATAAAAAGTACCCCCCTTTGTTATTTTATTTTAAAGTATAGAAATGTAAATGTCACAGATCAAAAAGCTGGTCTCAATACATTGATTTCAGGGTTATGGGAGCTGTTCTCAGCATCCTTAGACAATAGCAAATTGGGAGCTATTGGGAAAATGGTTTCACTAAGGCCCTTAATCCAGAAGACAGAGGAGCAGAAACTTAGTTCACATAATAGATTTCTGTGCAGGTGAGGCACCTGGCTATCCAGTGCCATGACAGACCCTGGGTATCCTGGGTATATTGATATCCTGCGAGATGGCAAGAGGTACCAAAGGACTGGTGCAATCACAATATATTATAAATGCACCTGGGTGCACTTATGCTCAGAATTCCTGTAAAATTCTGGTTGCTCCATCTGAGAAAGGATAGCCTAGTTCTGGAAAAGGTACAGAAAAGGGCAGCTACAATCATCATCATCATCTTTGCCACAGTAGCATCTTGCAGCACCAGAGAAACTAACCGATTTAGCATGGAATAAGCTTTCGTGGACCAGGGGCAAGTAAAAGGCCTATAAAAGGCCGGGAGCTCAAGGCTACAGAGAACCCTGTTTTTCTGGCCATACGGTGTCTCAGGTCCCAGTCCTGGAAGTGGTTCTCCTTGAAACATGTAACAGGCCTGACCATGGTTACTCACACACTGGCAGCATCCTGATTGGATTACTGAGATGCACTCTACATAGGGCTGACTTTATAGACAGCCCAAAGACTTCAACTGGTCCAAAATAGTACTGCACACCTGCTATTGGGTGTCAGTTCACGCGTCCACATAACACCTATTCTGTGCAAATTAAATGGGTTGGCAGTGGAAGCCCAGGTACAATTTAAAGTGATTGTTTTAACATTCAGAGCCCTAAATGGCTTGGGCCTTGTCCAATACACCACTTCTTGAGTTCTGAGAGAGCCGTCTGTGAAAGAGGTCGAAGGGATGGCATTTAGAAGAAGGGCCTTTTCAGTGGCTGCCCCCAGCCTTTGGAATGGGCTTCCTAAAGGTCCACCAGGCACCATCTCTACTGTCATTTTGGCACCAGGCAAAGACCATCCTCTTCCTCAGATTGTATGAAATCTGAATTTAAAACTGGTTGTGCTCACTCCGCTCTGACAGATTCCCTCCCCCTTTCCCCTTATACTTGTATTGCTTGTTGAATATGATTAGCTACTTAGAGAGTCTGGTCAGGCTATTGAGCAGCATACAAATTTGAAAGAAAATAAATAAGTAACAAATTTGTGAATTTGGAAATCAAAGGATAGTCGGATGCCTGCTAGCTCAAGATTTTTTTTAATGATGAAGAAGACAATCCTATGCAGGTTTAGAGCAGAAAAGGTCCTTGCAGCTCCCAGCTGGTGTTCTAGAGCGAGGACAAAGAACAGCAGACAAAACTTTTCTTCAAACCCTCCACTTGCCCAAGTACCTTCTCAAGGTGTGCATCTGTCCTTCCTCCTTTTCTTTTGCAAATGAAGGTATGTGGTTTGAGCCCATTGCTTACAGGGCTGTAATTTTATCCACAGTGGAAGGGACGGAATTTTTGAAAAACCAAGGGCAGAATAGAGAAAAATAGCATTACTGATGAGTTAATCAGCATGTTTAAATGTTAAAAGTCACAAGCTGGAAATTGGAGCATTTCCTTTCAATTGTTCAAAAACGGAACTTAGCAAATCTAACTGACAGTGGTTTCTGTTGTTGATAGATTTTCTGAGCAGCATTGCCTATGCGCCCTCTCCCTCGCTTTGTTTGCATGAACAATTGCTGTGAATTTAATAAATAAAGGGGAATAGAAGAAATAATGCTAATTATGAATTCTGGCACTAATCAGGGAATGCTCTTCATTAAAACCAGTGATCCGTGCTTTCGTTATTCAAAGAAATGAGAACATTTCCTCCTTTGGTGAACCCTATTCTTCATGATGGCTCTTCATCACAAATTGATCTTGTTAATTGATTGTGACCATATGAGTAAAAGGCAGTGGGAATACGACCCATGTGCCACTATCTGGCCATACTAGTGCAAGTCGCCCTCCTTGGCTGGTGTGTCTGGTATCCCAGAATTCCCAGCTTCTACCCAGACCATGGGACACAAACATAGTTAAAACAGGTCAGGGTGGTGGATCATGGAGCAGGGGATCCAGGCATTATGGGGCTGTCCCTTCCGAATTTCTTGTTCCCTTTGAAGTTAGCTGAAATTTTCTTCATAGTTGGAAGAAATGTATTTTCCCACCACTATATAGTGCCTTTGGGTTTCCCAGTGGTGATGTATGGCTGTGAAAGCTGGACCATAAGGAAGGCTGAGCACCGAAGGATTGAAGCCTTTGAATTGTGGTGCTGGAGGAGTCTCCTGCGAGTCCCTTGGACCGCAAGGTGATCAAACTGGTCAGCCCTAGAGAAGATCAACCCTGACTGCTCTTTAGAAGGCCAGATCCTGAAGATGAAACTCAAATACTTTGGCCACCTAATGAGAAGGAAGGACTCCCTGGAGAAGAGCCTAATGCTGGGAACAATTGAGGGCAAAAGAAGAATGGGATGGCAGAGGATGAGGTGGCTGGATGGGGTCACTGGGGCAGTGGGTGTGGTCTTTGGTGGACTCCAAGGGATGGTGGAGGACAGGAGAGCCTGGAGAAAGGTTGTCTGTGGGGTCGCGATGGGTCGGGCATGACTTTGCGACTAACAACAACAAATATGGTGCCTCTAGTTAGGCAAAGTATCTTGCAGAGGATCGGTCCTGAAGGGGCAAGGAAGTCTCATTAGCTTCACAAATGAAGAAAATGACTGGGACTGGTTTGTTGGTACGGATATTTTCTCATTTTTGCTCCAGTTTACAAGATCACTCATAATCTACATGTGGAAACTTCAGGCAGCCTCCACAGAACCAAAGGATGAAACGGGCAGCCAAACCATCTTAAAACAGGAAATATAAATGCTATTGAATCAGCACAAGGCCAAAGTGCTGGCTCAGAAGCAGGAAGACGTAAGTTTGATACGTTCTCTGAAATGTTGGAAGGAAGCACTAGCATTGATCTGTTTAGTTCAGTACTATTTGCATAGACCCGTGGCTTTTCTCCAACATTTCAACAGGTTTTCCCACTTTATTTATTTATTTGGAATATTTCTAGCCCGTCCAATCACTTTTAGTCTCTGCACGGCTCACTTCTCACATCCAAGATCTAACTGCAGAGGTGAGGGATTGAGTCTGGAGCCTTCTGCATGCAAAGGCCTTCTCCAAAATCTCCAAAGCCTGCGGGAAGGGCCTGTGCTGGAGGCCTTCCACCTTGCTAGTAAGCATGCGCAGGTACTGAAGTCATCTCCGAAGGGGTGGACTCTGTATATGTTGAGAGCAACTTTGAATGAGCTCTTGGCAGCAATTGAAAAGCACCCACTCTAGAAACCCTGCCCCTCCTCGTGGTACCCCCAGGGTGTCTGGAAACTGACTTTCAGGTTAATGGGAGGCAGAGGTGTTGGCTTCAGTTCCTGGTGGAACAGTTGCAGTGTGAGCATCAAATCATGGCTAATAATGTTCCTCCATACACATTTTGGCTGTGTGCTACTTTGGATGACCCTCATGGCTGTAAAGCAGGTTATAAATGCTCTTCTTTCACTGCCTTGTGTTCAGTTGGATGCACATTTGAACGTTCATACCCATCCACATTCTGTTGCAATACCGGATTTGTGCAACTAGATCGATGCATAAATATATTTTATCAGCCCCAGATGCTAGATTCCCAAGATCCTTGCTTGCTTCATTCCCCCTCTTCTTGCTTCTCAATAACCCCCTCCCTCTCTCCAGTAGAAAAACAATTTAGCTTTGCCACTCAGTGTTGTTGATGCCATTAAAAATAATACCACCGTGAATGTTATATCAAACCCAATTACTCAAGTGTGCTGCTTTCTCTGTCCCCCCTCCCCAAAATGTCTTTCATGCTGTGGCATTTC